>NC_138548.1:69380502-69714117 GCF_964273705.1 Natrix helvetica
GTTCTTTCCAGCTTTCTCACAAAATACTCTTCCAAGTAGGTCAGGTTATGCAAACCGACTTAAAAGTTGTTAATAGCTATTTCAGCCGCCCCAGCTATCAGCAAGCAATTAGCTTTCATTTTCTTTAGGTTTTCAACTATAAATCAACGCCATTTTGAATCCTTTGTTCTTAATCCACGCCTCTCAAATTCAGCAGTAGCGTTCTTTTTTTAAAGGAACAGATGGGACTTCCGGTTTTTCCTTGAGCGTTGATGGCAAGCTTTCTCTGAGCTTGTCAGATCATTAGGCTGTAGAGGTGTTTTTTTAAGATCTTTAACGCCTTGGACGCTCGTAAATTCTTGGAATTCTTGGAATTTACGAGGGAGAGATTCAGCTGTCGGGTTGAGCCACTTGTAGCCCTCCGGAAGGATTTATAACCTCTGGAGTGCGGCAAGGAATGCCCCCCCTCGCAGTTGTTGCATTCTCTGGTCTTTTGATGTCCTCCGCTAATGTGGAGCCAGACGCCGGGATCAGCCTCAACTTCTAGCAACATCCCAGAAGGAAGAAAGACACTTGCAAGTAAGCTCCAAGTGGGGGAAAAATATTCATTTTTTATTTTTAAGCATCGTTAAATGTTACCAGCCAAATATTACATTTTTTCCAGTTCTGACATTGTGCTTTTATCATTGTTTGCAGCAAATTAGGTCAAACAGCTATGATTTTTCCACCAAATGGAATCTCCACTGGTTATGGAATAGCTGTGATATCAGATGCTTATGCAAGTAAAATCCTAGGGCAGTAATAATAATAATAATAATAATAATTTTATTTGTTAGCCGCAACCCTCTCCCGAAGGACTCGGGGCGGCGTACAATCAAAACAAATAAAATACAGATAAAGACAAGCATACATACATAAAAACAAAGACATATACATGTGCATGGAGGAGGTAGACTACTGAGTGAAAACAATTAAAAACAATTTAAAATCCCATTGAATAAAATTACCGAATTAAAAAACCCGTCAGGAGCGTTATGAAGTTATGGTTGAGCCAGGCTAGCTATTTGGAATAGGTGGGTCTTGAGCTTTACACAGAAGGAGCGGAGGTCAGTGGTGGTCCTAATATCCGGAGGGAGGTCATTCCACAGGGCTGGGCCCGCCACAGAGAAGGCTCTGCTCCTAGGCGCCGCCCCTCGGCACTGTCTAGTGGACGGCACCTGGAGAAGTCCCTCTCTGTGCGAGCGGATGGGTCGTAGGGATGTATGGGGCAGAATACGATCCCGCAGGTAACTAGGTCCTGAGCCATGGAGCACTTTAAAGATCGTAGTCAAGACCTTGAAACGCACCCGATAGACCACAGGAAGCCAGTGCAGCTCGCGCAGGAGAGGTGTCACATGGGAGTACCTAGTACTCCCCATAATCACCCGCGCGGCCGCATTCTGGACTAACTGCAGTCTCCGAGTGCATTTCAAGGGAAGCCCCATGTAGAGAGCGTTACAGTAGTCCAGGCGAGACGTCACCAGCGCATGAGTGACTGTGCGTAAGGCGTCCCAGTCCAATAGGGGGCGCAATTGGCGCACCAGGCAAACCTGGTGGAACGCCCCCCTGGCCACGGCTGTCACATGGTCATCCATGGACAGCCTGGCATCCAGGAGGACGCCCAAATTGCGCGCCCGCTCCACGGGGGCGAGTTGAATGCCCCCAATGGCCAGAGATGGGATTAACTGGTTGAACCGGGGAGCCGGAACCCACAGCCACTCCGTCTTGGAAGGGTTGAGCTTGAGTCGGTTGTCATCCATCCAGACCCGTACGGCTTCCACACACCGGGACATCACTTCGACGGCCTCGTTGGGGTGGTTCGGGGTGGAAATGTACAGCTGAGTATCATCAGCGTACAGATGATATCCCACCCCGAAACCACGGATGATCTCGCCCAGCGGCTTCATGTATGTGTTGAACAGGAGTGGCGAGAGGACCGACCCCTGTGGCACCCCACAAGTAAGGGGGCTTAGGGTCGACCTCTGCTCCCCTGCCAACACACGTTGCGTCCGGCCAGAAAGGTAGGAGCCGAACCACCGCAAAACGGTGCCCCGGACCCCCAACCCCTCCAGTCGGTGCAACAGGATACCATGGTCGATGGTATCAAAAGCCGCCGAGAGGTCTAATAGGACCAGGATAGAGGAACATCCCCTATCTCTGGCCCTCCAGAGATCATCTACCAACGCGACCAAGGCCGTCTCAGTGCTGTGCCCGGGGCGAAAGCCGGACTGGCGCGGGTCTAGATAATCATTCTCCTCCAGATGTCGTGGGAACTGAGAAGCCACCACACTCTCTACAACCTTCGCCAGAAAGGGAAGGTTGGAGACAGGACGATAATTGGCCAGCTCCGTAGGGTCCAGGGAAGGCTTCTTGAGCAAGGGTCTCACCACCGCCTCTTTCAAGGCGGCCGGAAGAGACCCCTCACCCAGCGAAGCGTTCACTAGGCCCAGGAGCCAGTCGCGTGTAACCTCCCAGGATGCCAGTACAAGCCAGGAGGGACACGGGTCCAGTAAACATGTGGTAGGTCGCAGTCGTCCACGCAATCTGTCCAAATCCTCGATGACAACCAAGTCAAACTCCTCCCAGAAAGGTTTCTCAAGACTCGCCACGGACGTCTCCACTGGGCTGCTGAAGGGGACCCAATCCTTCCGGATTTGAGCGACTTTATCCTACAGATATTTCCCACATTCCTCTGCCCTACCCTGTAAAGGGGCGTCCTGCGGCCTCTGAAACAAGAGGGAGCGGGACACCCGAAACAGGGCGGCAGGGCGGTTCTCTGCGGATGCAATGAGAGCGGCGCAATATTGGCGTTTGGCCGTTCTCAATGCCACTAGGTACGTCCTTAAATGGGATCGTACCTGTGCTCGGTCAAATTCGGATCGGGAGGATCTCCATTAGCCAGTGATGGCTAATCTTTTTTGGATCGTGTGCTAAAAGCAGGGGGAACACAGGGGGGGTCGTATGTGGGCGTACCCACACCCATAATGCTATGCACGTGACCCCAGCGTGCATGCACGTGCGATGTCCCCCCCGCCTGCGCATGCATGTGCGACCAACAGCCCCCCTCTTTTGGCACACTTTTCACCCTCCCCAGGCTCCAGAGGCTTTCTAGGAGCCTGGGAGGGTGAAAATAGCCTCCCCCCCACACAGAGGGCCCTCCAGAGGCTTCAGGAGCTTCCCTGAAGCCCCGGAAAGCAAAAATCCGACCCTACGGGCAAACCAGAAGTTCAGGAAGTTCAGTAGGGCTGTTTTTTGCCCTACAGACTCTTCAGGAGGCTTCACTGAAGGCTTCGAAGGGCGAAAAACAGCCCTACAGCTGAACCGGAAGTGACTTCCAGATTGCTCATAGGGCCGTTTTCCGCCCTTTGGAGCCTTCAGGAAAGCCTCCAAAAGGCTCCAGAGGGCAAAAAACAGCCCTAGGAACAAACCGAAGTCAGTTCCTGAATTTCCAGTTTGTCCATAGGGCCGGTTTTTCACGTTCTGGAGGCTTCAAGGAAGTCTCTGGCAGGTGAAAAACGGCCTTAAAAGAAGGCCAAAGTCAGCTGGCCAGCACACACAAGCGTGCTGGAGCTAACAGGGGAACGCCTCGTGTGCCCTAACAAAGAGCTCCGTGTGTCACCTGTGTCACGCGTGCCATAGGTTCGCCATCACAGTCCTAGGGTGTGGCTAAAGCTGCACTGGTCATTCTGCTGAAGCAACAAGTTGCTACTGAATTTGAATAATAATATGATGGCTTTTATGGTAGTAGTGATTGTGAGAATGTTTGTCTATCATGAATGTGTGGTCTATTTGGGCAATTGTGAATTTCAACATCTTTTGATCATTTCCCCTTCCATATGAAAGATAATCAAACACTGCAGGTTTTTTCCACCAAAAATATTGACAATTTTTTATTAATTTTGAATGCAACCTTACCTCACCCCAGTGTGTCTAAAACAATGACAACAAAAAGGGAGATGACATACCAAATGGAAGTAATGTCTAATTTAATATGAACTTGGAATCTATAGAATATTTGCATTAATAACCGATATCTTTATCTACCTTCATCTAAAGGCAAAGATGAAGAACTTGGTAAATCAATCTACAATGCTTTAGATATTTGTTCTGGCAACTTTGTCCAAGTGCATGAGTGGGTACTTCAGTGGCAAAAGAAAATGGGGAAATTTCTCACGACTCAAGAAAAGGAAAAGGTTGAAAAGTGTAAAAAACAGGTAATCATTCTTTTGTGTGTGTGTTTTATTATTGCTACTTGAAAATTATAACTGGACATCAGGCACTTGAGATGTGCTATATAACAAAGAACTGAATATCAGTAATAAATGTGAAACTCTTCCTGGGTACTTTGGAACAGAACATATATACATACATACATATTTTTGTAGAAATTGTTTGTTAAGGATTTATTAAATGCACAAAGAAAATATTTTTTCTCCAATCTGCGGTCCTATAGATGCCATGATTCTGTGAAAATTCAGAGCACAAGTAAAAGACATTGGATTGAGCAGGTTAACATAAATTTCCAGTATAAATCTGTAGGCATGTTATTTTAATCATTAGGATTTTGCATGCTATGAAAATGATTCAAAAGCAGTGTTTTGCACACATGCAAATGTGTGTGCATGCTATCTCTCTGCTATTCATTAAGAGTGGTCTGGCTTCCAGGTCAGTATGCTTCAAGAAATCAACTCATTAATTCAAACTCTTTCAAAGATGCCATGCTTGCTTCCTCTGAATAATTTGGGTAGCTTGCACCAGTGGTGGGATTCAAATTTTTTACTACCAGTTCTGTGGGCGTGGCTTAGTGGGCGTGGCGTGGCTTGGTGGGCATGGCAGGATACTGTAAAATCTGCATTCCCTTCCCACTCGGAAGATTACTGCAAAATCCCCATTCCCTCCCAATCAGCTGGGATTCGGGAGGCAGAGAATAGATGGGGGCGGGGCCAATCAGAGGTGGCATTTACCAGTTTTCCAAACTACTCAAAATTTCCGGTTCTCCAGAACTGGTCAGAACTTGCTGAATACCACCTCTGGCTTGCACAGCCCTAAAGGTCAGCCCCATAATCCTTTCTTTCCATGATTCAGTTCTTAATGAAACGTTCTGTATAAAAACAGAAAAATAATAGTTTGGACACATGATTAAAAGCTTACAAATGTCTTTTATCTAGCTTCAACTCAGTTGACTAGGGTTCAGTTGACGGATTCAGTTGACCAGAGTTCAATGCTTTGTACGAAAAATATCTTAAGAGTAAGCCTATTTTTTCCATAATTCAATACTAATTGAAATGTTTGTTTCCTTTCAACAGATACAGGGAGCAGAAACAGAATTCAATTCTCTGATGAAATTAAACCATCCTAACATAATACAATACCTATCTATGACCTTTAAAGAGCACAGTGACTCAATTGTAGTACACATATTGGTGGAACACATCAATGGATCTAACCTTTCTATGTACTTGGACAGAGACATCCCGCTTCCCATTGATAAGTTGCGCCATTACACAACTCAGCTTTTGTCAGCTCTTGACTATTTACATAGTAATTCAGTGGTCCACAAAGTTTTGAGTGCATCCAGCATTCTGGTAGATACTGAAGGAAACATCAAGATGACTGACTACAGTATTTCCAAACGTTTAGCAGAAATCTGTAAGGAGGATGTTTTTGAGCAAACCAAAGTCCGATTTAGTGAAGATGCCTTACCCAACAAACCAGGGAAAAAAGGAGACGTATGGAGATTGGGTTTGATGTTGCTTGCTCTCAGCCAAGGATGGCTAACCAAGGAATATCCAATCACAATTCCAAGTGATTTGCCTGATGATTTTCAAGACTTTTTGAAAAAGTATGTAAATAGCCCATAACGTTTAACCATTATTGAACATAATAATGCATAATTATAATTAAGGATACAGGTGGGAATCTTAACAATTTAAATAATTTAATAATTGCTCTTCGTGATTTTAACATGATTCAAGGATTACAAACCAAGATAATTATTTAGGTGTGAAAGTGGAATTTATGCATACAGGAATATGGCGGGTTTTGTTTTTTTTTGAAGTTTTTCCCCTATTAGCTGAAGACAATAAAAAGCATGCATTACTCTAAAATCAAATGTTGGTAAATAATTAAAAGTATTTTTACACCTTATATTGATTTTATAATGCTGTGTTAACTAACTTGGGTGGGTTGTTGTTAGATTTGGTTCTATACTTCTGGATTTTTTTTTCTGTTCTTTTTTTTAAAAAAATTATTGGCCGGCTACTTACCATATTTTTCAGAGTATAAGATGCACCTACCTTATGGGGAGGAAAATAATGGAAAAATATCTGCCTCTGCCTCCCAGCAATTTGCCTCCTTGCAACAAACAGCAAACAGTGCAGACAATATACACTGTTTGTAGTGTTACATTTCAGACTATACTTGTACAGATGCTGTTAAAATTGATGTGCTTTCTGGAAGTATAGTTATTTTCTGCTATTTAAAAGAAGATACAATAGCACTGGACCTCTTCAGATCAAGCATTTATTTTAAAAAACTTCTTCATTTTGTTACGCTGTCTAGAACAATATTAAAGCAGTCTTTTTTAAAAAAGTCTAATAATTTGAACACTCTATAGGCATTTATAGTTATTGACTTACCTCCTTGCAGCAAACAGCCTGATTACCACAAGAAAAAAAATCTGCCTCTGCCTCCCAGCAATTTGCCTCGTGGAGAGCCCCCGTTTTGCTTCAAGGAGGTAAATTGCTAGGAGGCAGAGGCCAAAGGGTTGGGGCCGGTGGATGGGTGGGGCTACATTCAGTGTATAAGACGCACCCGAATTTTCACCCTCTTTTGGGGGGGGAGGTGCGTCTTATACTCCAAAACATATGGTATCTAATTTTCTTTATTTACATTTCTTTATTTTGGATAATTTTTCCTCTATTTTTTCCCCTTGGAGAGATATAAGCTGTGCATATGTGCTTCAATACTTTGAGTTGTAGCCCAACATAATATTTCTGTTCGTTTTGTGAGACATAAAAGGCCTCAGGCACAGAGGAAGTATATTAGAAATAGAAAATAAATAGAAAACTGTAAATCCTAAACTTTTATGGGTGTACTCAATTCAAGAAGATACTTCACAGTTGTTTTGCATGCCTAATTTTACTTTGACTGTGTATCAGATAATTATGACTAGGGATTTTAATCAAATTTTAGGTCCTTTATTAGACCAGAATACTATCCACCTTTTTTTGTAGATAAAAAATATTGCAAACATATGCTGCAGTTTATTTTGGAGTATATAGTTCAGCTTTTAAGTCTTTTGTGATAATACACTTTTTTAGTTGGACGTAAGAGGGTTTTTGATTTAGAATGTGTTTTGGTATCTTGAACTTTAACTAAATGAATTAATACATATAATATTGGGATTTAAGATCACATCCCAACTACTAGAACAAATAGTGATTCTTTTTTTCCTGCATGGTATTTATCAGGTACATCTGATTAATGTTTTAATGTTTCATATTGTTGCTTTTATTGATTGTAAGTAACATAAAGTTGCCACTAGGTTGAAATGTGTGATATAAAAGTTTAATAAATAAATATCAGGATCAGTGTGTAAATTCATAGCAATCAACGTATGTTGTGGATTTTGTGTAATTTTTGTCCATCTCCTCACACCCTCTTCTGTTCAGGAAGGAGAATTATTTTATCCAGTGGTTTCTGTTCTGCTGACAGAAAACTATACACAAAACCTGGGATTTTTGAAATGCTAAAATGTGAATATCTGAATAAAGTTATGTCATTTGGCGTTATTATCTAACTTTATTTTTTTAGGATGTTGATACCTAATTCTTCTCGTGATAAATTGCATATTTCTGTATTAGGAGAAATTGATTAAAGAAAACATTTTGCTTCCTACTTAGCGATTTTCCTTCAGAAAGATCTGAGATTCTGTCTCCCAAGATTTCAACCCTTGAAGAGCCCAAGGCTATAGAAGGCTATTTGGGTAGTCCTCAACTTATGACCACAATTGAGCCTGAAATTTCTGTTGTTAAGTGAGACATTTGTTAAATGAGTTTTGCCCTATTTTACAACATTTCTTGCCACAGTTTTTAAGTGAATCACTGCAGTTGTTAAGCTAGTAACCCAGTGGTTAAGTGAATCTGGCTTTCCCATTGTCAGAAAGTTGTAAAAGGTGATCACATGTCCCTGGGACATAGCAACCGTCATAAGTATGAATCAGTTGCAAAGCATTTGAATTGTGATCACAAGACCATGGGGATGCTGCAAAAGTTGTAACTCTGAAAAATGGTCAGTGCTGTTGTAACTTTAAACAGTCACTAATGAACTGTTGTAAGTCGAGGACTATAAATACTTAAGTTTTGCAGCTTTAATTGCAAAAATGTCAAAGATTTATATAGTTACAACCTAAATAGCAATGTTAACCTCTATCTGTCTGGATCGCATTCAGGTGTGTTTGCTTGGAAGATAAAGAAAGATGGAGTCCTCAACAGCTACTACAGCATTGTTTTGTTAATCCACCACTAGTAAAAGCACCCACATTGGAAGAAAGCCCAGATGGTAAATATTTCAATGTTTCTAATGTGCCAGCCTTTTAGGTAAACATGTAACCGTGTTTTTAAAATGCATGGCATATATCTTTAGATTGTGTTAAGAGAGCTGCCTATCTAAATATAAAATGCATGTCAAGAATATTGAGGTGGTTTTCTTGTTTTTGGTAGAGGTTTATTTAAAGATTTTGTTTGAGAGAATTTCAGATGTGCAATATCATAATTTCTAACACCAGTTGGAATCAAGAGACAATAAAATAATTCTAAGCCATTATTTATGCCTGAATGGTCACAAAATGTTCCTATCTTATATTTTTCAGAGTTCTGGGCTTCCCTTAGGCTTGAAAGCTGAATGGGTGATTTTGAGGCACCTGCCAATACAATTTTGTAATGATCAGCACTTTAGATTGCAATCCAGGAGAGGCTTTAATCTCCCACACTGAGGGTCACACCAGCTTTTGTTAGTTTTAAATATCAGGTTGTGTACAAATCATCTCCCTTTCTATTATATATTTTTTTAAAATTTCAGATTCATCAGCAATAGATGATATCGAAACTGTTATTTCTAGCAGTCAGATTGGCGGTGATGTTCACGTCACAGAAACACAGAGGCAACTTTCACGTTATTACAATGAATTTGAAGAACTACAGTTGCTTGGAAAAGGAGCTTTTGGAGCAGTCATCAAGGTAAAGCAGTGTTCAGTGTGAAACAAATTTTACTCTGTAGAATCGCTTTGACTTATATGTGTAAGTGTGGTGGCGCAGTGTTTTGAATGCAGTACTGCAGGCTACTTCTGCTGACTACCAGCTGCCTGCAGTTTGGCAGTTCGATTCTCACTAGGCTCCAGGTTGACTCAGCCTTCCATCCTAGGACAGTAAAATGGGGACCCAGATTGTTGGGGGTGATATGCTGATTCTAAACCTGCATATAGAGGGCTATAAAATATTGTGAAGCGGTATGTAAGTCTAAACGCTATTGCTGTTGCTAAATAAAACACAGATTGTGTAACAAATGCTGACCTTATCCATTTGTGCAAAGAATAAAGAGAAAAAAATAGAATTTATTTTTTTGGGGGAAAAATAAGCGGGTGGCCAGAAGGAATTGTTTTTATATGATTTCCATCAGTGGTGGGATTCATTTTTTTTTACTACCGGTTCTGTGACCGTGATTTGGTGGGCATAGCTTGGCTTGGTGGGTGTGGCAGCGGAAAGATACTGCAAAATCCCCATTCCCTCCCCACTCCAGGGCAAGGATACTGTAAAATCTCCATTTCAATCTCACTCCAGGGCAAGGATACTGTAAAATTTCCATTTCAATCTCACTCCAGGGCAAGGATACTGTAAAATCTCCATTCCCACCCCACTCCAGGGCAAGGATACTGTAAAATTTCCATTTCAACCCCACTCCAGGGCAAGGATACTGTACAATCTCCATTTCCACCCCCACTCCCCCAGGACAAGGATACTGTAAAATCTCCATTTCAATCTCACTCCAGGGCAAGGATACTGTACAATCTCCATTCCACCCCACTCCAGGACAAGGATACTGTACAATCTCCATTTCCACCCCCACTCCCCCAGGACAAGGATACTGTAAAATTTCCATTTCAATCTCACTCCAGGGCAACAATACTGTACAATCTCCATTTCTACCCCAGTCCAGGGCAAGAATACTGTAAAGTCTCCATTTCCACCCCACTCCAGTGTAAGAACACTATAAAATCTACATTTTCATCCCACTCCAGGGCAAGGATACTGTAAAATCCCCATTCCCTCCCCACCCCACTAACCTGCTTTCCAGCTCTGTTCTCCTGTGCAGGGCAACAAAGGAAGGCCCAGGCAATCAGCTGGGAGTCCAATCAGCTGGGACTTGGGAGGCAGCGAATAGATGCAGGCGGGGCCAGTCAGAAATAGTATTTGCCTGCTCTGAACTACACAAAATTTCCGCTACCGGTTCACTAGAACTGGTCAGAACTGGCTGAATACCACCTCTGATCTCCATTGAAACATCTGTCTTATAACATTTTTCAATGGGCAGGTCCAAAACAAACTAGATGGCTGCTGTTATGCTGTGAAGCGAATTCGTATAAATCCCACAAGCAAGCAGTTTCGAAGAATCAAAGGGGAAGTAACGCTTTTGTCACGACTAAACCATGAGAACATTGTGCGATATTACAACGCCTGGATAGAGAAATATGAGGGTCCTCTGCTTAACAGTTCTGCATCAGAAAGCACCGAAGAAAAGAAAGTAGCTGAGAAGCTGGCTGAGAACGGGAAAGGTGAGCAGGCGTTTGTAGATGACATAGAAGCAAACGCCCCTCCTCCTATCCTGACCAGTTCGGTGGAGTGGAGCACCTCTTGTGAAAGATCATCCAGTGCCAGGTTCAGCGGAGCTGATCAGGAATCCAGTGATGATGAAGATGACGACGACGACGAGGAAGGGGAAGGAGTCTTTTCGCAGTCTTTCTTGTAAGTAGGAACATTTTGTTTCTCTGCTTTCCTTTTGCTTGTTTACCATTAATTGATTAGGTCAGTGATGGCGAACCTTTTTTGGCTCTCGTGCCAAAAGCGGGGTGAACACAGGGAGGGTCGTGTATGGGTGTGCCACACCCATAATGCAATGCGTGACCCCCCCAGCCCGCATCAGAGCATGACCAGCACTCCCCCCCCCCCATTTTTTGCATGCCTTTTTCGCCCTCCCCAGGCTCCAGAGGCTTTATAGGAGCTTGGGGAGGGTGAAAACAGCCTCCACCCCACGCCCCCCCTGAGGCCCTCCAGAGGCTTCCCTGTAGCCTCCGGAGCGCAAAAAACCGACCCTACGGGCAAGCCGGAAGTTCAGAAATGGACTTCCGGTTTGCTCGCAGGGCGAGTTTTAGTCCTCCGGAGCCTTCAGGGACCTTCAGGAGTTTTCCCTGAAGGCTCCGGAGGACGAAAAATGACCCTACGAGCAAACCGGAAGTCCATTTCTGAACTTCCAGAGGACAAAAACCGGCCCTACGGACAAACCCTACGGAAGTGGAAGATAAACCACCTTTTAGGATTTTTGCCTGTGAGATGCGATAGTCTTTATTGTCATCTTTTATTTTAATATGATTATACATGGCATTTAATTAAATAGGTCAGATCTATTCTAGTGTACTGGATAATTAAAACAATAACAACTCATAATTAAATTAATAAATGAAACTAGAATTAAGTATCACATCAATAGAGTAATTTTTGAACCTGGTGAATTACCATTAAACATACCTCTGTGGAACATGTGAGGAAAAAATTAAAAAGCACCTTCGGCAAAGATTTCGATATTTAAAAGCTCTTGTTTCTTGATTTAGGCCAGTAGCAGATTCTGAAAGTGATATCATTTTTGATCATGAAGAAGACAATAGTAGAAATCAGATGATGGTAAATATTCTATTGAAAATACATCTTTAAGCATCCTCTTTCAAATCTGTGGATTCATAGTCTGATAATGAAAAGCTCTACAGCATGTATTGTGATATGATTCTGCTTACAGTTAAAAGCCACAGTAATGTTGCTATTTGCTTTATTGATAAGAGTATTTGTACCCAGCATCATGTTGTGATGTTGGATAGTAGAATACAAATAAAACAGGTTCATTTGGCATTTCAGCACATAAGAATGCTGTTTTTAAATGAAAGAAATGTTTCCTGTGGATTTATGGACTGATTAAATATATGTAGTGAAGAATTAGGTTTGCTTATATTGTACTTCTGTATTTTTGTGATCTAGGATGAAGACTACAAGGAAAAAGACAAAACATCAATGATTCAGACTGTGCACCATCTTTATATTCAGGTTGGAAATTATCATTTGGTACAGCCAGAATAAATGTATTCAGAATAAAATGAACATTTTCTGTTTCTGAGATAAAAATAATGTTATAGTCAGTATCCGGTATCATCAGAAACCATCTAAGAAATCAGTGAGATGTAATTTTTTCAGCCTTACAAGTTTTAGAAGCAAACAATTTATGATTTCAGAGCATGCTTAAAACAACAAAATTTCTCAACTCAAGCCCAGCTCCTAATAACTACATGGAAACATGCATGTTGTTTTCAATATGAACATGAGATGTTGTGCTGGGATGTGTTTTGATTACTCAGTTTGGACCTTACTACTGTGGGATATTCAACTCTAGGTTAAAGTTTTGTGATTTCCTGATGTGTCTCCCCTCCATATATTCCATTAGCTTCTTAAGGTCAACCAGATACTGCCCTCTGCTGCTGGAAAAGAACATGTCTACCTGTTGCATCTGATTGAGAAATAATTCACATGCAGAACAGGTTTTAAAAGCTTTGGCTGATCTTTAAAACAAACCACTTTGTATTATATTTGCTTCATCCCATTGCAGGAAATATTCAAAATTGATGTGTCTGGGTTAATCAAATACAGTGTATCTTTGAAAACAGTAATGGCTACCATTACTGGGTGTTATACACCCTTAGAATTGATCAAACAATATAAGTATGCAGAAGCATTCTTATGAATCATGTAAATTTCTTTCTTCTTAGCATAACAAGGTGAAAAGACATTGATTTTTTTAAAGGGCTTATTTTTTCCAGTCAGACAGCTAAGCAAATGAAATTCAGGCAAACAAACCTATAGTTTTCCTTCTTTGTCTCCTTCTGTTGTCTGTCCTCAAAAAAAGGATTAAATTTAGCCAGTCAGAATACATATCTTTAAATAAATTTCTTTTAAAAGAGAAGCCTCCAGTATTTGAATGATTAATCACCCCAAATCTGGGTTGTAGAAGAGTAACAGTTATACATGTGATGATCTTCCCAGATGTTTTCAAATTTTTCCCCTTAATTTTGCATTTAAAGATGGAATATTGTGAAAAGAGCACATTACGAGATACCATTGATCAAGGTTTATACCAAGATACCAATCGTCTTTGGAGACTTTTCCGGGAAATATTGGATGGTTTAGCTTATATCCATGAAAAGGTCAGTGATGATCATGTCAAGCCCATGCACATATCTTGTACTTTATTGGATTTTAGTTAATTATTTACCAAAACTTTATTCTGGCCTTGATAAAGGCAGGGAAAGTTTCAATTATTACATTGCTATCCAGTTTTCATTTGTGCTTCCCAGTATATCTGACTCAGAAGCCATAGCTTTAAGCCTCAGCAAAACTCCTTATCTATTTCAACAATCCAAAACAATATACGTTTGCTTTTGCCAGCAAGATAACCATCTGACTAACCACCTGATGTATCTCCTTAGTCAGAAATAGGTAACCTGTTAAATCCTTTGCTAATCTGATGTCCTTCCTGGTTGTACCAACAAAACTTGGCACATTTTGCTATATGTAGCTTTATTTTGAATTAACCATGTAATATTAGATTTTATGGGATATTATAAAACCCTTTCTTAATTCTTTTTTTTAATTGTTTATTTAATATTCTGGGCATGCTTATGATGATGCTACTGGCTGAGCTAGTAAAGCTATGGACAATATAATAGAATGGGACAGGTTTTAACTGATTTTCCTCTCCTTTCCCATCCCCTTGGAAAATAAGTGATTCTGGGAAGATACACACCGTTTCAAGCAAGTGTTATTTTGCAGCGTAAAGCTTCAGTGCCAATTCTGTGTGCACAGTTGGTCTCTCCAAAACCTCCAGGCTAGATAGGTTATTGTTCATATCCCAAGTTTGGGATATTATTGATTTGCTATTAATACCATTGCGATATAACTTTTCTTTATCCATGTTCCCCATGTTCTAACATTTTCTGGGTATTTAGTTATCTCTGGCTGGTTTGCAATATTACTTTTATTGCAATAATATTGAATCGAAGTTGTGCACATATATCTTTGAAATCACTTTGTGTGCTACTGTTAATAATGAAATCATAAACAGTCATGGTTATATTAGATGGTTTTAGGAGGAGGTATCTTTAAATCAGTTTTTGACTCCTGGTGACTTACCTAGACTAGTTGCTGCAGTTTTCTTAAGATTGCTTCTTAAGGCTGAGAGAGAGTGACTTGCCAAGTTCACCCAGCTGGCTTTGTATTTAAGACCAGACTAGAACTCACAGTCTCTCAGTTTTTAACTTGTTGCCTTAACCACAGCAAACTGGCTTTCAGTAGTATTAGTGCTATATTTACTAGTATATAGTAGTAGTTTTTAGACTACAAATCCTACCAAGGAGGCTCACAAGTAGCATTAACAATAATAAAAGTATTTATAACATATGCTATAATATTCTAGGCAGTTTTCAAAGACGGTGCCCATATAATCATCATCATCTTATCATCTTGATCATGACTTCTGATAATCATCATCCAATATAGAAATGTAAACAAAGTTTGCCCCACTGCTCTTAAAGGCTGAGATGATTCAGGCTTGAGCGTCCAATCTTATATTCTGTTTGAGGTGTGATTCATATACACACTGTTTCATATCAAACTTTATTTGGTTTTATTAAAGGGAATGATTCACCGAGATCTGAAACCTGTCAACATTTTTTTAGATTCAGAAGATCATGTGAAAATTGGTGACTTTGGTTTGGCAACAGATCACCCAGCAAATACAGTAAGTGTTTATAAGAAGAGGTGAATGCTGTAATATATAATTTATGATATATTATTTATAGAACAAGGCAGTGTTTTAATTTTAGCTTATATATTTAATAAATACATCTTCAGGAAATATATTAATTCGTATACTGTGCATCTGAGGTGGTATTCTGCCAGTTTGCACCAGTTTAGGAGAACCATTAGTGGCGGCAGTGCAAGGCTCCGCCCACCCATCCAGATGTCATCACGGACACATGCCCAGACATGCTCCCACTACCGAACCAGTAGTTAAGATAAGAGGCTACCATTACTTCTGTGCATCATATTATGGTTTACATACTTGTCAACATCATATTTGTATCCTCACTGACTCGTTCAGGATCCAGCTAATAAGTTCCATAACTGAATAGGGACTGAAATCTAATGCATTGCCATTTGCATACATTTTCAAACAATGCTGTTTTTGCCACAAAAGTAAAAAATAACAAAAAAAAAAGCTTCTTCCAACATGTTAAAAACAAGAAAAAAGTTAAGGAAACAATTGGTCCATTGCCTGGAGAAAGTGGCAAGAAGATGACAAGCAACAGGGAGAAAGCAGAATTATTTAACCCATGTTTCGCATCTGTCTTTACACAAAGGGATAAAACAATCCAACCTATCAAAAACAGCACCACAAAAATCAGATTAGGAACACAAGTTGAAATAGGGAAGAAAATGGTAAGTGAGCACCTGTCTACCCTAGACGAGTTCAAATCACCAGGACCGGATGGATTATACCCCAGGGTTCTGAAGGAACTGGCAGACAAGATCTCAGAACCACTAAACTATATCTTTCAGCGATCCTGGAGCACCGGGGATCTGCTAGAGGACTGGAAAAGAGCTGATGTGGTTCCCATTTTCAAAAAAGGAAAAAAAAAAAAGATCCAGGAAACTACAGACCTATCAGCCTGACCTCAATACCAGGAAAGATTCTGGAAAAGATAATCAAGCAACGAATTAGCGAACACCTAGAAGTAAACAAAGTAATAGCCAAAAGCCAACGTGGGTTTGTCAAAAACAGATCATGCCAGACTAATCTTATTGCATTCTTCGACAATGTGACAAAATTAGTGGATCAGAGGAATGCCGTCGATATAGTTTACTTGGACTTCAGTAAGGCATTTGATAAGGTAGACCATAACCTACTACTAGATAAAGTAGAAGAATGTGGGTTAGACAGCATCACCACCAGATGGATTCGTAACTGGCTGACCAACCGCACTCAACATGTAGTCCTCAATGGAACTGCATCTACATGGAGGGAGGTATGCAGTGGAGTACCCCAAGGCTCTGTTTTTGGCCCAGTACTCTTCAACAACTTCATCAATGATTTGGATGAGGGAATAAATGGGGAACTCATCAAATTTGCAGATGACACCAAGCTGGCAGGAATAGCCAACACTCCAGAAGATAGGCTAAAGATACAGAAGGATCTTGACAAACTTGAACATTGGGCACTATCTAATAAAATGAAATTCAATGGTGAAAAGGTTCTACATTTAGGCAACAAAAACGAAATGCACAGGTACAGTATAGATGGTATCTTGCTCAATAGTAGTCACTGTGAAAGGGATCTTGGAGTCCTAGTGCACAACCATTTAATTATGAGCCAGCAGTGTGCAGCAGCTGCCAAAAAAGCCAACACAGTTCTAGGCTGCATCAACAGAGGGATAGAATCAAGATCACGTGAAGTGTTAATACCACTTTATAATGCCTTGGTAAGGCCCCACTTAGAATACTGCATTCCGTTTTGGTCACCACGATGTAGAAAAGATGTGGAGACTCTAGAAAGAGTGCAGAGAAGAGCAACAAAGATGATTAGGGGACTGGAGACTAAAACATATGAAGAACGGTCGCAGGAACTGGGTATGTCTAGTTTAATGAAAAGAAGGACTAGGGGAGACATGATAACAGTGTTCCAATATCTCAAGGGTTGCCACAAAGAAGAGGGAGTCCAACTATTCTCCAAAGCACCTGAGGATAGAACAAGAAGCAATGGGTGGAAACTAATTAAGGAGAGAAGCAACTTATTACTTATTACTGTCAGAAATTTCCTGACAGAAGAATTAATCAGTGGAACAGCTTGCCTCCAGAAGTTGTGAATGCCCCAACACTGGAAGTCTTTAAGAAGATGTTGGATAGCCATTTGTCTGAAACGGTATAGGGTTTCCTGCCTAGGCAGGGGGTTGAACTAGAAGACCTCCAAGGTCCCTTCCAACTCTGCTATTGTATTGTATTTTATTGCTTTCCAGCCATTATTCAGATTTAAGAGCGTGATCTATATAACTAGATATGGTGAATTTTCTTTTTCAGGTAAACTCTAAACCTGGAGAAGAAGTTTCCAACCAAAATGTGGTTGCAAATGATCCATTGGGTAGGTATAAAGCAGCATGTTTCCCTGCTTCTTTAAACATATAGTTTTGAAATGCAGATTGAAATGAATTTATATCTTTCCAATTACAGGATCAGGGATAGCATTTGTCCTTCAAATGCTAACCAAGCTTAATTTTTAAGCAACTTTATGTCGGTTGCTAGCAAGTGCCAATAATACCCTACCATTCAGGATTAGTTTTCATATTTGAACACTAAGAAAGGTTCATATTTATGACTTTATTTGTTCTAACAAATGTTTCTAGCATTCTGTTGTGAACAATAGCTGCTCCATTGTATACATTAGCAGTTTGAACCTCTCTTGTCTTTTTTTATTACCTTTTAGTCTGCTTCTGATCAAGGACTTTTCTTCAACATTTCCCTAATCATTTTCAATGAAGGATTGTGATCATAAAATAATTTACATAATATTGGTAAAAATACAGTGAATACCTGTAATATAAAGAGTTTCAGTTCAGAGCTCAGATTACAAAGCAAAGGAGATACAAAAAGTCTAATTCGGTAAAATATTTAGGCAAATATCTCTACTTGTATTCAAACTTGCAAACTGACTGTAGAATAATTGCATTTTCAAGCTATAATGTAAAATGTGTGAGTTACTTTCTAAGCATTTAAAATGCAGCAAAGCAGTTAATAAAGTTCAATAATTAAATCTTTGGTTTTTAATAGGAAACTTAACAGGAATGGTTGGCACTGCTCTTTATGTGAGTCCAGAAGTCCAAGGAAGTACTAGATCTACATACAATCAGGTAAAAATGTCCATAAGACTTACATTCTTATCAGGAAAATTGCCTCAGTGACATCATGTGAAATCCACAATGGAGGTTTTTGAATCCAGGTTTCTTGCTTAGATCCAAAGATTGCCATTTACTCTAATACAACACATTGGTTTTGCTTTACTGAAGTTCCCTGTACGTTTTATAGTGTGTGTCTCAATCTTGGCAACTCCCAGAATTTTTGGGGTTGAAAAGTCCACACCTCTTAAAGTTGTTAAGATTGAGAAACACTGATGTGTAGGCAGAAAAAGAGGATATAAGAAACAATAACAATTTTACCAACCTTTTATTATTGATAGGGGAAAGCCTTTAGAATGGCATTTGCTATAGTGTAGAAGTTTTAAAAGAGGATTGATTTTACATATTGACTATTTACATTTTTAGGCACACTTTTCTCTTGCCTAGTGAGATATTTGGATACTATATTTTGTTTACTTTAAACATTAGTATTATATAAAAGTATAATGGCGGCAATTGTACAGTGTCATTGTTATTTTCTCAACTGTCCTAGAATTCATTTTTCAGTCAGACGTTCTTTTCACTTTCCTTCACAATATTTTTTTTTTAAATGGGCCCACTATAAGATAAGCAATCTGATTAAGTAAGTTACCCGGACTGTTTAGATTCCAGATTCTATTTCTTGCAAGTATACTGACTACCAGTTTTCTTTTTCTAGAAAGTGGACCTCTTCAGCTTGGGTATAATATTCTTTGAGATGTCCTATCATCCAATGACTACTGCATCGGAAAGAATCTTTGTTCTCAGTCAGTTAAGGCTTGTATGTATACATTTCATTTATAATTTGTCTGGCAACAACTTATTAGCTCTCACACAACATGAATAAACGTGATGATACCTCCCGCCTACCAGACATCTGGAAACCAGCCCTAGTCAACAAACAAGCCCCACCCACCACCCAACACAAAACAACAACGGACACAAAGCCAGCACCAATCTACCAATCATGATACAACCACACAGCCAATCAATCCATTTACTGAAACAAAGCCAACACTCCACACCCACCCACCAAGATTTATAGAAAGACGGCAGCTCCAACCATGCTTTAAGCCAAAAACACCAGCCTGAAGATGGCAAGTGAGACCTCGCCGAAACGTTGCCAAGACAATCTCAATCTTACACAGAAAAACTCCCGAATACAACAAGACCAGCATATACAAGGTCCCACTCGCTTTATAGGATACTATAGGATAAAATAGTGACTTATATTCGGTTCTCCCATTTAATGTGTCTTCACTGTCACATGATCAAAATTGCAGTGATTAGTAGTTGTCATGCACTTATGATGATTACAGAATAGTGGGGTCACACGATCATTTGCTACCTTCCCAACTGGTTTCTGACAAGTAAAATCAATGGGGAAAGCTGGAGTCTGTTAACTACCATGTGATTCTACCAAAAACCTTGTTGCTTTGCTTAATGACCATGGGAAAAAAGTTCATAAAAGCAGGTGTGACTTTCTTAACAATTATTTTACTTAGCGATGGTAATTCTGGTCCCAATTCTGGTAGTAATTCAAGGACTACCTGTATTAGGACAAAGCATTAATAAGAGGTGTGTCATAAAATGTGACCTTAAATGGAGAATTTCTCTTTGGACTATTTAAGCTGCCACATCTTTTGCAAGGGACGCTTAGTTGCTTCATGCCTGTGCCTATATGGGCACAGTAGCTGGGCATGGATGTATGTATGGATATGGATGGAAACAGCTTTTGAAGCTGGCACTTGAACCTTCTGAAAGAGGTGGCAGCTTTAGCACTTTGAAGACAGTGCACTCCACTTCTCCACTCAATGAATTTTGTGAAACACTTCTTTCTTTCAAACACTTTGCTTATCTCTGGTTTACATTAACTCTGTAATAGTATAAAAAGATACAGGATTTACACCATAAAATTGCTCGTATTGTATTGTAGGGCACAGTAGAAAGGCAGGTGAGAAATTGGCTTACTTACCAGTCTGTTTTTCATATATATTTAAAATTATTTCATATATTTAATTTGGCACCTTCTAAATACGATTTCAACTTTCATAATGCCTAGCTAGTATGACTCTTGGATCTGCTGTCTGGGGACTAAAAAAATTGAGGTCTAACTCTCCTGAAAGTCATTAGGTTGGGGAAAAGCTACCCTACATAATTATAAATGGCAAAGATATTTTCATTTTGATACATATAACTTTTAAGGTGATCACATTATTCTAATGTGTTTTGTTTTTCAGCCATTTATTGAATTTCCCGAAGACTTTGATGAAGTGAAAAATGCAAAACAGGTATTCACTTTTTAAAAAAGTAATGGTTATATTGTGTGTTAACAATTTAATGTATTTGTTTATCAAATTTAGAGACTGCCCATCTCACTGCCAGAGCAACTCCTGGTGGTATCTGTTTCCTCCATTGAGATTAATGCTGGTCTGTTTCCTACTTAAATTTGAAAATAATGAATAATAATGAGGAGTCCTTGGTGCTCTCTGAGCTTAGTTGTTTGTTTATACCAGTTTCATCACCCAAAGTAAATAATATTGGATAAATAACAGTGATAGTCACTGATGATGTTACCTAATTTGGGTAATAAAACATCTGCAAGAAAACAGCCAAGCTCAGAGAGGAGCAAGGACCCCTCATTTCAAACCTGAGCTACAAATAATTTCCTTTATTGACAGTTAATAATATATAATCTATCTAGAGGAGATATCTAAATCTCCTAATATCTAGAGATCAACCCTGACTGCTCTTTAGAAGACCAGATCCTGAAGATGAAACTCAAATACTTTGGCCACCTAATGAGAAGGAAGGACTCACTGGAGAAGAGCCTAATGCTGGGAAAGATTTTTTAAAATAGATTTTACTTTTATTTTTAGACAAACATAAACAAACAAGACGTAATGTGGTGATGTTCCCGGCTACCCATGAAAGAGACTGGACACAAGGACTGTCCTAGAGATGAGTCGCCCAAGGCAAAGCCCGGCACACTCTATTTATTCAATACACATGAAAGTCTAAAGCACCAAAAGATAATTAGTTACACGTAAAAGTACACATAAGAAGTTAATTATCACCATTCAAAGAATCAAGGTTCCTTACAGACAATCCACATATCCTGTCAGACATGAGTACGTGACCAAGAGCACAACCAATTCAATCCCACAACTCCCCCTTTTTTTTTCCTTCACTTGCCATAAGCTCATCTTGGCTGCTTGAGTACATAATTGTCCTTTTTCCAGATACCATATTCCTACATACAGACATCAAAGATGGAATACATTGAATACAACAGCAAAACAGCACAAGGGCTACAACCACCATGATTCCAGTGGAAATTATGCTCCGAATCCAGGACCCATCAGGCAACCAGGACCACATGGCTCCCCATATGTATACGGCACCCGAACCGGTCCCTTGGAGCGGATTATTCTTGATCATATCTTCCATAACTTGCACTGTTTTAGTGATATTAGGTGAATTATCATGTATATACATACAGCAATGAGAATGAATTAAAGCACACACACCTCCCTTAGCAGCCAAAATAATATCAAGAGCATATCGATTTTGCAAAGTAACTTCTCTTATCTCTTTCAATTCCTGATTAATAAGTTTAACACTTAATATGGTTTCATTAAACATGGCAACAGTCCAATTATTCAAAATATGCAAATCTCTATAATTCATAGCAACTCCTAATGGAGGTAAAATTGCTCGACTGAATTGTGTGTCTAAATTACCCCCCAAAGAAAGAGGAGATTCGATGTTATCCCTTTTGTTGCGAAGTCGAGTGTTAGGTAATTTATCAATAGCATAAACCACAGGAATCACCAAGCCAAAAGTACAAATTCCTTTCCAGTCCTTAGGGAGTTGACGATATCCTTCGTTTCCGCACAGGAGCCACATGCCATTTGGCACGGCAACTTTTCCAGACGAGTTAGCTATGGTGATTAAGGTTTCTATAAAGCTACAAGCCCAATATTCGGTCACTGTCATATTCTCATTACTTTCGTAGATCGTGGAGCCCTTTGTACTTCCGCTTTTGGCAGTCAACTGATTCATTATAGCAGAACATCTCTGAGAGGAACTCCAAATATGAGTCTTATTACAGTGGGACCAATTCCCCATGCTGATGGCATTAGAAAACAACCCAAATGATTGGAAACAAATAGAAGCACTCTCTCTCAATTTTAAATGAACCTTAGCTGATATACTATATGTGTCCTCAAACTCAGGCATAAAGGTTTTCCACCCACTAAAATTAAAAGGCAACCCATGTAATGTTAACCCTCCCCTTGCATCCCCAGGCATATGCATACAAATCCAACAATTTGTAAGATTCAACTTTTTAGCAGTCTTAGCAACATCCTTTACGAAATTATTATTGTTCCAAAGATCATCTCCAAGGTCTCCTGCTTTGCCAATATATTGTTCAATGGTTGGCTTCAGGTTATTGGCTTCAGGTAAACATTCACATCACTGGACAGCTGTTTTGGCAAGATTGTATTGGCCACTGTGCTGTCTGTAAAGTCATCTTGGTCATCTCTGGAACTGGATTTGGGAACTGGTACGACAATATTTTTGGCTGGACAAGCATCACATGCTAGAATCCACAAAGATCTGTAGAAGCAAGCACAGCATGTCCTCGTCCCCCTCGCGGGGGAGGCAAACAAACTTTTTTAAATCTATTATGTTACCTATGCCAAATTAGCCAAATTGGGGTACACCAAATTGTTAGGTACCCAAAATCCCTCCTTTTTTATTTGTTTGAGAAGACAGTCCCTAAGGACCAATTAAGGAAAAAAATCCCAAAATTAAAATAATGTTTCAATTAATACAAGATTACAAAAAGCCAATAAAAAATAGGCCAGGCCATTATCAGTCTTTAAAAAGAAAAGTTTGCCCAAAGCAGTAAAGGCTGAAAAAAGGTGAGAAAAAAACATGATTAGCTGTTCCTTCTCAATAAAATGTGGCCAAAAAAATAATAATAATAGATAAATGGATTGACTTCTAAGGAGCCAAAAAAGAAACATAGGTGACATCCATTTGCCATAGTGATTAAAGGCCAAATCATGGGGATTAAGTTCCGTTTCCCCAGAGGGGGATGCCCCAAAACACTAGGGGCAAGATGAAACAATTTGCTTGACCTGGTTGAGTGGCATATGGCAAAATTGCGCCAGTCCCCAGGCATTTTGATGAAAAAATTATCAAAAAAAATCTGAAGAAAAAACATAGTTAAAAAAATTACCTAGAAAATTAAAAATAAGTTGACACACATAATAAAAGTCAGAAATATAGTTTAAAAGTTTGTTAAAAAAGATGTGAAAAGTTAAAATAGCAACAGACAATTTTTAGTGTTGCAAGAACAACGGTATTGCGAGGTAGGAAAAGAAGTCTTTAAACACGCAAGCCAAAGAACTTCAGGCAAATGATAAGAAAGACAGACCACATAGTCAGTTAAAGCACACTGAAGAAAGAAACTGTTCTGAAAACAAAATTAAAAATCAGATTTTGGAATAGGAAAAATAATATTAATTAAATCAGTCCAATTTCTACAACAAACCCAAGGTTATTAATTCAACAACTGCCTAAAAAATAATAATGGCAAGACATTTTAAAACGGAGTCTTTTTATCTTAAAAATATGAAAAGAATAAGCTGACAAGTTACGCAAACCACAAATGGAATGCTCAAAATCTCATTAATCATTTCAACTGTGGCAAGGGCACGAAAAAGGAAACCCAAACAAAGGTTCCCCAATAGCTACCATAAATTAATTAGCAAAATACCTCCGTGTGCATTTAAACAAAGAAAAATTTGGAGCAAAAAAATTGTAACATTTCATGCAGTTATTTTTACTGGAACAATCTGCAATTCATACAATACAATACAATACAATAACAGAGTTGGAAGGGACCCTGGAGGTCCTCTAGTCCAACCCCCCTGCCTAGGCAGGAAACCCTATACCATTTCAGACAAATAACCATTCAACATCCTCTCAAAGACCTCCAGTGTTGGGGCATTCACAACCCCTGGAGGCAAGCCGTTCTATTGACCAACTGCTCTTAGAGGCATTCACAGGTATCACTGGGGCGTTTCATACACACACTCATGGTAAAAATGAGCAGACACTCATTCTCCCTGCCTTTCCTACTTCCCTCCAAAGAATGACCCAGAAGGAAGATTGGGGGGGGGGGGGGAGAAATTCACACAGGCAATCACGTGGATCTCTGGATCCATTCACTTATCACTCCCTGGGGCATGGGGGACACATACTCACATTCATACTGCAATCAGACCTTCATGCTTGCTCATGCCAAACAATCATAGGTATTTCAGGAAACTTTTTTCACAAGCCACCAAGCTTCATTTTCTTTTATTAGAGGATCTCACCCTCCCTTCAGGTTTTGAAATGATAACACACATGCATGCACACACATTCCATTAAACAACTTTGTAACTTACTGTTTCTTTATATGAAAAGGAATCAAACTACATTCATACCAACATTTACCATCAACATACTCACATTTGCACTGCAATCATTAATTTCACCTACAAAAATCCCATTTCATTCTTTCTTCATGCAAGGCAGTTATTACAATTACTTCAGGGAGCTGTACATAAGCCAATGAGCTCCATTTTCTATTATTAAAGGATCTCAACTTCCCTCCAGGTCTGGAAATGATCACACACACACACACATGGCCAGAAAATCAGCAAATTTGTTGACAAAATCTAAATCAAAACTGTCTTCTGGAAGCCAAGTTTCTAATTTAGGACCAATCGAGTAGGTTGGCCAGATAAATGTGCAGAGGTTCTTTTTTACTCAGGTTGAAGGCAAACCTTTAGTAGGAATTTCCTTCATTTCATACATGCACACACAAGGCAACACTCTCCTCCTTCCCCCTAAAAGGAAAAAAAATCTATACTCACCTGAAGAGTACAATCTTCTAGGGCTGAAAGACAGGAGAACAAGGTTCCCTCCCCCACAGAAAAGGCATTGTTGGAGGATTAGAGGTAAAGGAGCGTGGGGGGGGGGGGGGGAGAGATAGCTTGCAGACAGAGTTTGAAAAATAAAACCTCAGTTACTAAACAGATAAACATTATGGGAATATCACAGATGAGAAATGGAGTCTGGATTCACATGCTTCAGGAAAGAAATGAACAGGTAAAATCATTTAGACACACAATAAAGGCAAGGATGAAACTTTTTTAACTGCCAGGAAATCTCTTCCCAGCTCCAAGCCATTTCTCTCCTTAATCAGTTTTATTTCTTTCTCTTTCAACTGACCTGCTTTCCCATTAAGCTGAAAATAAAAGTAATTTCGCCTAGATATCTCCCTTATCTCCTTGACGTGTTCTAACAGAACTGTTGAGAGATCACCACTCATACTCACGTAGAATCAGAGTCGACCCGCGACAACCTGATGGAGCTCTGGTCCAAGTCCTGGCGAAAGTAGAGTGGAAGGCGGACGCATTGGGAGGAATCCCGTTGGATTTTCCCTTTCCAATCACGTCGGGGTCACCACTTGTGATGATGTTCCCAGCTACCCATGAAAGAGACTGGACACAAGGACTGTCCTAGAGATGAGTCGCCCAGGGCAAAGCCCGGCACACTCTATTTATTCAATACACATGAAAGTCTAAAGCACCAAAAGATAATTAGTTACACGTAAAAGTACACATAAGAAGTTAATTATCACCATTCAAAGAATCAAGGTTCCTTACAGACAATCCACATATCCTGTCAGACATGAGTACGTGACCAAGAGCACAACCAATTCAATCCCACAACGTAAAACATAAAACCATCTTTCATCACATACAGTGTGCCGTTTGGTTACAGGGTTTTTGTGCATCCCTTCCATAGTCATCACTTGCAATTTATATGAATTCACATATTATCAAATCCAATATATTTATATACATTATTATCATTGTACCTTATTTGTTTGACTATCACTATTTTTTCCTTCACTTTCAATGAACTATGCTAAATATTGGGATCATTTATATTATAACAATTCATTACATCATGTTCAATCTATCCAATAATAATGTATATTTATATTATATTCAATGTCATTCTATATTTTTGTATTGGTAACATTCTCTAGTATCTTTCATTTCCATGTTTTTTTATCTAACCATTGATAAAATAAATCCTACATCTTATAAAATTGTTTATCTTCTTGTTCTCTAATTTCAAATGTCAATTTACTCATTTCTCCACATTCTATTATTTTGTAAATAACTTCCTCCTGCGTTGGTATTTTCTCATTTTTCCAATTTTTAGCAAATACAATTCTAGCTGCCGTTAACACATTTACATTCAAATATTTCAATTCTCCATTGTATGTTTCCGGCATAATTCCCAATAGAAAGATTTCTGGTTTAAAGTCTATATGTTTTTGTGTCACTTTTTCCAACCAGGTGTGGATTTTAGTCCATATGTTTTAGCTTCTATGCAAGTCCACCACATATGGTAATATGAACCCGGTATCTGATGACATTTCCAACATTTTTCTGATTTATTCTTGAACATTCTTGCTATTCTCATCGGGGATAAGTGCCACCTATAAAACATCTTATACAAATTTTCTTTATATGCTGTTGACTTTGTCATTTTATAATTTTGAGACCACAATTTCTGCCAATTCTCTAAATCAATTCCATGTCCAAAGTTTTTTCCCCAAGCAATCATAGATTCTTTAACTTGTTCTTCTTCTAGCTTATCTTCTAATAAATATCCATATAGTTTTTCAATTACTCAGTCATTTTATCATGGAAACCTTCCATTTTAAGATCCTTGTTGTATCTGGAATGTATTTGCACATATGAAAACCAGTTCATCTTTATACCCTGATGTTCCAGTTCTTGCATTGATTTAAGTTCACCCTTTGCATTCAATATTTCACCATATCTAACTGTTTGTTCCTTTTTGTATGTTATTGGATATGAAAAAGGTTCAATAGTTGATAACTAGACTGTAATTTTTAAGTAATGATTCCTTTAAATCTTTTTCCCAATTTAATAGCAAAGCCTCGCATATATGTCTTCTAAAATACCCCTGCGTTTTAGTTCCCTTGTACCATAGGAAAGCGTGCCATCCCAACAACAAATCGTGTCCTCCTATAGTCAATAATCTAGAATTTCTTAATGTTATCCATTCCTTGACCCACATCAAACTTGTTGCCTGATAATATAATTCCCAGTTAGGTAGACCAAATCCTCCTCTTATTCTAGCATCTTGTAACAATTTTAGTTTTATTCTCGCTTTCTTTCCCTGCCAAATATACTTCAACACTATTTTGTTTAAATCGTCAAAATAATCTTTCCCTAGTCTAATTGGAATTGTCTGGAACAAATATACAATTCTTGGTAGTATGTTCATCTTGATTGTTGATATTCTCCCTATTATTGATAGTTGTAAATTTCCCCGTTTTGCCAAATCTGTCACAATCTGTTGTTTAAGTTTATGGTAATTGTTCTCTTTAAGTGTACTACATCTTGCTGTCAAATATATCCCTAAATACTTGACCTTATTCATGACTTGGATCTTCAATGCTGAGAAAGATTGAGGGCAAAAGAAGAAGGGGACGGCAGAGAATGAGGTGGCTGGATGGAGTCACTGAAGTAAGAGGACAGGAAGGCCTGGAGGAACGTTGTCCCTGAGATCACGATGGGTTGGATACGACTTTGCAAATAACAAAAGATATAATCAATGTCTGTTTTCCCCATTAGGATTAAATAATATGTATCAAAGTAATCTAGTTCCTTGAAACAAAATGAATATTTAGAAAGTAATATTGAAGTAATATTTTTAAATGACTGGAATATTATACAGTTTACAGATTTTATTAGTATGGCTGAAAGATTATTCCACATTTTTGTATTTTCTGACAATAGCTGCAAATATGATATATATATATTGATTGTGTATAACCAGGAAGACAGATAGAAGTTAGAAAGAAAACTCTTTGATTTATAAATTTAAAATGTCACCATATATTTTGGCTTTCTAGAAACTGGTGATTGCTTGGCTATTGAACCACGATCCTTCAAAACGGCCAACTGCTATGGAACTCTTAAAAAGTGAACATCTTCCACCTCCTCAGTTGGAAGAGTCTGAACTTCATGAAGTCCTTCATCATACTTTAGCAAATGTGGACGGAAAAGCGTACCGGACCATGATGGGCCAAATATTCTCCCAGCGCATTTCTCCCGCAATAGATTATACCTATGACAGTGATATCCTCAAGGTGTGTTCTTAAGTCTGCATTGAAAAGAACAACAACTTAGATATGATTGGAATCTTATTTTATTGCTTTTAAAATAATAACAGAACAAGAAGCAACAAACAGAAGAGAAAAGGTGGGGGGGACTAATGGGGAAGAAAAATGAAAAGCATTGAGAAATATTGCTTTGATTAATTCTAATGCTTCCACGGTAGTACTTTCATACACAAAGTATGAAAATTGGCAGGGGAAGAAGGTGTTAGTGATTGTTTTGGTTGCTGCTCTGTGGCTTCCCGTTATGTCTTATAAACTCTTTTCATATACTTTTCAAGCCGTAATACCGTATTTTTCGTAGTATAAGACGCACCTTTTTCCATTAAAAAAAAGGGCTGAAAATCTGGGTGCGTCTTATACACTGAATACAGCATTTTTTGCTTCTCCCCCTTCACCAAAATGGCTGTGCATAGCTTTTAGAAGGCTTTCAGAGAGAGCTCCCGGGGGCTGGGGAGGACAGAAATGAGCAAAAAGTGGCTCGTTTTTTGCCCTCCCAGCCCCCAGCAGCACTCTATAAGCTTCCTAAAGGCTATCCATGCCCTTTTTTTGGACAAAAAATGGGCCCGTTTTTGCAAAAAATAGGCTATTTTTTGCTTGTTTTGGGGGGGCTTCACCCCCCAGGAGCACTCTACAAGCCTCCTAAGGGCTATTCATGCCCCCCCCTTTTTTAAAAAAAAACAACCAGCCCGTTTTTTGCGAAAACAGGCTGTTTTGGGGAGGTTTGCAGAGTGCAAAAACTTTTTTTTATTTTCCTCTTGAAAACCTTGCTGCATCTTATACTCTGAAAAATACGGTAATAATTTTGTTTTATTACTCAATTTATAGGGCTGTCCATCCCTAATTAATGACGCTAACCATGTTAAAAATATAAAAAAGGAAAAAAAAACATACACACAACAATAGCCAAAGTAAAAACAGACCCACCCATAACAATTAACATAGGCAATGCTCAACCCCATCTTAGGCCTAGTGAAAAATCAGGTCTTTAAGCCTTACAGAAGATTGATGAGAGTTATGGCCAACCTGATCTACTATTGCTTAATAATAATTTATTAGAGAGATTCGGTGGCTTAGTGGCTAAGATGCTGAACTTGTTGATCAGAAAGGTCAGCAGTTCAGTGGTTTGATTCCCTAGCACTGCGTAACAGAGTGAGCTCCCGTTACTTGTCCCAGCTTCTGCCAGCCTAGCAGTTCGAAAGCATGTAAAAATACAAGTAGAAAAATAGGGACCACCTTTGGTGGGAAGGTAACAGCTCTCTGTGCGCCTTCGGCATCTAGTCATGCTGGCCACATGATCACAGAGACACCTTCGGACAGCGCTAACTCTTTGGCTTTGAAATGGAGACGAACACTGCCCCCCAGGGTTGGGAACAACTTGCACATCTGTGGGAGAGGAACTTTACCTTTAATAATTTATTAAACTTTTATGCTGCCCAACTCACATACAGTAGATGGTGCTTCCTTTTCAATCTGAGTCCTTTCAAGACAGAATTTCTGAGGTATATTTAAACATTATACTGCCCATTATTATAACTAATAGCTTGTTTTAAAAAAATCAAAACATGGCACACATTCATCGCAGAAATGTATTTCACATTTTTTAAAAAAAGTTAATAAAAAATCCTAGGCTCCTATTTCCTGCAGATCAGGACAAACACAGTTTGACGTGTGCAAATAAAATACAAGCATTGGAGGGCCTAGTCAGGCACTGTTTTTAAAGTCATCTGTATTAATGTGTGAGCTGAGGTGGAATGTGGGAGTAAATTGCAGGCATGAGAACCAGATTTCAAGCATACAAACTCTCAAAAGGCTAATGAAGTGAAAGAAACAAACAAACATTACTCAATATTCCCTTTTGGGGAATAGAAAACTCATTTGATAATTTGAAACTGCAAATATTTACTGAAAATATATTTGCTAATTAGTACAGTATGTTAAGCTCAATGAATATAAATCTGCTGGTCATGGTTTAGATCAGTGGTAGTCAACCTTTTTCTACCTACTGCCCACTAATGGATCTTTCTTGATGGAAAAATTTCCTTACCGCCCACCAGTTTTTGCGCAAGTGCGGAATATTTTTTAGAAAGGAGTGCTTTTTCTTTTTATCTCCTTTTTAAATCTTCCTTAGGGCTATGTACAAAAGTAAGGCTGAGTTAGTTAGCCCACTTATTATTATTAGCCAACAACAATTCTCTCCTGCCTTTTCTTTCTCCTATTTTGCAACTGCTCTGCTTCGCTTCTGCCTGTCCCTGCTAACAGTTTCTACTCCTCCCCTTCCTCTTCCCACGTGTTTGCAACTGCTCTGCTCTGCTTCTGCCTGTCCCTGCTAACAGTTTCTACTCCTCCCCTTCCTCTTCCCACGATTTTGCTTGTGCACGCGCTTGCGCTCGCCTGCCCACTCGCACAAAAGGAGGTTTTAACCTCCGAAATCCCTAACGCACGCATTCTCGCGCGCGTTAGTTCAAAAGGAGGTTTTAACCTCCGAAATCCCCACCGCCCACCTGGAATCCCAAAACGCCCACTAGTGGGCAGTAGGGACCAGGTTGACGACCCATGGTTTAGATGCACACTCTATTTTTGTAACTGAAGGGAAAAATGCATTGCTTATCTCTGATCACTGTTACTTTTAGGGCAGCTTTACAGTTTGGCTAACCAAGATTCAACAACATGTGTGTGAGACAATTAGCCGGATTTTTAAAAGACATGGTATGTATGCTTATATAGAATATTCTTAAATTAGGTTGAAATATTTTTTATAAGAGAGGTGTGCAGCATTATTATTCTGACAGCAGAAATAGGTACTGTACTTCTGTACCTTCCATACCTTGTTCTTGAATTAACGTCAGGCATATTCAGTATTATATTTACAGTATATGCCTACTAGCTGGAGTTTTCAGCTATCAGATAATTAGATTTATTGAATGAACAAATATACACAGAAGTTCAAATGTCTCTACTTGAAACAAGTCGTAAACGCATACTTTATTTGAAAAGTGAGAATGACAACGTTAAGGGAATAGGTTTCTGAAACAATTTCTTTAAAAACATTTTATATTTGTTCAATGAAATTATACTGTTATTATCATTTTTGCACAGGAGCTGTCAAGATGCATACTCCCCTGCTGATGCCTAGGAATAGAAAACTCTATGAGCACAATGAAGCTTCATATTTGATGGACCACAGTGGAATGCTGGTGATGCTTCCTTATGATCTCAGAGTGAGTATGAATATCATCTTCAAGGATCTTGGACTAGCCTTGCCATCTTCTGTAGTTCTCAAGCAATATGGGCAAATCAACTATTGTGGATTAGAAACTGATTTAAAGAGCTTGCACAAGGGGATGCATTGGGAAGGAAGAAAAGAAATGTCAGTATAATTCCATGTTTGATAGGAAGATAAGCTTACATGCTGAGTAAAACATCTTGGTTTCTTTATGTTGTAAACTATATTTTCACTTAAAGATTGCTGCCGATAACCATGAAAATTATATTTTGCTTTATACTGCTTTTTTTCAGTTTATAACCTGCTTTTATATCTCTTTTCAGATTCCATTTGCTAGATTTGTAGCTAGAAATAATATAACAAACTTGAAAAGGTAAGGGAAATCTCCCAGGTATATATTTTATTGTTTTCAAAACTGGACAAAGATGGATTGTTTATGCATTGTATTTCTGTAAAATAAAGCTGGCTTAGAAGAGGGACCAAAGTTTACCAAAAGCCACATATTTTGAATGGAATTTCCTGGCATCTGCAGTTAAAAGGAATCTTCAGTAATATATCCTTATTTAGGGCCCTTGAAGCAATCAATCCCAACATAATGCACCTTAGGTATATTGGAGCACATTCCCCATCATTCATTGTCATTGTGGGCCTTTCAGATAGTATCTCATGCCTGGTTACCTCATGGCTTGACTATTGAAGTATGGTCTTAGACACCACCCCAAAATTTCAACTGGTGATGCAGGCAGCTATAAGATGCCTCAATAAACCCATGTAAAACCTCTCCTTTGCAAGCTGTCTGATTGTCTGTTTGCTTCTGAACATGGTTCAAGATGCTGAACATTACCTGCAATGCCCTACAGTACATGACATAGGACCTGAGTGGCTACCTGTCTCCCGTAGTATCTATCTGACTTATTTGATCTTACATGGTTGGTGCACTTCGGGATCATTCAATTAAACTATGTCATCTGTTGGGGTCCCAGAAACACACTTTCTCTGTAGCAGCATATGCCTTTTGGAAGGAGGTTCTTCCAAGATCTAAGTAACCCCCCACTTTGCTGTTGATTAGAAGGGCTCTTTGCTCAGGCTTCTTGTGAGTGAGAGTCAGAACCCTCGCTTCATTCTGATCCTTTCTGTCAATCTTACCTTTTATCTTCTTTTTTTAAATTGATGTTTTTTAAACATCTTTCTTGTAAGCCATCCGGAATTGTTGAGGGCCAAGCTGGCTCCTGGGCCTAGTGAATGCTTCGCTGAGCGAGGGGTCTCTCCCGGCCGCCTTGAAAGAGGCGGTGGTGAGACCCTTGCTCAAGAAGCCTTCCCTGGACCCTTTGGAGCTGGCCAATTATCGTCCTGTCTCCAACCTTCCCTTTTTGGCGAAGGTTGTAGAGAGTGTGGTGGCCTACCAGTTTCCACGTCATCTGGAGGAAAATGATTATCTAGACCCGCGCCAGTCCGGCTTCCGCCCCGGTCACAGCACGGAGACGGCCTTGGTCGCATTGGTGGATGATCTCTGGAGGGCCAGAGATAGAGGTTGTTCCTCTATCCTGGTCCTATTAGACCTCTCGGCGGCTTTTGATACCATCGACCATGGTATCCTGCTGCGCCGGCTGGAGGGGTTGGGGGTCCGGGGCACCGTTTTGCGGTGGTTCGGCTCCTACCTTTCTGGCCGGACGCAGCGTGTGTTGGCAGGAGAAGAGAGGTCGACCCTACGCCCCCTTATTTGTGGGGTGCCACAGGGGTCGGTCCTCTCGCCACTCCTGTTCAACACATATATGAAGCCGCTGGGTGAGATCATCCGCGGTTTCGGGGTGGGATACCACCTGTACGCTGATGATACTCAGCTGTACTTCTCCACCCCGAGCCACCCCAACGAGGCCATCGAAGTGATCTCCCGGTGTGTGGAAGCCGTACGGATCTGGATGGATGACAACCGACTCAAGCTCAACCCCTCCAAGAAGGAGTGGCTGTGGGTACCAGCTCCCCGGTTCAGCCAACTAACTCCATCATTGGCCATTGGGGGCATTCAACTTGCCCCCGTGGAGCGGGCGCGCAATTTGGGCATCCTCCTGGATGCCCGGCTGTCCATGGATGGCCATGTGACAGCCGTGGCAAGGGGGGCGTTCCACCAGGTTCGCCTGGTGCGCCAATTGCGCCCCCTACTGGACCGGGACGCCTTACGCACAGTCACTCATGCGCTGGTGACGACTCGCTTGGACTACTGTAACGCTCTCTACATGGGGCTTCCCTTGAAATGCACCCGGAGGCTACAGTTGGTCCAGAACGCAGCCGCGCGGGTAATTATGGGGAGTACTAGGTACTCCCATGTGACACCGTTCCTGCGCGAGCTGCACTGGCTTCCTGTGGTCTATCAGGTGCGTTTCAAGGTTTTGATAACAATCTTTAAAGCGCTCCATGGCTCAGGACCTAGCTACTTGCGGGATCGTATTCTGCCCCATACATCCCTGCGACCAATCCGCTCGCACAGAGAGGGCCTCCTCCAGGTGCCGTCCACTAGACAGTGTCGGAGGGCGGCGCCTAGGAGTAGAGCCTTCTCTGTGGCGGGCCCAGCCCTGTGGAATGACCTCCCTCCGGATATTAGGAATACCTCTGACCTCCGCTCCTTTCGTATTAAGCTTAAGACCCACCTATTTCAAGTAGCTGGCCTGGCTCAACTTTGATCTAACCATATCGCTCCTGACGGGTTTTTAATTGGGTATTTTAATTATATTTAATTATTTAGGGTTTTTAATTACTGTATTTTAATTGTTTTTTAATTCATCAGCCGACCTCCTCCTTGTGTATGTCTCGGTATATGTCTCTGTTATATGTTTGTTTTGTCCACATATTTATTTCATATGTTTCATTGTACGCCGCCCCGAGTCCTTCGGGAGAGGGTGCGGCTAAGAAATAAATATTTATTATTATTATTATTATTAAGCTGCATACGTTTGCAGCCAAAGTTTGATAATTAAACCATGTCCCCAAATATAAGGGAATTATGGGAGCATAGCTTAACGAGTCTAAAGAATGGGAAATATGCTTTGGGAAATCATGGCCAATTGGAGTAGATAAAACTGGACAGATTGATTAATGTACACTACCACAGAAGATGGTTTCAGGTGTTTCAACTGCACACTTTTATATCTCTAGATACTGCATTGAGCGAGTTTTCAGACCTCGGAAACTAGATCGTTGTCATCCAAGAGAACTCTTAGAATGTGCATTTGATATCATCACACCTACTGGAAATAGTTTTTTACCTATTGCAGAAACAATCTACACAATCTGTGAAATAATCCAGGAATTTCCTGTGCTGCAAGTAGGTGTTTTTATGACCTTTCCAAAAGGTATTGGGCCAGAGGTGGGAATGTTATTTTCTTCACTTGCTATGTGAGAATCCAGGATTTAACTCCTCCTATTTGCTAAGAAGTATGACCTGGTTCCTTCTGTGCTCCTATTCTGAGTAGGTGCAAACAAATCATCATTACTATTATTAAATTTATTTGCCATCTATCTCACCATGGGACTATTGTAGGTGGCTCACAAGTATAAACAAAAGAAGAAGAAATAAAAAGGAAGTTTAAACAAAAATAAAACAATAAAACAAGCAAGGAAAAAAACAGAAAATACATTGATGTGACTAGTAAAAAAGTGAGTGCTATAATTGTATAATAAAGGCCCCAATATTGATATAATATACAATATTGCTCCAAAACATAGTGATTTATTGGTGACTTATAATTATTGATATAGGAGATGCTTGACTTAATAACTCTTATCCGGCCATAAGTATATTTTTCATTAATGAAATCCAGTGCAATTGGATTAAATCTCATTCATTGATGAAATTCCATTAAATTGAATTAAATATAATACATTAATCAAATCCAATTCAGAAGCTTTGTGTTATCCCAGAATATTGTTGAGAAGGAAGCTTGTATTCCAGAAGAGCCTCTGTGGATTCATGGGTCTTCAGATTCTTCATTTATGAATTAAATTCATTGTTAAGTAAGATTCTCTCAGTGTAGGTAGTCTCAGTAATGATATAACACAAAAGAGGTGGGATAGGAGAAGAAATACTGGATACTGAAATTTAAGTTTGGTTGTCATTAAAAAGTAATGGAAATGCAACTGAAATTCATTTGTGTTTTAGGAAAGAAATTATAGTATCTACTTAAATCATACTGCCTTGCTGAAAGCAATCCTTCTGTATTGTGGGATCACTGAAGATAAGCTCAATCAAGTTTACACAATCCTGTACGATGCTGTGGTAAGGCATTATGTTGTTCTTGCATTGCATTTTTATGTTGTAGATTACAGGATGGGCCGACAGGGTACCTCTGTCAACGAAGGAAGGATGTTTAAACAGAACAGGAAGAGTAGCTGTTCATTAGCCTCATAAAAAGAGGAAAAAATGTGTGGCCATTAAAATACCCTTTAGAACATGGGTGTCAAGCTCGCGGCGTTACGTTGCCCTCATGTGACGTCTTGTGATGTTTTTTCTCTTCGCGGAGCTGGGGTGGGCGTGGCTTGCACATGACGCATCCAGCCCATGGGCTGCCAGTTTGACACCCTGGTTTAGAAGGACAATGACCAAAAAAAGTAAACTATGACCAAAAAAAGAGAGCAAAGGTCTATTTCTTTTACAATGAAACACATTAAAAAGCCTCTGTAACAGTAAAAAATGAATGCTTAGTAATAAATAAAACTGGATACCCATTAAATGACAGCAGAGAGATACAGAAACGTCCTGCTCTTTATCGCCATCTGTTGCTTGTTTAGATTTTTGTAGCTAAGGGAAGGGAATTGTAGGAAGGGAATAAAAAGTAAAGCAAAACAAAAAGGTGGAAATAAATGAAGGGCAAACTTTGAAAAATCTGGATCATGCATCCATTGTTTCATGGGGCATTCTAAGAGAAAGATTTCAAGTTGCATCAGAACAGCCCTGTTGGATACGGAGTAAAATATTTGCGATATTGCAAATTAGGCAATGGTGCAATCATTCTACTTGTCATGAGCCTACTAAAAAGCTATGATGCTGCTAAACTTGGCAATGGCTGGAGATTCAATACCATACATTGGATGCTTGTGTTGTATGATTTTAAAATAGAGTTAAAGAGAGTAGAGGCCCCCTGTTTACCTTTTTCTTCACTACAGGACAAATGGAAATATTGCATGTGACATCTTTTTTTCTGTAGCTTTCAAAATCTTTAAGAGTTAAAGGAAAGGGACGGAAAGACATGTCACTTTAACCATCTTATAATGTGAAATTGGTGCCAGAAAGAATAATAGATGTGGTTGAGGATGCAGGGGGAATAAAAGAAGAACCAGAAGTAGGGTGATGCATCCAGAACTCTGCTTGGCCCTCTAGAAGGTCCTGTTCTTGGGGATTCCTAGATCTTGATATGTCCACTGCTAAGCAGACCCAGACATAGGTTCCTTGCATTTGTTTCTTTCACTGCAATGAATGCTTGAACATGCACTCATTCTCATATGAATAGTTATATATTCATTTTTAAAGTGGCATGATAGTTGACCAATAGTATCAAGTAGGGGTTTATTTTGACATTCCTCCAAGGTCAAGATAAAGTTGGGAGATCTTACATGAAATCAAATTTATGGTAATTAGTAGCATTAACCATATTTACCTATAATTTCACTAATGATTAGCCTGCAGTTGGGGAACAGGGACCGTATGTGTTAGAATGGAAACCACTTTTAACATTTGCAGGATTTTTTTTTAAATCAGGAATAAAGAAATATCAATGAACCTGTTACAATTATTTGTGTTACTGCAGACTGAAAAGCTAACTAAAAGAGAGGTAGAGGCCAAGTTCTGCAATCTTTCCCTTTCATCAAACAATGTAAGTAATTTGAAATTTAATTTTATTGGTTCATTTATACATTGTTTATGTTCCATTCATCAGTCTTGCAATCTCTCTTTGATTAGTCCATACACTACTAAAACTCTCATTCCCGTAACCTTTATGTGGGCAAAATGGTGCATAATAGGGTAACAATTTTTAAACCAAGATACCTCAAATGGACTAACTTACAGAATGTGTCCAAAATCTGAGATCCATGTCTCTCATGAAATTCAAATTTGGTGAGTTTTGTGAAACATTTTATAATCGTAAACATTAAAATTATCATAAAACACTTTATGACATGATACAAAATGTCATACAACATTTCCTATGCTGATGATCAATTGTGTTATACAATTCAACCTGGACTACTTTCAAAGCCCAGATATATCTCTGAAGTATCCCACCATTTCCAGTGAAGGAGTTATATTAGAAGTTCTGTCTACGAGCATGGAGGAATCTAGTGAAGAAATACTTCTGAAAGAAAGGCCTAACACAGTGATGGCTAACCTTTTTGTACCATGCCCAAAACGTGCACACATGTGAACCCCCAAAATGCAATGCGAGTGACCCACGCGCATGCACCCCGCATCCCCCCCTCGCCCATTTTTTGCTTCCAGGTGGGTGCAGGAGGCTTTCCAGGCTCCAAATGGGGCGCAAACCCCCAAAATGCAGCGGAGTTGGGCTGGGGCGATGGCTGGCATGCCCTTAGAGAGGGCTCTGCATGCATGTGTGGCACAAGTGCCATAGATTCACCATCACAGGCCTAACAAGTCATGGGTTATCTAGTTAATGACTAAACCCAATGTTTTCATTTTTTTTTGTCTTCCACACACACTATCAAAAGGTTAAATTGGCCAAACATTCCTATTTGTCTGAAAGCTTAGTTAACTTTTTCTTTTTCTCCATTGTCAGATGAGGCACAGCATCTCTGATGTCTCAACTGAAATGGATGAATGGGCAGAGTGCAGATATAATTTATAGCTATTTTGTGGGAACAAATAAATCAAGTAATTCTTTAGATTAGTACAAGATTGTGTACCCGCTTATTTTACAAATTTACTCTCTCACCTCACCACCTTCTCTCCTGCCAGCTATTTTACAAAAAAAGGGGTGAAGAGCAAAGAAGAGTCTTTCCAATGGCTTTCTTTGAATTACCCAGTAGTCCTCTACAACCACAATTGAGCCCAAAATTTCTGTTGCTAAGTGAGACATTTGTTAAGTGAATTTTCCCCCTTTTATGACCTTTCTGCCCACAGTTGTTAAGTGAATCTGGCTTCCCCATTGAAAGAATGGCCAACAAATCATGGGTTATCTAGTTACTAAACCAACGCTCATCGGAAGATTGCAAAAGGTGATCTATGCAGTCCGGGAGACTGCAACTGTCATAAGTCAGTTGCCAAGCATCTGAATTTTGATCACATGACCATGGGGATGCTACAACTGTCATAATTATAAAAAATGGTCATTTTTTTAGTGCCATTGTGACTTTGAATGGTCACTAAATGTCACTGTTGTAAATCAAGGACTACCTGTATATTTCAGTTTTTTTTAAAAAAAAACCTGAAGTCAATTAATTAATACTTAATAGTTAAATAATACAAAAGTGAAGTTGGTTTTTGCACTTTTAGTTCAGAACTCCAGCATGCAGCCATTCATATTTATGTGTCTTTTCAGCTTGTTCGACTTTACAGATTTATTGAGCAAAAAGGGGAGCTGCAAGATCTAACCCCGTTGTTGAATACTATGGTGAAGCAAAAGACAGGAGTTGCCTCGTTAGTGAAACTTGGCATGAAAGACCTGGAGGAAACAGTGGGTCTGTTAAAAAAACTTGGCATAAAATTCCAGGTTTGTAAAACAGTGGATTGTATAATTAGCATTTCTTACAGGGCTTTAGGTCAGTCAACTGTATAAAGAATATTCAAACCTCATAGAGAAAGAGGGACTTGGGTGTAAAATTTTACGTAGCATAAGTTTGGAAGCTTGGGATATTTTTCAAAAAATAAGCAAATTCCAGATTTAACTACATTATTTGATTCTATTTAAGGGTCAGTGAATATATCATTGCAATGGAGATGCCACTAGTTTACCTCACAGGAGTGGGACAGTCAAAAAAGTCAAGATGGTAGCCACAACCTCAGCATTGGTGCCTAAACCTGCAGAAAAACAAATAGTGTATCCAAAAAAATTAGCTTAGCTCACTCTAGGAATTTCAGGAGGCTGAATTTCAGGAGGCTCACATGTAGCTTGAGGCTTGGCCACGTCTGAGCTGTGATTAAAATGATGAAATAAGAATTTTCTCTTACAGATATCCATAAATTTGGGCTTGGTTTATAAAATACAGCAGCACAATGGAATTATATTTCAGTTTATTGCATACATTAAACGGAGACAAAGAACAGTTACTGACATTCTTGCTGCTGGAGGTAGATATGATCATATGGTAAGTGTTACAAATTTGTCCTATTAGGTATAAGAAAAGTCTCTGATCATTTTCTAGTATGTTTCCTTTTCTTGTTTCTGCAGATTTCACAATTCAGAGGCCCAGATGCAGTTGGTCTTGTTCCTTCAGCTGTTGGAGTCAGCATAGCTGTGGACAGAATAAGTTCCACAGTTTTGAATATGGAAGAGCCAGTATGTTTGTTTTTCTACTTTGCATATTTCAGGTAGACTCCATAAAGGGTAGGAAATATAGATCTTTCTCAAGCAATCTAAATAATGAAATGAGATAGCACAGTTTCAAATTGGCATTACTATTTCCACTACCTAACTATAGATAATTGTACCTAATTGTAATTACAAATAAAAGAGGACAGTCCAGGATATAGTAATTTCAAACTGCTTAATATATCTCTGCAGAAGAGCCAAGATGTGGGGAGTGCGGGGGGGGGGGTTGCCTCGTGTATCCCAAAAAACATCACAATTGTATCTCAACTTTAGAATAATATTGCCTGCCTTTCTAGTTTAGGTGATTTTAGAACAATCCATTCAATTAAGTAATATTCTGGTTTCCATTTCTCTTTTCTTCCAGTTTACAGTGAGCTCCTGTGATTTGTTAGTTGTTAGTGTTGGCCAAAAATCTATGGAAAGAGCCATCAACGTTGTTCAGAAGCTCTGGGCTGCAGGAATTGCAGCTGAAATTATGTATGACTGGTCTCAGGCAAGTTGTCATTTATTACATGCTAATTAGCATTGTTTCTGTTGCTTATAGCCGTTCCTTTTTCTAAGCTCATCTGATATAGGACAATAAACAAAGCTAAGATTTGGGGTTATCATTAAAGGAGGAAAAAAAATTAACTACCAGAAAATTCACTTGTCAACTTCTTGTCTTTACCTTTGAAAACCACCAATCAGTTTGGTCTATTATTACAAGGTGGTGGGAATTTTGTAAGGTTTTTTTTTTAAATATGGTATCCTGCAAGCTGACCACAGCTCTTGAGTACTTGCTCTAGAACAGGAGTGTCAAACTGGATTTCTTCGAGGGCCAGATCAGCATTGTAGTTCTCCTCTGTAGGCCAGTTGGAGTGGGGGGGCAGAGTGCCTCCTGTAGCACTCTGCCGGCTGAAAACATTTTCAGCTATTTAAAAGTAATTTTATTCCTTTTTTTCAATGTGCTAGTCGCAGGAAGAATTACAGGAGTATTGCAGATCTTCTGGAATCACCTATGTGGCCCTCATTTATGATAAAGAAGGAAATCATGTTAAGGTAAATATGATGGTGGCATCATGCCATACTTCCTGTCTTCTCTCTGTACATTTATTTATTTACTAGAATTTTATGCCACTTTTATTTTTATAAATAACCGAAGGAGATTGTGCCTAATTCTCCTTCCTCCTCCTATTTCCCCTATAACATAAATCCTTTGAGGCAAGTTAGGCTGCGAAAGAGTGACTGGCCCAAAGTCACCCAGCCAGCTTTCATGCCTATTTGAAAGTTTTTTATGAATATAACTAGAGCAGATATTGTTGTAGCCAGCCAGCTGAGCTGGCAGCAGATTCAGACAGTTGGGAGGTTGGGGAGGAACATGGGCCAGTCCTGGAGTCTGCGGGAGGCTCTGATGAGGGCTCTGTGTCGGAGGCAGAGAGGGGCCCAGGGCCGTATGCCAGTTACCAGCTGCCTTCAGAGTCAGACATCAGTAAGGCAGACAAACAGCTGGAGCCTGTTCCCAATGTGCGCATGCACAGAATTGCCAGACAAAGGGAACAGCTAAAGAAGAGGGGTCAACTTGGGAGTAAGACCACAGGTGGACGATGAATCCCCCCCCCCCGGTAATAAAAGAGGAAAGGGGAGTGGAGTTTGCAGGAAAAAAATAGTTGGCTTAATTGGATCATGATTCTCTGAGACTCCTTGACAAGTTTTGCAGATATCGGCCTGGCAGCTCTCCAAGCCAGATAAGGTCTGTGACTGTAAATCCTCCCTTGAAAGACTTTGCCGGCTGTGAATGAGAAGAATTCACAGTAAATTAATAAAAGGGGTTTTTGTCAGGCAAGGAGTTTGCTTCATGTTCTTGGGAAGACTAGATCAGAACAGATATCAGCCATATGATACCGGTCAGTGCTAGTTTCATTCTTTTAGGCTGCTGTTTTTTTTTTTAAGGGATCATTTACTTGCATCTCATCCGTTTCTGATTTAAATCTGATAATTCATTATTTAGATTTGGCAGATTTATAAAGGCTAAAACACTTTGTGGGGCTATTTTGCAGATAAAATCATTTGAAAGGGAAAGGCAGACAGAAAAAAGAATCTTGGAGTCTGATGTAGTGGACCATCTGGCTCAGAAACTGAGGACCAAATTCTATGATGAAAGAAATGGCAGGTAGCAACAACTACTATAACTTGAAAAATAAGGATTAATTTGCAGCAGGAAAATGAAACACCATAAACAAAGTGGTTTTGATGCAGGTTTTGCAGTTATTCACCTCAAAGACAATGCATCATACGGTGATTTTGCTTTATTGTAATATGTCTTAAACTGACATGTTACAGAAGTTGGGGCTGTAGGCTTGGGAGAGAGAGGGGGGATCTTCCCTGTGTAAATATCGGATGGAATTCAAATTATTTATTTGTAATATACACTGAATTAGTTCGAGACTTCCCTAAAGTAGAAGGTTTGAGAGGTCTTTTGAAACAATTTGGTATTAGCGCTGGAAAATGCTGAAAAAATGACTTGATCCCACAAAGGATTAAGTCTGGATCTAGCTCTGTGAATGTTACAAAGATACTGAATTAATATATGATGAAAAGTAATCTGTTTATTATATTTTACCAGAATCTAGCAGTTCTTTTATTTAAGCATTTATTCACAAATAAATGTACAAATGCTTTCAATTATTAATAAAATATCAGTTTCTGTCCTAACCTGTTGTTTTGAAAACAGTACTGAATAACAAACTTTGATTTTTGAATCCTATTTTAGAGAAGTTTGTGATAATGTCACAACACAAAATCTAAAAGGATCATTTTCCAGTAATTCAGGTACGTAATGACTAGTGTGTTGTATTTCCAGAAATCTTGTTATTTGTGTAGCAGAGGTGGAGATTAAACTGGGAAAGCAGTCCTCCTTCAGGGTGGTTAAATAGAATAAAGGAAATAAATGAATGTGTAACTGTTTTATTTTGATTAGTATTCATATAAGGCCTTTAATCATACAAGATAGGTGGGGTAGTTTAAAAGAAAAGGAATAACAACAACAACAACAACAACAACAACAACAACAACAACAAGGATTATACTTCTGATTAAACCTTTAAAATACTTGTATATGGTCCAGCAACGAAAATCTAAAAGAGTGTACAGACAGATTTTCAAACAAGTTCCAGTGTGCACCTATAAGAAACAGTGGAACTTTTAACTAAATCATTCTGCATTTCAGGCTTGTCTGAATCACACGGAACGGTAGTAATACCAAATGTATGCATTATTCCACCAGAAAAGTTGTCATCAAGTGCCAGACGACGTTATGAAGCTCAGGTATTATAGATGTATTTCTTCTCTCAATAATTACATTGCAATATGACTTGAAACTTTGAAACTATACCACAAAGATGATATAGAAGTAGAAAGAAATGTAAGAAATAGTGAATAGGCAAGCAGAATTCTGGTCCCTTTAGTTCATTATTTTGTACCCTTTGTGCCATTGACACTTTAGGATGAATCAGATTTTATCTGGAATTCCAAAGATTGAGCCAAGAAACTTTCCTCTACAAAACATTTATTTAACTCCTATTATTTGGAGAGAGAGAGAGATTAAATGAGATGGACACATGATGCATTTCTTAATGTTTCCTTCTCACAGTTGCTTCCCTTCCTAGTCAAATGGTTCGTCCTTCCTCAAGCAAGTTAAGTTTTCTTTCTAGCACTTTTTCTTCATTGATTTTAAGTAAGAATTTCTCTAAGACAGTTGGAAGATTACAGAATCAGGAGTTGGGTTGGGAGGTGCAGGGGACAATTGGATAAAAGAAGAGAACCTGGAATTGATTTTCTTTTTGGGAAAGAAAAATACACTGCCTTTTGCTGTAGCTTTCAAAAGAGATTTCTTAGTTAAATCCAGGAATAAGGCAGCCACTGTAAAAAAATCGCTCCAGGAGGATATATTGGAGAAAGACCAGGTGTGGCTTTCCCTCATTAAGCTGGAAAAGGAGATGGAAAGAAAGAAATCCATGAGTATAGGATTTCAAAAATGGACCCCCTTCTTCCTCTGTTTATCTCAGTAAACGTGAAGATAAATCTCTGCATGTCACTTTTGAATTAAGAACAGTTAACAGGTGTATTTGTTTAATACAAAAATAAAATATTCTCTGTGTTCTTGTGTCAGGGTTTGTTAATTATTTTAATCCAATCTGACTTCCAGGTACAAACCAAACTCCAAGCTTGCTTTACTAATTTCCCGCTGAAACTGAGTGAAGTTGAAATTTTAGCAGTAAGTTACTTTGCTTTTTTTACAACAAGCCAATTGAATCTAATAACTGGATAAGAAACCAGTAACTAGAACTTTATTGTCATTTTGAAAGTACACTAATCGGCATGCATTAAAATGAAATATTGTTGCATGCAGCTCTCAATTTAAAGCCGAATTGTTGCATACAGCTCTCTATTTAAAGCCGTATCGGAGTTACAGATATAATTTCCAGGAATCAATTTGCTTCATTGGTGGTAAATTTCCTGTTTATTTATATGGAATCCATTGAAATCACTTTCTTTGTTCTGAATCTTTCCAAAACCTTTAAACAATTGCCTATAATAATTTGCTTGCAACAAAAGGCAATAATGGGCATATGGAGCGTTCAGTGTGAGAAAGGAGTGACAGTATTAGGGACATCATTGAGCTATTAATTTTTTAACTAAGCCTGGACCAGAATAATCTGAAGGGAATCCAAAACCTCTTTTGGAACCTCTGTAATGTCAGAGTTTCAAGCTCTGTTCTGGTTGGGGTTTGAGAATTAATTTATTGGTCATCAGAATCTGGTATGAATGAGTGAATCTGTGTGACTACAGAGCTTTCTTGCAGTAAAGGAGGAGAGCTTGAGGATATTTAATCTAATTAATTTTTGTGCTGGTAAACAGTCCCAAATTTGGATGACGTAGATCTAGTCTTCTGCAATACCCAATTTAACATGGACTAACTCTATCTCATAGTTTATAACATCGTAATGATTCAGTGTTTATTTTTTCCAGGTTGATCTACCAAAGGAAACTATAATACACTTCTTATCATTAGAGGTAAACCTAGGAATTAAGTTACTGGCATTTACTGGTGGATTTAATTAATAAAATGAGTTTTTAAAAAGCTTAAGTAAAGTTGAACATTAATTATATACAGTAAGCAAAATCTCATTCCTGGCATAGAGGAAATTTAATGTACCCATTTTTGTAAATTGCTTTTCCAAAAATCAAAGATTATAGTCTCTATTTACATCCTCCCAAAAAATAAAAATAAAAGCATCCTGATGTTCTCAGCCTTATTTTTTTCACAGTCCCTGTTTCAGACTGATGTTGCTTTGAATATTTTCCATCTTCTCAGTTTGATGACCAAGCTTTCTATACAACTGTGAAACAATTGATGTCTCGACTGCCGAAGCAAAGATATATTAAACAAGTTTGTGATGAAATTTATACCATCAAAATAGAAAAAAAGTAAGTATTCCTATGCATACTAGCAATATGGTATAAGACTCTCATGTTGAATCTGGAAGATCATTTTGCAGATTTTAGATTATTATAAACCATGGATGGCAAACTCACCATGTCATGTTGCCATCATGTGATGTTCTTGCAACATTTTTCCCATTCGCAGAGCTGGGGTGGGCATGGCCTGTGCATGATGCATCTGGCCCGCGGACCGCTAGTTTGACACTCCTAGTATAAACACTGCAAGAGTTCTATAGTATCAAAGACTGACATTAGACTCTGGTGTTAAAAGGCCACTAAATTCTTCCCGTGTGAGTTTCAGTAAAGGAACTGCAGTCTGGAACCATTATAATGTGAAGTCCTGAACCTTATGGCACTGTAATTTCAATTGGTATAGAAGATCTTGTAGAACAAAGATAAATTTGTCCAATAGCTGTTGGACAAATTTATTTGGTCTCCTGATGAGTAACTAACACAAATTTGAAATACAATAGCATCTTTTATGAAAATGGACTGTTTTCTCAACTTTCTGCCTGTTTATTTCTTGCAGAGTGCCCATCCTTGTTCTCTACAGTTACAGAGACGATTACTTCAAAATCCTGTTTTAGTTATAAGTCAGGATTAAAGTCAGGATAATGAATGGGACAAAATGTGTGCTTCCAATTATGTTAATATAAAGAAAACTTGCATTTTGGTTGTTGCTGATTCCCCAATCACTCCTTAGACAATCGCTGCCTTTCTAAGTATTATGTTGAGTTCATGTGCCATAGTTGGCATCTTTAAAGGTGTAAATCTTTTCAAAATATATTGTACATATATTTTTCAAAATAAAATAATCTTCTGGTACCTCAGGGTGTACTTCTTTTTGCTTAAAGTAAAATTGACAGATTGTGTCATTTGGTTAAGAAAAAGTCAAGTAACTGCAATTTTCATTGTTCAGTCCATGAATCTCCTTCCATATCTTTTGAAATTGGGAAGGAAGGCTAAGCAGAGAAGCAATAATCTCCAGTCATCCCTCTTTGTGAACTGAAAGGAATTTATAAGGAAGAGGCTGAGACACTTGGATATCTGTATTTTTCAGTGGAATCAGCTAAGATCTTCTACAGAACATCCTGTTTTTCTTAGACGGGAGGTAGTTATGTGCTTTTGTAAATCTGGAGTTTGTGAAACAACTGGTTTTAGTTAGGTTTAATTTTAGTTGTGTCTTTAATTTTTTGGGCTTATCATTTTTCTGCACTCTGCATAGCATTGCTTCCCCAAAAGGGAATATTGTAATTTGTACATTTGTAAAAGGGATGCCTGCACATGAATGCAAGCATGCCCAAATTACTCAGACATCAGTACAATGGCGAACTTTCCCCTACCAGCATTTTTTTTTTGGGGGGGGGGTAACTTAATCAAATGAGCTGGGCTAACGTAATTTTTTTCTAGGAATGACAGTGCTGAGTCACTAAGCACTTAAAATGTTATCATTTATATTATGTCAAGATTAAGGAAATCAGATAAGAACTGAAAGAAGGAAAAGAAAAATAAGTACTTCTAAAGGGCTAATCCCAGCTGTTCTTCCTTCAGTTATATGCACACAAACACAGACACACAGCAGAACAAGCAAACCGAAGTATAGGAAAGGCAGCACTGCATATCATTTTTCATAAAGAAACAACAATTAGTCCTAAGATTGCTGTATTTTTCCTGGATCTCTGACTTGCCACTAGGCAGGGGTGTTTGTTTCTTCTGCCAACGACAAAGATGAAATGGAACTCCTACTTTTTAAAAGCCTATCCGAGAAGGAAATCTTCCTCTTCCTTTAAAGTGCTCCATGGCTTAGGCTCAGGGTACTTGCGAGACCACCTACTGCCATGGGTAAGCCTCCCACCGTCCAGTATGATCCCAGAGTTGGCCTCCTCAGGGTGCCGTCGGCCAGGCAGTGTCGGCTGGCGACCCCCAGGGGGAAGAGCCTTCTCTGTGGGAGCGCCTTCCCGCTGGAATGAGCCCCCGGAGGTTTACATAATTCCCAACCTCCGGTCCTTCCGGTGCGCCCTAAAAAGTTGGCTTTTCCAGCAAGCCGGCCTGGCCTGAATAAAATAAATTATTAATTTTAATTGTTAATTTTAATTTAATTTCTAAATCTCATTGTAAATGTCTATTGGCTTTTTTGGCTATTCTATTTAATTTTTCTTTTAACTTTTGTAATATGTGTTTTTATGTTGTACGCGGCCCTGAGTCCTTTGGGAGAAGGGCAGCATATAAGTCCAATAAACCTAACCTAAACCTAACCTGATTGGCTATTTAACTATTTTTGTCAGTCCTGCCTCAATTTGAACCTTAGGCACTTCCCAATCCTGGGCCCCTCCATTGTCCAATAAATTTCCAAGGTATTTTTGAATCATTCACTCCTATGGTTGGCTGGCTTGCAGCTGCATTCTTCTCTGACTTTGAAAGGCTGTCTGGGAAAGGCACCTTCACTTTCTTAACTTTCACTCCCCCCCCCCAGGCACTACTCCTCCCTCTCACCCTGCCCACAAGGTTAATGGCGGACTGGAACAGGATGATCACTGAGTGCAGGGATGCGGTGGCAGTTTTGCCCATTTTTCTTGTATTTTGATTGTCTTTGCTTACTACCTAGATTGATTACAGTGGGGCAAAAAAGTATTTAGTCAGCCACCAATTGTGCAAGTTCTCCCACTTAAAAAGATGCGAGAGGCTTGTAATTGGCATCATAGGTAGACCTCAACTATGAGAGACAAAATGACAAAACAAATCCAGACAATCACATTGGCTGATTTGGAAAGAATTTGTTTGAAAATTATGGTGGAAAATAAGTATTTGGTCACCTACAAACAAGCAAGATTTCTGGCTCTCACAGACCTGTACCACCTTCTTTAAGAGGCTCCTCTGTCCTGCACTCATTACCTGTATCAATGGCACCTGTTTGAACTTGTTTCAGTATAAAAGACACCTGTCCACAACCTCAAACAGTCACACTCCAAACTTCATCACTATGATGAAGACCAAAGAGCTGTCGAAGGACACCAGAAACAAAATTGTAGACTTGCACCAGGCTGGGAAGACTGAATCTGCAATAGGCAAGCAGCTTGATGTGAACAAATCAACTGTGGGAGCAATAATTAGAAAATGGAAGACGTATAGACCACTGATAATCTCCCTTGATCTGGGGCTCCACGCAAGAACTCACCCCGTGGGGTCAAAATGATCACAAGAACGCTGCGCAAAAATCCCAGGACCACACAGGGGGACTTAGTGAATGACCTGCAGAGAGCTGGGACCAACGTAACAGGCTACCATCAGTAACACACTACACCGCCAGGGACTCAGATCCTGCAGTGCCAGACGTGTCCCCTGCTTAAGCCAATACATGTCCGGGCCCGTCTGAAGTTTGCTAGAGAGCATTTGGATGATCCAGAAAAAGATTGGGAGAATGTCATATGGTCAGATGAAACTAAAATAGAACTGTTTGGTAGAAACACAACTCGTCGTGTTTGGAGGAGAGAGAATGCTGAGTTGCATCCAAAGAACACCATACCTACTGTGAAGCATGGGAGTGGCAATATCATGCTTTGGGACTGTTTCTCTGCAAAGGGACCAGGACGTCTGATCCGTATACAGGACAAATGAATGGGGCCATGTATCGTGAGATTTTGAGTGCAAACCTTCCATCAGCAAGGGCATTGAAAATGAAACGTGGCTGGGTCTTTCAACATGACAATGATCCCAAACATACCACCCGGGCAACGAAGGAGTGTCTTCGTAAGAAGCATTTCAAGGTCCTGGAGTGGCCTAGCAAGTCTCCAGATCTCAACCCCATAGAAAACCTTTGGAGGGAGTTGAAAGTCCGTGTTGCCCAGCGACAACCACAAAACATCACTGCTCTAGAGGAGATATGCATGGAGGAATGGGCCAACATACCAGCAACAGTGTGTGCCAACCTTGTGAAGACTTACAGGAAACGTTTGACCTCTGTCATTGCCAACAAAGAATATATAACGAAGTATTGAGATGAACTTTTGATATTGACCAAATGCTTACTTTCCACCATAATTTGCAAATAAATTCTTTCCAAATCAGCCAATGTGATTGTCTGGATTTGTTTTCTCATTTTGTCTCTCATAGTTGGTCTACCTATGATGCCAATTACAGGCCTCTCTCATCTTTTTAAGTGGGAGAACTTGCACAATTGGTGGCTGACTAAATACTTTTTTGCCCCACTGTATATGTAGGTCCGATAGCTCAGATATAGACTTTTAAATACTGTACCTTTCAGCCTAGTCTTTTAGATGAGATTTTTCTCCATTCAGTGTAAAGGCACAAGCTAGTTCATTATTCATACAACATAATACTACAGAATTACTAAGTATAAAGATACTTCTATTGAAGCATCAATCATTTGAACTTATTGATCATAGGGGTTAACTGAGTGTGAGTTTTCTTAACCAGTTAGGTTCTTTAAAACGGCTCTTCTGCTGATCAAGTTTCCATCGATGTATTTGCACGAAGGGATTCCCTGAATATCACATTTTCCCAATATTTTAATGGCCAAGTTTTATTTAATTGGAAAAAACCTATACAGGAATATACAGTCAAACAGTAACATTTTTTAATGAAAGAAAAATATCTATAGCTACGGACCAAATTCACTTATGTAACTATGATAAGATGCATATTTCTAATTATAATCCTCTCTTGTTTCCACACAAGTCCCATTGAATCAAACTATTTTGACAGTTGGTACATTAAGCACAAATATTTAAGAATCAAGATACTAATAATTGAAAGGTACCTAGTAGATAAGCGAACTTTACCATTTTTAGTTCTGAGTTTGCTCTTCTAGCTGCAATTGAAACCTGCACATAATTCTTTTAATCTGTTGATTCCAGAATTGTTTCAAGAGTGTAAAACTTTCTTAAGGTTAGTTTGGTTACTTGTCTTGCCACCATAAAGTAATATTTTAAAAATTATAGAAAACCTATTTTGTGCTATGCTTAACAAAAGATGTGCTCATCAGTTCACTATATAAACAGCTGTGTTAAGTATCAGCATAGTAAATGCTCCTTAGCTCAGATCCATAAAGCATTGACAATCTATTTCCAGTTGTAATACAAGTTTTACAAGCATATCTAAGAAGGAAACCTTCCTCTTCCTGATCTGCTATTTAACAATTTTTGTCAGTCCTGCCTCAACTTGAACTTTTAGGCAAGAACAATCCTTGACTTTGCTTGCTGAGAAAATATAGTTTACTAAAGGTCAAGTGAAATACAATAAAGCCAGAACTGAAATTCGTTCTCAACCTTCATTCTACTCATAATTTTTTCAGATACTAAATAGTTACATCAAAATTATTTTTCTGAGTAAAGATATTCCAGTAATTCACTTATTGAAATAAGTCAAAGATATGAAACAAATCAGGTGCGCAAATTTATGCATTGGAGATATTTATTTTTGTGCATCACAATCCTGAGAGCATTCTCTGTTTGTACAAGAAGCTTACTGTTCAACTACTAGCTGGTAAGTTCAGTTACTAGTCAAAAGGTAAGTGGTTACATAAAGAAAAATGTGGGGTAAAACATGTGTCCATTCTTTGGAGAAATGTTTTTATATCATTGTGTTGCTTTACTTTTCTTGTTTTTGCTTTTCTTGTCTTTCTTCTTTAAACCATCCATATTGGCTCTAATCAAATTTGAATATGCCTGCAATCAAAAACAAGATTTTTTTTTAAAAAAAAACAAGTTTCAGGAAGCTGCTAATATTTGCAGAGAGAAAGCAGCTACACATTGCTATAGGGTTCTGTTTTGTCATGCATTCAGTGTAAAAATTAAAATTATTTGATTAAAAATTTGAAGTCTAAGTGAAATTGATACAAACTTACCATCTGGAATTTGTTAACTTCCCTTGAACTCACCTATAAGAAATCAATTTCATGATAGAATTATGGGATGATGAACCAATATAGTCAAAAACAGCTGGTTCTGCTGATCACAAAATTCAGATAAGAATTGATACATTATGTACTAGCTTTGGTGCATTGGTTAAGTGCTGGGCTAAAAACCAGGAAAGTGAATACTAGGTTTCCTTTAGTTATGAAAGTCATCTGGGTAAGTCATATTTTCTCAATCCAACCCACCTAACAGGACTAGTGAACTCCAACTTTCTTTGTACTGATCTTATTAATTAAGAACAATTCACTAGTCAATAACCAAGCCTCTTAAAGATAGGTACTCCAAAGGTTAATCTACTGAATAAGATGTATATCCTCCGCTCATACTGCTTTAGCAAGCGTTGAAAGCATTTCTCTTTCTAGACCAGCGACGGCGAACCTTTTTTGGCTCGTGTGCCACAAGTGGGGAGAGCGCAGGGGTGTGTGTGTGCGGGCGTGCCGTATCCATAATGCAATGCGCGACCCCCCCAGTGTGCATGCACGCACAACAGGTGCGCCCCCCCATTTTTACATGCTTTTTTCGCCCTCCCCAGGCTCCAGAAGCTTTATAGGAGCCTGGGGAGGGCGAAAAGAGCCTCCCACACACCCCCGGAGGCCCTCCGGAGGCTTCAGGGACCGTACGGAGGCTTCCCTAAAGCCTTCGGAATGCTTAAAACGACCCTCCGAGTTAACCCGGAAGTGACTTCCAGATTGCTCGGAGGGTCGTTTTAAGCGTTCCGAAGGCTTCAGGGACCGTCCGTAGGCTTCCCTGACGCATTCGGAGCGCTCAAAACGACCCTCCGAGCAAACTGGATGTCACTTCCGGATTGCTCGAGGGTCGTTTTAAGTGTTCCGAAGGCTTCAGGGAAGCCTCCGGACAGCCCCTGAAGCCTCTGGAGGGCCTCCGGGGCGGCGGGGGAGGCTCTTTTCGCTCTCCCGAGGCTCCTATAAAGCCTCTGGAGCCTAGGGAGGGCAAAAAATGGCTTTAAAAAAGGGTGAAATCAGCTGGCCAGCCCCTCGCGTGCCCTGACAAGTGGCTCCGCGTGCCACCTGTGGCACGCGTGCCATAGGTTCGCCATCACTGTTCTAGACCTTTTAATTCCTTTGAACTTGATTACTCAGTTTTTGGTAATTGCCTACATTTAATTTTAAAGTGTTATTAGCTACCTTGAGGGTGAAAGTCAGCCTGTATCTTGAAATACATAAAAAAAACTCATTACCCATTTTATATAAGGTCTTTCTCCCCCACTTAAAATTAAAATGCAATGGTGAAAAAACATCCTTTCATAAAAGAATAGCACCTACCACTGTGCTTATTTTTTTCTTCCCATCTGTGGCTCTAAGAAGACATTTGTTGTCTACTGGCTCAAAACTCTCAAGATGGCCCTTGCGTGGAATTGGTCTTGTCCGACCATCATCTACATTAAACAGAAGCATCAAAGTTATATATCATACTTAGCAAAATTAGCCAGTTAAATTACATAACATCCAAAGATGGCAAGATAATGTTTTAATAAAATACATTTCTTCATTTTTAAATTCCGCTTCATATATTAGAAATCTAAAAGTGCAGATTGGAAGGAAGGAATTTTGTTAGAATGCTGGTTATTATATTAAACTGGGCACAATAATAAGGTTGCACAATATTAAGCACATGTGAAGCTGTTCTTTAATACATAAAGGACCCACCAACTCACTTCCCAGTTGTGGCAATACCATTACAGATTGCTCATTTGGAAGCAAACATTTTTCCTCCCATGCTACAAGACCAAAAATAACATTTTTTCTTAGAAAATTTATTTTCATGTTTAGGATTCAAGCGGGGGGGGGGGGGGGTTGTCAAAATTGCCTGCTTTTTTTTGGGTCACCCCAATACCAGGTGAATTGGAGGCAATATACCTTAGAAGTACAGAAACTTCCATTATTGTTCCTCTTTTCTCCCACCCACTATTCCAGTGTTCCTCCATCGTAGCAACTTGTGTGGAGTTTTACTCTCAGAATTTCCCAGTTAAAGGCTATTATCAATGAACGGGTGCACACCATCACCTATCTCTGTCAAAACTCTCAGGAAAAAGTTGGGCGTTTCTAACCAAGCAGAAAATATTCAAATTAAGGGAAAAATGCTTAAGAAGCATTAAACACCCCTGATTAAGTACAGGTCTAAATCAGGTTGTTTTCATAGATTAAGTTTGAAGTAATCAACTCCTATATTATTACTGAGATTACTGAAGTTGCTTCTTATCCATTTACTAACTGAACTGTGGTTCCACTACTCAGCAGGGCAGAATCTTCATGTTATTTGTTACGAGAAAATATTAATAAGCCAATGTGAGACAAACAGGAATGTAATACTTACATTTCTTTAACGTTATATAGACACTGCCTGTGGTCCTGCATTTCTGAAAAAGCCTCGTTAGCTCTGTCAAGAACTGCAAAAACAAACAAAATATTTAACTGTTACAAATTTTGAATTTTTCTTTTTCCAGCTAGTGAACAACTAGTTGCACCCAATATTGAAACAGCTGCCCTTGACAATTAAACCATAGCATAATAATCTATTCCTGGAACTAGATATGCACTGAATCTACACCTTTCATTGTTCTTTACTCCCCCATCAAAGAGATTCTAACTTGCTAGACCTCGTTAATCAGAGCCAATACTCTTAAGATGCAATGTAGTGTAAACTACTTCAAATGAGCCATATGTAATCATTAATTTTCCATGGCAAGGAGTATTCAACAAGTACGTTGACAGTTGCCAAATCAGTTGCCGCCAGAAAACGAAGTGGCACGTAGCAAAGAACTGACGCCATGGATTGGACATTCTGGCATTCACTGTGCATTAAGCGGCCCCCATGCAAACGAATGCCATGGGGGGGGGGGGTTACCAACCTTCAAGAGTGACATAATACTATAAGGGGGAAGTGATGGGCGCCCCTCCCTGGCTGTCCAATTGCTTTATGCGCTGCTTAGGGTCCGAATACAGATTTTGAGGAGACCCGGTGCAGAAGAGCGATAAGGCCCCTAGAACTGCCACCTTCTTTTTGTTAATCTTCCCCCTCATCCCACCGCCGCCTATTCCGCTCCACAAAGCAAGGAACTGCAGTAGAGCAGCCTCCCCCCGCCTCCCTACAAAGGGGCCAGGTCGGATTTCCGCCCACAGCTGCCCTTGACAATTAAACCATAGCTTTGCAAACTCAAAAGTGCGGCCTCTTCCCTAATAGGCACCCCCGGGGACGGAGCGTTAGGCCGCGGCACCTGCTCGCTCTCCAACAGCACCATCGCCCCGCGCGCTTCTTCCCGGCAGCTGACGCAAACGCAGCCCACTCCCAACCGCCGCCGAACGCACGGACACCCGGCCAGGAAGTGGAAGTAGCGAGGACACGAGAGATGGAAACTCTAGAAAGAACCTCCCTCTCTTTCTCTCTCTCTCTCTCTCTCTCTCTCTCTCTCTCTCTCTCTCTCTGCTGCCCCCTTCAGGGCTCCAGGCGGAATTGCACTCAGAACTGTTCTCTGAATCGGAGGTTGCTTGCGTGGGTCAGCCGCGAAGGCGTACTTCGATCGAGGTGATTTTTTAGGGTTTTTCCGCTGCGCACGCAGTGGAGGCTAAAGTGTGTCGGGTGGCACTTGCTTACCACGGAGAAGTGTGCGCTCCGATCCATTTCAAAAAGAGAAGAATCCTAGTAGAGGTATATAGAAGAGTTTCTGATAGAAAATTCAGCAGGGCTTTGACCCTCCCACTCCTCGATGCTGGGAGTGCTGAAACTGGGCTGCCAAAAAATCTGTACGGCCACAAGATTACACTGACAAATTGTTTTTTTTTTCCTTTTCTTTTTAGTATCTCTTTGCTATCAGCTAGGTTTTGACAACCCAGATCTAGTAAATCCTTAGTTATGGTGCATAATCGCCACATTTTGACAACTATGGAAAGTTACCATCAACCGGTGGATGGTGAAGAGTGATATTGAAACCTAATAAAAGACTTTGTTATGGTATTTATTTTATTTTATATATTTTAGTTTAGTTTATTTGGTTCCTTCCAGTCACCGGATTCGTGGCCACTGCTTGGACAAGTCCCGGCACTTTTCTTGGCAAGATTTTCAGAAGTTGATTTGCTACTGCTGCCTTCTTAAGGTTTAGAGAACACGGCTGGCCCAGTAGCCACCCTGCTGGCTTCATGTCCAAGGTGGACTAGAACTCATGATTTACCAGTTTCTAAACTGATGCTGTAACTGCTACATCAAAGTGACTCTATTTATTAGGGATTATCTCACAGCCATAAGAGTAGCAAAGTGTATTTTTCTGTTCTAACAATGTCTGCATCCTGTCATCCATTACTTTAGGTGATCTGGTCCCTCCTGCATAACAAGAAACCAGTGGATTACCTGCAAGGATGCTATATGTCAGATGAAGTCATTCAGATCTAGCCTAAGTTGGGCACTTGTTACGTGGGTTCAGAGAGTTGATTCAGACAAGCTCTAACTTGACTGGGAGGAATTTGAGCCTGTTAGTACTGAGGAACCAAAAAGAGTCCCAGAGTTTTCTCCACCTGTGTTACAGGCCCATGTATCTACTAGTGGGTTAATGTGTCTTGGGAGATGATATGTGGTTGGTTCCACTTGATGGTGAATGCATCTTTGGATGGAGGGATTCCATTATCTTTAATGGAAGACTAAAGCCTACCCATTCTTTGGGAAGCCATTGGTGGATCCACAGAACTGGATAATTTCTGTCCATTCTCCAATCTTAACTTTGTTAGGAAAAGTTGCTGAGAAAGTCATCAAGCTGTAGCTTTGAAGGACCTTGGAGGCATTGCAACCAGTACACTGCAACGGGGCCAGGCATCCACCATGTGCACATGTGCAGTGCGCACATGTGCATCTACCACCTGCGATGCTCCAGCTGCTCAGAGGAGCATTGTCCAGGCGCTGTACGCTCCGTGTGCGTGCACAAATGGCCCTGTTGGGTCAAATACAGGTAAGGAGATCAGGCGGGCGGGTGGACTCTCCGGAGCACCATACCGGAATGGTACCTGGTGCTCCCAGCAGGCACTGGTACGCCTGTACCGGGGCGTACTGGCCGTAACCCACCACTGCTTGGAGGAAATGAATTATCTGGACCCCGTTGTGTTTCAGACCAGGAGATAATACTGAGACTGTGTGGGTCATACTTTTTGATTACTGTATGTACAGAAGCCCAGGATGGGGGAAATGAACCCCACTTGGCCCTTTTTAATCTCTCAGCAGACTCTGATGTCATTGACAATAGTTTCTTTCTGGGTAGGCTCAGGGGACTGGGAAGCATTGTGCTAGAGTAGTCCTCACTCTTTCTCAGGGATGTTGGTGTTGGGGAGGGGAAGGATCTAGTCTTAACCCCCCTTCTTTCCCTGATATTGTTTAACATCTACTTGCAGTTAATGGGTAAGACCTTCCAATATTCAATTACCTATATAATCTGCCTGTGATTGCTCCAGTGAAGCTGTCTTGGTTATGTCCAGTGTTTGGAGGCTGAGAGGATCTGGATGTTTCTCCATCCAGATTACAAGTTTACATGTTACAAGGTTAACAGGTTACAATTTAGCAAGAAAGAGTAGCTATGGATTTGCCAGTTGGAGGAGGGGACTGGGATCCAGTTCTGGAAAAAATTTTCATCCTTGGTTAGGATGGCACTTCCCCATTCAGAGCCCGGTTGAAAGTTGGGGATCACTCAGTTTTGTATGAATTTACCCAGATGCTAAGATCATCTTTAGAATGGTCTCGAGCTCTAAAAGCCATGCTTAGATGATATTGTTAGTATTTACTTATTTACTTATTAAGAAAATTGATATGGCCATTGAACTCATTCGAGGTGACTCCAGGTTGATTACAGAAGAGATGTGGGAGTTAACATTTTCAAAGATTTTCAAGACACACCTTAACCTAGGTTCGTTTCCGGCACCTTATTACTTAGCAGATCTTTCTATTATTTTCTCGAAATAATAAATTACCATAGATATCAATATTTTAGTGGGTTACTATTTAATAGGAGCTATTACAGGTTCATAACGTATAAGAAACAATTTTAAAAATAGTTCCAGCTGTGAGCATTATTTGAATAAATTCATTTTTTTCTTTAAACCATAGGGTAAAATAAAGCAGGTGATATCTCCTTCCAGAAAATGAGTCTTGGGAGAAATGCATTCTGCCATTGTAACTTGGGGAGGCACTGTGACCTCATAGCAAAATGAGAGTTACTACTGTACTTTGTTTGGGGGGGGGGATGATGAAAAGAAGTTAACAGCATTAGTTCTTTATTGCAATGCAGATCCAAGTAAGTTAGTGCTATCATAGGAAGATCAGTACTAAACAACCATCATTTTTTGAAATAGTTTAAGGAGAACCATTACAACCAGAAAAATGTTTTTATTTAAAAACAAATTTTATGAACTTTCTTTTCCAAGGGCACTATTCATATTTCTGGAGTTATATGTAATTGAATTGTTTTACAGGACAGAGCTATTTCCTATGGCTGTTACGGATATGCTGTTTTTAGTGGGAAGTATTTAAATAATATTCAGTTCTACAGGAACAAGATTTTTATCATTTAATTGTCCATTATATTTGCTTCTCATATGGTGTCTAGAATCAAGAAGAGCACATCACATTCTTAATTAGCTTTATAGTTTATTTCTTTTCAAAGCTGTTCAATATTATGAATCTCATTGGAGACTATAAACTACAAGTTTTCCTTAAAATAAGAAAGGCTTAAAAAAAAAAGACTGTGAGTTTTTAATAATTATGTTAGAGCTATAGATTTCACAAATAGAATGTTTTTCTTGCCTCAGCTAATTAATTTCTTCTTGCTACAAAAGTGTTAAAAATCATGCAAGACGAAAAGAAAAACAGTTGGCAAACAAATCAAAACTTTTGTAGGTCAACTGGCAAGACTGAATTAGAAGTTTACGCTGGGGAATTGCATAATACAAAGCAGCAAAGAGTATTTCTAGGTCACTCTTTGTAATGGATCCTAGAAAAGCCAGAATTCTTTGGTTCGTGAGAGACAGATATTTGGAGACTGTTGTTCTCCCAAACTCCTGAGAAAATAAAAGAGTGCAGGAACTGCATCCAATATAACACTGGGCAAATCCAAATAGTTGTAGTCTTTGCTACTGAAAAGAATATAAACAAGTCTGGCCCCATCAATGAGGATGACTGTGAATCGGCCTCTCAGTGTGTAGATATGGAGAAGGGAACAGATGTGAGGTTTGAGAAGACAGAACTCTCTGCATCACGCAACATGCTCACTGTCCCCTGAATTAGCCTTCCTTCTGCTGTAACAGAAGTTGATATTCTATAACCAAAAATGAAACAAATCTAGTTGACTTGCTTGGACATTCTCTTCATTTTTGTCACAGGCAGCAAAAACTTTTATCACACAGCTTAAGAGAAAATCTGTAGAAGATTCCAGAAATGACATTTGATTTATTTATTCAATGCATTTTATAAATTATAAATGTATAGATGTGTATTGTATAAAAAGTAGAGACATCACCTTGCCAACAAAAGTGTGTATAGTCAAGGCTATGGTTTTTCCAGTTGCAATGTATGGCTGTGAAAGTTGGTCCATAAGAACGGCTGTGCGCCAAAGAATTGAGGCCTTTGAACTATGGTGCTGGAGAAGATTCCTGCGAGTCCCTTGCACTACCAGACGATCAAACCAATTAGTCCTAAAGGAGATCAACAATGACTACTCTTTAGAAGGCCAAATCCTGAAGATGAAACTCAAATACTTTGGCCACCAAATGAGAAGGAAGGACTCACTGGAGAAAAGCCTAATGCTGGGAAAGATTGGGGGCAAAAGAAGAAAGGGACGACAGAGAACGAGATGGCTGGATGGAGTCACCGAAGCAGTAGGCTTAAATAGACTCCAGAGGATGGTAGAGGACAGGAAGGCCTGGAGGAATGTTGTCCATGGGGTCGCGATGGGTCAGACATGACTTCACAACTAACAACAATTATATTTCCACTAAGGCCTGAATTTCTCACAGTACAACCTTAAAATAGGTGACAAACTGATTTGCCTTCACTTGAATATATCGCTGCAGGATTAGACTGTAAAATTATTTAGCATTAAAGACAAGGATATTTTAACTGAGGCAGAGATTAAACACCTAATACAAGTAGACCTTGTTCAGCAACTGCCTCCTTTAGCAACAGTTTGCACTTTGCAGTTATGATGGCAATGGAAAAGGAGTAAAATCTACAAGAAAAAAGTGAAAAGACAGAGAAAAGTAAGACTATAACTAGTACTGTGGTTACTTTTTCCTGATTCTATTCTTTAAAAGGCTTCTTTTTATTGGTATAAAATTTACAATATTTTTCCAGATTGTAAATCTACCCTCTGCCTAAAAATTTCGGTGCTCTCTTTAGTGTCCAGTTTTTGAAAGCATAAATTGCTTATCTTTGTTTTGTCTTATAAAAACCAAAACAAATCTATTTCCCACAAGAAGCCATTTGTTCTTAATTCCAAAATCTTACTGTAAAAATTTCAATATCCCAATTTTATCAGAACCCTTAGTTCATTATAACTTTCTAAGTTCAAAATCTTATTTAACATTTTGCTGTTCATTTTATATTCTTTGAACTCTTATGCTTATGCTTATTATTTTTTCTTTCATTCATTCATTGAAGGCACACTTACCTGAAGTTTTCAAACATCGTTCCGAGAATCTCTAATAGCTTAAAAGTAGTTAATGGGTAATTTCCAAAAATGATTAGAAAGTGAGGTTTATGAACAGTGTTCTTTAAAAGGCTCTGAAACAATTGCAAGCAAGATGGATGGTTTTTCTTGCTTGAGGTATGTGCTGCTCTTATTGCGTCCGCAGACAACCGCCCTGCCGCCCTGTTTCGGGTGACCCGCTCCCTCCTTCTACAGAGGCCGCGGGAAGCCCCCTTGCAGGGTAGAGCAGAGGAATTTGGGATATATCTGCAGGACAAAATCGCTCAGATCCGCAGTGAATGGGTCTCCTGCAGTGGTCTAGGAGGGACGCCAGAGGCGAGTCTTGAGGGACCATTCTGGGAGGAGTTTGACTCTGTTGCTGCCGAAGATATGGACAGGTTGCGTGGGCGACTGCGAGCCACTACATGTTTATTGGACCCGTGTCCCTCCTGGCTTGTACTGGCATCCTGGGAGGTCACACGAGGCTGGCTCCAGGAGTTAGTCAACACTTCCTTGAGAGAGGGGTTCTTGCCAGCCATCCTAAAAGAGGCGGTGGTGAGGCCCCTACTCAAGAAACCTTCCCTGGATCCAGCTATATTAGCTAACTATCGTCCTGTCTCCAACCTTTGCTTTTTGGCGAAGGTTGTAGAGAGTGTGGTGGCACAACAGTTCCCATGCCACTTGGATGAAACTGATTATCTAGACCCGCGCCAGTCCGGTTTCCGGCCCGGCCACAGCACGGAGACGGCTTTGGTCGCGTTGGTGGATGATCTCTGGAGGGCCAGAGATGGGGGTTGCTCCTCCATCCTGGTCCTATTAGACCTCTCGGCTGCTTTTGATACCATCGACCATGGTATCCTATTGCGTCGTCTAGAGGGGTTGGGGGTGAGGGGTACCGTTTTGCGGTGGTTCTCCTCCTACCTCTCTGGCCGAGCGCAATGTGTGCTGACGGGGGGGCAGAGGTCGACCCTGAGGCCGCTCACTTGTGGGGTGCCTCAGGGGTCGGTCCTCTCGCCTCTCCTGTTCAACACATATATGAAGCCGCTGGGCAAGATCATTCGTGGTTTCGGGGTCGAGTACCATCTGTACACTGATGACACTCAGCTGTACATATCTACCCCGAACCACCCCAATGAGGCCGTCGAAATGATGTCCCGGTGCCTGGAGGCCGTAAGGGTCTGGATGGGCAGTAACAGACTCAAGCTCAACCCCTCCAAGACGGAGTGGCTGTGGTTACCGGCGCCCCGGTTCAACCAGTGGGTTCCATCACTGGCCATCGGGGGTGAAAAGCTGGCCTCTGTGGAGCGGGCACGCAATTTGGGCGTCCTCCTGGATGCCCGGCTGTCAATGGATGACCATGTGACGGCCGTGGCTAGGGGGGCGTTCCACCAGGTTCGCCTGGTGCGCCAATTGCGTCCCCTATTGGACCGGAGCGCCCTGCACACAGTCACCCATGCGCTAGTGACGTCCCGACTGGACTATTGCAATGCTCTCTACATGGGGCTTCCCTTGAGATGCACCCGAAGGCTGCAGTTGGTCCAGAATGCGGCCGCGCGGACAATTATGGGAGGTACAAGATACTCTCATGTAACACCTCTCCTGCGCGGCCTGCACTGGCTACCTGTGGCTTTTTGGGTGCGTTTCAAGGTGTTGACTATCATCTTTAAAGCGCTCCATGGCACAGGACCTAGCTACTTGCTGGATCGCATCCTGCCCCATACATCCCTGCGACCGATTCGCTCTCACAGAGAGGGACTCCTCCGGGTGCCATCCACTAGGCAGTGCCAGCGGGCGACGCCCAGGAGCAGGGCCTTCTCTGTGATGGGCCCGACCCTCTGGAATGACCTCCCCCCCGATATTAGAATAACTACTGATCTCCGCTCCTTCCGTAAGAAACTCAAGACCCACCTGTTCAACTTAGCTGGCCTGGCCTAACTGTAGTTTTGTGTCCCTCTAGTCTGTTTTTTAAATTTTTAGAGGTAGGTTTTTAGGTTGTTTTAATTTTTAACTATACTGTACAGCCTATTATTTAATCTGGTAGTATACCTGGCTCCTCGCTATACATCAGCGGCCCTGCCTGAACTCCTTGAGCTGATCTCATCGGTGGCGATTGAGACCCCCAACCTTATAGTGATGGGGGATTTCAATCTGCCGTCGATGGGAGAAGCGTCTGAGGGGGTTCGGGAGTTCATGGCTTCCATGACAGCCATGGACCTGACCCAGTTAATTCAGGGCCCTACTCACGAGGGAGGCCACACGCTGGACCTTGTTTTTGTCTCAGGCCGGTGGATGAGTGATCAGGGAATAGGGGACTTAGCCATTACTCCCCTGTCATGGTCGGATCACTATCTTCTCCGGCTGGACTTCCCTGGTGCTACCCCACACCGCGAGGAGGCGGAACCGGAAGGTATTAGATGGTTCCGCCCCAAGCGCCTGTTGGAACCAGATAGGTTCCAGACGGAGCTTGGGCCACCTCCTGTGGATTTGACCCGCCCCCGAGTGGAGGACCTGGTAGACGCATGGAATAGTGCGACTACCGGGGCCCTGGACCGGGTGGCGTCTTTGCGGCCTCTCCTGCGGCGACGAACCACCCTGGCTCCCTGGTTTACCGAGGAGCTAAGGGTGATGAAACGCCAAAGGAGACGCCTAGAGAGTCGTTGGAGATCCTCTCGTTCTGAATTTGACCGAGCACAGGCACGAGCCTACTTGAGGACGTACCTTGTGGCATTAAGAGCGGCCAAACGTCAACATTGCGCCGCCCTTATTGCGTCTGCAGATAACCGCCCTGCCGCCTTGTTTCGGGTGACTCGTTCCCTCTTGTTTGAGAGGCCGCGGGAAGCCCCTTTACAGGGTAGAGCAGAGGAGTTTGGGAAATATCTACATGACAAAGTCGCTCAAATCCGGATGGGATGGACCCCCTTCAGTGGTTCAGTAGAGACGCCCGTGGCGAGTCTTGAGGGTCCGCTTTGGGAGGAGTTTGATTCGGTTGCCATCGAGGATTTGGACAGGTGGCGTGGACGTCTGCGACCCACCACATGTTTATTGGACCCGTGTCCCTCCTGGCTTGTACTGGCATCCTGGGAGGTTACACGTGACTGGCTCCTGGTCCTAGTGAACACTTCGTTGGGTGAGGGGTCTCTACCAGCCGCCTTGAAAGAGGCGGTGGTGAGACCCCTGCTCAAGAAGTCTTCCCTGGACCCGACGGACCTAGTCAATTATCGTCCAGTCTCCAACCTTCCTTTTTTAGCGAAGGTTGTAGAGAGTGTGGTGGCACAGCAGTTCCCACGCCACCTGGAGGAAAATGATTATCTAGACCCGCGCCAGTCCGGCTTCCGACCCGGGCACAGCACGGAGACGGCCTTGGTCGCATTGGTGGATGATCTCTGGCGGGCCAGAGATAGGGGTTGTTCCTCTATCCTGGTCCTATTAGACCTCTCGGCGGCTTTCGATACCATCGACCATGGTATCCTGTTGCACCGGCTGGAGGGGCTGGGAGTCAGGGGCACCGTGTTACGGTGGTTTGGCTCCTACCTCACTGACCGGACGCAACGTGTGTTGGCAGGGGAGCAGAGATCGACCCGGAGGCCTCTCACATGTGGAGTGCCACAGGGTTCGGTACTCTCGCCTCTCCTGTTCAACACATACATGAAACCGCTGGGCGAGATCATCCGTGGTTTTGGGGTGGGATATCATCTGTATGCTGATGACACTCAGCTATACATCTCCACCCCAAACCACCCCAATGAGGCCATCGAAGTGATGTCCCGGTGTTTGGAGGCCGTACGGATCTGGATGGATGGCAACCGACTGAAACTCAACCCTTCCAAGACGGAGTGGCTGTGGCTTCCGGCGCCCCAGTTCAACCAGGTGTTTCCATCTCTGGCCATTGGGGGCGTGCAACTAGCCCCTATGGAACAGGTGCGCAATTTGGGCGTCCTCCTGGATGCCCGGCTGTCCATGGATGACCATGTAACAGCCGTGGCAAGGGGGGCGTTCCATCAGGTTCGCCTGATGCGCCAATTGCGCCCCTTATTGGACCGGGATGCCCTACGCACAGTCACCCATGCGCTGGTGACGTCTCGCCTGGACTACTGCAATGCTCTCTACATGGGGCTTCCTTTGAGATGCACTCGGAGACTACAGTTGGTCCAGAACGCGGCCGCGCGGGTGATCATGGGGAGGACTAGATTCTCCCCTGTAACACCTCTCCTGCGCGAGCTGCACTGGCTTCCTGTGGTCTTCCGAGTGCGTTTCAAGGTCTTGATTATGATCTTTAAAGCGCTCCATGGCACAGGGCCTAGTTACATGCAGGATCGCATCCTGCCCCACACATCCCTACGACCAATCCGCTCTCACAGAGAGGGACTAGATGGCGCAGCTAACCCAGATCAAAGAGGATAGGAGACACCCAATGGAGGATTAACAAACTCTGCAAAGACACACAAACACACACACACACACAGAAACCAAAATAACTTTCTGGATGAAGAAATGCCTCTTTCCCTTTGCAAAAAGGAAAGGAAGCCAACAGGTAATTTATTAAGGAAGTCACTGGGCAGCCTGCGGTAACAACAAACTCTGGGAAAAATGAATGCGAGTTTCTCACGCAACAAATCTACAAAGGAGGAGGAGGAGGAGCTTCCAACGATGGCGGTCGCCTCCTGAGCTCCGGAGCGAACTATGGAGCGCCCGACCGGGTAAAGGACTGCAACCGGCCCTGTGACACCAGAGGGGGCCGAGAGTTGATAGCCCGTCCACCCTGGCTTGTTTTGGGCCAGTTCTGGCCTTCCAGGGTGATCGGTGGAGATCGGAGGGCAGGAAGGAGCGGAAGATTGTAAGCGGCATTCGGCATTCGGCTGGGAAGAAGCCTACGAACATGGCGACGGCGCAGTGCGGCTGCGCGGGCGGCGCAGGCGCCGGGAAATTCAAAAAAGAGCCGAAAAGCCGGACAATAAAAGGGAAGGAATGGGCACCATCGGAGAGCCCCCAGAGAGCCCCCAGAGAGCCACCTGAGGCACCGGAGGGTTACCATCAGTACCGGAGGCACAGAGGCACAGGGAGGAACAAGGCAGTAACAACGGAGCGCTGGAGAGGCACCAAAGACTGGTGAGGCACTGAAATAATGGCCAGGGATGTCTTGGAGCCTTGAGGCCACTGGAGACCTGGACTTGGGGCTGGACATGGGGCTGTGGACAGGCTGGAGCAGCCTGAGCAGGCATTTGGGGCTATGGACAGGCCTGAGCAGCTACCCAGCCTAAAACAATTTAGGATAATGAAGCCCCCCCCCACCCATTAAGGAACTTTTATTCATCTGGGACCATTTGAACCATCTGTCTCCCATTGACCATCTTTGCCTCTTCCTACCATTTGCGCCACTTGGATATCTCTCACTTCCCCCCCCCCCTTCCTCTGGAGTTACCATCTTGACATTATTACCATCCAAACATTATTTCCATCTATCTATCATCTACTACTTACCATCTTCCGCTGAAGTTACCATCCAGACATTTTTACCATCACTTAATATCTAAACTTTAAGACTCTGGTCCTCATTGAGACCCAGCCCTGCCGGCTATTACCTATCAACTTTGTTTTATCAACACCTTACCCTACTGGGTCTTTCACTATTCAATCAATTTATTCGAGGTTAGACCTGCTCCACCTGCGAGAAGCCCCTCTCTCGCAGGTTTGGCCCCGGGCCCTTTCAAGGTCCAGCCTTGATGACGGGTTTGTGAACCCCGAGAGGTGGAAGAAAAGGAAGCTGAGGGGCTTTTTATCAAAATGTTTTATTGTGTTTTTAGGGGGTTCTAGGAAAGGGAGGGGGGATAACCAGGCCAGGAGGGAAGCCAACGCCAGACGAACAGGTGAGTCTACGAAGGAAGTGAGCGGGGTGAGGGGGGAGAGGGAACAAGTAATTCCAGTAGAGGGTTGTTTTATTACAACGGTCGCGGGGAGGGGGGGATGCGAGGACAAGAAAAGATCGCAAGGTCGGTTGGGAGACCGTGGCTGCTGGCTACGCCCGGTCGCTTGTACCAACCCCCGCAGCCTAGGTGGTCGGGAACTACAGAGCCAGGGCCTTAGGCTGATGCTCTGCAATGCAAGGTCTGTGACCAACAAGGCCCCCCTCATTAACGAGTTGATCTCGGAGGGGGAGCTAGACCTTGCAGGGATAACGGAAACCTGGTTGGGCCACGAGGGTGGTTTACCCCTCGTGGAAATGTGCCCACCGGGTTTCCGTGCATTCCATCAGCCTCGGGCCCTCGGTAAGGGTGGTGGGGTGGCGGTAGTTATACGGGACCGTCTAGAGCCGAGGGAGTTCACTGTTCCTCAGATACCCGGGTGTGAGTCGCTGGGTATGAAATGGGGCCCAGGGAGGCAGTGGGGTCTGCTGATTGTATACTTGGCTCCTCGCTATACGTCAGCGGCCCTGCCCGAGCTCCTCGAGCTGGTCTCGGAGACGGCGGTTGAGATTCCCAGACTCTTGGTTATGGGGGATTTCAACCTGCCGTCGACGGGAGCAGCGTCTGAGGTGGCTCGGGAGTTCATGGCTTCCATGACAGCCATGGGCCTGACCCAACTAATTCAGGGCCCCACACATGAAGGCGGCCACACACTGGACCTTATCTTTGTATCTGAACAGTGGACGAGTGATCTGGGAATAGGGGATTTAGAGATTATGCCCCTGTCATGGTCAGATCACTCATATCTCCGGCTCGACTTCCCTGGCGCTACCCTCCACCGCGAGGAGGCGGAACCAGTATGTTCAAGCTGGTACCGCCCCAAGCACTTGATGGAACCGGATAGGTTCCAGGCGGAGCTTGGGCCGTTACCTGTAGCCCTAACCCGCGCTCGGTCGGAGGACCTAGTCGACGCCTGGAATAGGGCGACGGCGGGGGCCTTAGACCGGGTCGCGCCTCTGCGACCTCTCCTGCGGCAGCGAGCCACCCGGGCCCCTTGGTATACCGAGGAGCTCAGGGTGATGAAGCGCCATAGGAGACGTCTAGAGAGCAGGTGGAGGTCCTCACGCTCCGAATCTGACCGGACACAGGTAAGAGCCTTTTTACGGACTTACCTTGTGGCATTGAAAGCGGCCAAACGTAGGCATTGTGCCGCTCTCATTGCGTCTGCGGATAACCGCCCTGCCGCCCTGTTTAGGGTGACCCGCTCTCTCCTGTTGCAGGAGACGCGGGAGGCGCCCTTGCAGGGAAGAGCAGAGGAGTTTGGAGAATATCTGCAAGACAAAGTCGCTCAGATCCGGAGCGGATGGGCCCCCCCCAGTGGTCCGGACGAGCCGACATCAGTGAGTCTTGTGAGTCCACTCTGGGAGGAGTTTGACTCTGTTGCCCCCGAGGATTTAGACGGGTTACGGGGACGGCTACGACCCACCACATGTTCAATGGACCCGTGCCCCTCCTGGTTGGTACTGGCATCCTGGGAGGTGACGCGAAGCTGGCTTCTGGGCCTGGTGAACGCCTCGTTGGGTGAGGGCTTCTTACCGGCTGCCTTGAAAGAGGCGGTGGTGAAGCCCCTGCTCAAGAGGCCTTCACTTGACCCAATGGAGCTAGCTAATTATCGTCCAGTCTCCAACCTTCCCTTTTTAGCGAAGGTTGTTGAGAATGCGGTGGCGCAGCAATTTCCACGGCACCTCGACGAATCCGTATATCTAGACCCACGCCAGTCCGGCTTCCGACCCGGGCACAGCACCGAGACAGCCTTGGTCGCGTTGGTGGATGATCTCTGGAGGGCCAGAGATAGAGGTTGTTCCTCTATCCTGGTCCTATTAGATCTCTCAGCGGCTTTTGATACCATCGACCATGGTATCCTATTGCGCCGGCTGGAGGGGATGGGAGTCGGAGGCACCGTTTTACGGTGGTTCGGCTCCTACCTCTCCGGCCGGATGCAATATGTGTTGACTGGGGGGCAGAGGTCGACCCCGAGGCCACTCTCTTGTGGGGTGCCGCAGGGGTCGGTCCTCTCGCCCCTTTTGTTCAACGCATATGTGAAGCCGCTGGGTGAGATCATCCGTGGCTTTGGGGTTGAGTACCATCTGTACGCTGATGATACGCAGCTGTACATTTCAACCCCAAGCCACCCCAACGAGGCTGTCGAAGTGATGTCCCGGTGTTTGGAAGCCGTCGGGGTCTGGATGGGGGACAACAGACTCAAACTCAACCCCTCCAAGACTGAGTGGCTGTGGCTACCAGCACCTCGGTTCAGCCAGTTAATTCCATCACTGGCCATAGGGGGCGAGCAATTGCCCCCTGTGGAACGGGCGCGCAATTTGGGCGTCCTCCTAGATGCCCGGCTGTCAATGGATGACCATGTGGCAGCCGTGGCAAGGGGGGCGTTCCACCAGGTTCGCCTGGTGCGCCAATTGCGCCCCCTTCTGGACCGCGATGCCCTACGCACAGTCACTCATGCGCTGGTGACGTCTCGCCTGGACTACTGTAACGCTCTCTACATGGGGCTTCCCTTGGGTCGCGCCCGAAGACTGCAGCTAGTCCAGAACGCAGCCGCGCGGGTAGTCATGGGGAGTACTAGGTACTCCCACGTAACACCTCTCCTGCGCGAGCTGCACTGGCTACCTGTGGTCTTTCGGGTGCGGTTCAAGGTTCTGATTACCATCTTTAAAGCGCTCCATGGCATAGGGCCTAGTTACCTGCGGGATCGCATCCTCCCGCACACATCCCTGCGGCCAATCCGCTCTCACAGGGAGGGCCTTCTCCTGGTGCCGTCCACGAGGCAATGCCAACGGGCGACACCGAGGAGTAGGGCCTTCTCTGTGATGGGCCCAACCCTCTGGAATGACCTCCCCCCCGACATTAGAACCACTACTGACCTCCGCTCCTTCCGACAGAAACTGAAGACACACCTGTTCCGACTGGCTGGTTTGGCATAATTTACAACGTCTGCCCCCCTGGCATATACTTTTTACGGGTTTTTAGAGGGATAGTGCATAAATTGTATGATATTTTAAATTCTTATATTGTTTATTTATTAGCTGTACAGTTTTGGCCTATTTTATCCTCCTCCTATGCATACATGTATTTTATTTGGTGTTTTTTAATATGGACTGTACACCGCCCCGAGTCCCTTTCGGGAGAGGGGGCGGTATATAAGTGCTAATAAATGAAAATGAAATGACTTCTCCGGGTGCCGACCGCCAAACAGTGTCGGGGGGCGACACCCAGGAGCAGAGCCTTCTCTGTGATGGGCCCAGCCCTGTGGAATGACCTCCCCCGGGACATCAGGATTACTTCCGATCTCCGCTCCTTCCGTGTACAACTGAAAACCCACCTCTTCCAACTATCTGGCCTGGCTCAATCGTAATTTCCTCGTACTCCTCCTGACTGTCTGTTTTTAACATTTTGAATTTGGATTGTACATGGGGTTTTGTAATTAGGGTATTTTAATGGTTTTTAATTGTCTATGTATTGTATCTGTTAACCTCCTCCGAACATGTGTATCTTTGTACTTATGTATGTCATGGATTTATGTAAATGTTATATGTTTTTTACTCCATTGTACGCCGCCCCGAGTCCTTTTCGGAAAGGGAGCGGCTAATAAATTTAAATTATTATTATTATTATTATTAATCTGTTTTTATGGGTTTCTAAAAATATTTAATTTTTGATATTGTTTTTACTGTGGTCTGTACACCACCCCGAGTCTCTTTGGGGAGAGGGGGTGGTCTATAAATTTAATAAAATAAAATTAAATTAAGTATTCTTCCTTTATTTCTAACTTGCATCTGATCTTAGTATTCTAAGGGTATATCTACCGTGTTTTCCTGAAAATAAGACAGGATCTTATTTTCTTTTGACCCCCAAAATATGGCCTTGGCCATATTATCAGGGGAGACATATTGTTTTGGGTTGCCGGGCAGCTGCTCTCTTGCGAGTGGGGCAAACAACTGTCTTGTGCTGTCGCAGCAGTGCAACACAGTAGCCATGAGGTGACCACGCTCACGAGCAGCCATCCAACAACCCTCCTCTCCAACCCAGCAGAGTGCTACTCACCAACCTAGCGGTATCCCGAAAGTGCCAAGCCACAGGAGCCGGGAGGGAACAGGCGCTCACATGGCTTGGTGCCTTCTGTTTACTGCTGGGTCAGTGAGTGGTGCTCTGCCCAGCTGGAGAGGGGGTGGGTTGCATGAGTACCTGTTTCGTCCCCTGCTCGCACGCCTCCCAGCCTCACCATGACCTGGGCCAGCTCTTCCTGCAGAGCCAGGGCGCTGGTGCCAGAGCCGCCATCCCAGCACTGAGGATGGCTTCTTCTGTGGCTTCCAAACCCTGGAAGTTTGCTGCCAAGTCTTCCAGGAGCCGGGGCAGAAAGTCTTACAGCAGCTGGTCCACAACCATAGAGTGGGAAGCACACTCCCAGAGCAGCCTCTGCCGGAAGACTCTCTGCCGCAGTTCCCAGAAGATTCAGCAGCAGACTTCCGGGGTTTGGAAGCTGCAGAAGAAGCCATCCTCAGTGCTGGGATGGTGGCGGCGGTGCCCTGGCCCTGCAGAGAGAGCTGGCCCAGGTCGTGATGAGGCTGGGAGGAGCGCGAGTGGAGGCCAGAACAGGTGCTTGTGCAACCCCCGTCTCCAGCCCAGCAGAGCGCCACTCACCGACCTAATGGTATCCCAAAGGCGCCAAGCCAAGCAACCAACTGTGTTCCCCCCCAGGCTGCTGCAGCTTGGTGCCTTTGAGATACCACTAGGTTGGTGAATGGTGCTCCATCTGGCCCGAGGGGGGTTGTCGTCCAAGGAGCTTATATTTTTGCCCACCCCAAAAATCTGACATGGCCTTATTTTCAGGACATGTCATATTTTCGGGGAAACACGGTAGTTTAATGAAAAGAAGGAGTAGGGGTGACATGATAGCAGTGGTCTAATATCTCAGGGGCTACCACAAAGAAGTGGGAGTCAAGCTATTCTCCAAAGCTCCTGAGGGCAGGACAAGAAGCAATGGGTGAAAACTAATCAAGGGAGAAGCAACTTAGAACTAAGGAGAAATTTCCTGACAGTTAGAATAACTAATCAGTGGAACAACTTACCTCCAGAAGTTGTGAATGCTCCAACACTAGAAGTTTTTAAGAAGATATTGGATAGCCATTTGTCTGAAATGGTATAGGGTTTCCTGCCTAAGCAGGGGGTTGGACTAGAAGCCCTCCAAAGTACCTTCCAACTCTGTTATTCTGTTTTCTATTCTGATCTTATTTTGCAGCTTGATCTTCCATTTTGGTGATGCATTGTTTGTCTTTTTTTCTTGTTGGCTAATTTTGCATTCAATATATTCAGTTATAACCAGTGATGAGATTCAAATAATTTAACAACTGGTTCTCTGCCATAATAATCAGCTGGGTAGGCAGGGTTCGATGGTCATGTGATTGGGTGGGCGTGGCCAACTCAACATCACTCACGTTGATTGGCGCTTCACCTTAGCTGTTATAATATAATAAGGGTTAATCGGAGAGGCAGTTTCTGTTAGCAAGGCAATAAAGATTAGGCTAGAAACAACACCAGAATGTTTCCTTCCTGCCTTCCATATAGGATTAGCCCTGTAAAGTGGAAAAAAGAAAAGGAGATTTCTTCCAACAACCGGTTCTCCGAACTGCTTAGAAAGTTAACAACGGTTCTCCTGAATAGGTGCAAACTGGCTGAATCCCACCATTGGTTATAACTGCTGCCATGGTGTACATTAATTGGTTTGTATGCCACTGAAAACTCAACAATGTTGGGTGGTTCAAAACAATTGAACAAAGACATCGCAATAAAATATGCAACATAAAAAATAAAAGATTGCAAGCATGATGAAGGAAGGTCAGGGTAAAGACCCAGGGCTGCTACAGAGAAGGTGGGCTTCTAGGATCATGAGAAATCACACTGTTTAATCCAGTGTTTCTCAACCTTGGCGACTTTAAGTCCTGTGGACTTCAACTCCCAGTATTCCCCAGCCAGTGCTCAATCAAAGGACCCAGAGCCCACCAAGCTTGCAGGATCAAATAGGTTGAGCCACAGGAGATAGGTGGTCCCTCAAGTAACCAAATAATTACGGAAATACACCCTTTTGTGAAATTAACTGATATGAATGCATGAGGGGAGATTTCCATGGTAGTTTGCGACATACAATATACAGTATTGGGATTATCTTTAAAACAGACAAGGACACATTTATATGTCACCCTCATACTGATAATATGAGGATCTATGTTATATATATATATATATATATATATATATATATATATATGTATATGTATATGTATATGTATATGTATATGTATATGTATATGTATATGTATATGTATATGTAAATGTATATGTATATGTATATGTATATGTATATGTATGTACGTACATATGTACATGTATATGTATATGTATATGTATATGTATATGTATATGTATATGTATATATTTGTGTATATGTATTTGTGTTACAACTCCTGGTATGCCCAAATATGGGAGGGAGCTCACTACTCCCCCTTTCTGTCCTTCGGCTCATTACAGAAGACCATCCGGGCAGAAAACCATATTTTTATTTTTAATGTTGCCTTTGCTATGTTTGTGTTGTATTTGTGCTGATAAATAAATAAAGGGAGACTAGTATAGATCTATTTCAAGCTATTTAGCTCTCATCAGCTAGCCATACCCTTACTGGGATTTGAACCTGGGCTGTATTACATATTAGGCAGATATATTAGCCACTAAGCCACAGGCTCTCCTCCTTATCAGCTGAGCCAGGGAAATAGGTATCAGCTGAGCTAGGGAAATAGGCTCAGCTGATAAGGAGGAGAGCCTGTGGCTTAGTGGCTAATATATCTGCCTAATATATATGTGTGTGTGTGTGTGTGTGTGTGTGTGTGTGTGTGTGTGTATTTCCCGTGTAAAAGACCCGAATACAACAAAACCAGCATACCTACACCCGTGAAAATCTACGAAAACAAATGTATGTATGTATGTATGTATGTATGTATGTATGTATGTATGTATAATTTTTATGCAACATAAAAGTTCAAGTTACTAAAAATAATCAAGTAAAAAGTCAGCTAATATTTCTGAAAATGTGAAGATTGAATGGTAGAAGATTACTTTTTCAAACTGGGTCACAGATCCTTTTTCAAAGGGAGAGCATAGCATTGGACAGACTACGAAGCATCAGAGCTCATGGATTGCTTGCCAGAATATTATAGATGAGTTAATAACAGATAATGGCTCATAGTTCATGACTCATTTGAGTAAAGCTCTTTGATCATTATGTCCAGGAACAAGACGCTATTATGAAGAAACTGGATGGGAGAAAAGCAAAGTCAGTCATAATAGATTATGAGGTTCAAATTAAATGAGCTATTATGATGTTGTTCATGGAACATTCTGACATTAAATGGCAGATCCAGATTGAGACCCAGGCTCGTGGGAAAGAAGACCTGATTGAGATCTGCCTTACACATCAGTATTAGGAACTTCTACTGGAGGAAACTGTTCTAAACATTTTTTATACCACACAATCCCAAGAAAGTCAGCCCACAACAATTTCCTAAAAAAGAAAAAGTAAATGACAACATATTAAAATAAAACACTATAAAACTGTAACACAATAGATAACTACAAAATTAAAAAGCATTCAGACATACCACATACCCAAGAACAAAATGGCATGAAAATTAAAAGACTAAATGGCAGATAAAAACACATCCTCTATGGGGTAAAGACTGGAGTATAAAAATCTTTTTTTAAAAAAAAATCTTAAACACACCAAAGAAGTAACAGACTACAACAACAGGAGGAAGAATTGCATAGGTCTCAATGGAAAAGACCCTGATGTTAACATTATCCATTCAATACAATAGCAGAGTTGGAAGGGGCCTTGGAGGTCTTCTAGCCCAACACCCTGCCTAGGCAGGAAACCCTATACCATTTCAAACAAATGGCTATCCAACATCTTAAAGACTTCCAGTGTTGGGGCATTCACAACTTCTGGAGACAAGCTGTTCCACTGATTAATTGTTCTAACTGTCAGGAAATTTCTCCTCAGTTCTAAGTTGCTTCTCTCCTTGATTAGTTTCCACCCATTGCTTCTTGTTCTACCCTCAGGTGCCTTGGAGAATAGTTTGACTCCCTCTTCTTTGTGGCATCCCCTGAGATATTGGAACACTGCTATCATGTCTCCCCTAGTCCTTCTTTTCATTAAACTAGACATACCCAGTTCCTGTAACCGTTCTTCATATGTTTTAGCCTCCCAGTCCCCTAATCATCTTTGTTGCTCTTCTTTGCACTCTTTCTAGAGTCTCCACATCTTTTTTTGTCAATCGTGTCAGACTCTTAACAATTTTATGGGCAAGATCTGTCACATCCTCTGGTCTTGCACTACTTCTTTGAGTTTTTCTATGCTTTGGAAAAGGCTCTACCCTAGCAGAAATCTTCCTTATGGGCTGTATGTATAAAGAGAGCAAGGATGAGTGAATGAGTTTGGAACAGTAATTAAAGCCTCAGATTAGAAATTGGGAGACTGGGTGTCCTAGTGCCACCTTGGGCACAAAACCATTTGGATAACCTTGAACTATTCTCTTTCTTCCGGCCCTTGGAAGGAGAAAAACTTTGTCAAGAAAGCTGCTGGGACAGAACTCTAGGCAGACTCTGAGAATTGGACAAAATAGGATGGAAGGAAAAAATGCAGAGGAAAAACACCACTATCTGAAAATTCTGGCACCTAGGTAAATATTATATAGAGTAGGAAATGCCAATGGTATGTATCTGTATATGTAATGACAAGTGCTCTGAATTTGGGGATCTTTTGGAAGCAATGCATTCCTGCTGGGATATGTATCTTTAGAAAATATGGAAGATGATCTTGACAGAGATCAGTTACCAAGGAGAAAAACACAACTTAAATGAAAAACAAAGAGAAAATATGCATAAGCAGTACATATAGTCACCTCCCTAATTCACATGGGTATAAGAAAGAGAAGGGCACAGCATAATGAGACATGAAAGATTCTATTGTCATAACAGCTGCTAATAAAAGTAGTTGTGGAGTTGATTTCTTGATCTATTTGTTGGGTTGCTGATAATTTCACTGGCGCCACATCAGATCTCTCCCCAAAAGCCTGTAGCTGGCAAATTTTATGCAAATTGCAAAAGGAACACAATACAGGTAATCCTCAACTTATGCCGACAATTGAGTCCAAAATTTCTCTTGTTAAGTGAGATATTTATTACGTGAGCCTTGCTCACATTTTATAACCTTTCTTTCCACAGTTGTTAAACTGATAAATTAGTAACCCAGTTGTTAGGTGAATCTGGCTTCCCCATTAACTCTGCTAGTCAGAAGGTCGCAAAAGTTGATCACATGATCCTAGGACACAACAATGATCATAGATATGAACCAGTTGCCAAGTATCTGAATTTTGATCATATGATCATGGGGATGCTGCAAAGGTCGTAACTGTGAAAAATGGTCATAAGTCTCATTTTTCAGTGCTGTTCAGAAAGACTGTTCAGTGACTTTGAACAGTCACTAAACAAACTGTTGTAAGTCAAGGACTACCTGTACCATCAAACTGCAGATCTTCAGGTGAAAAAAAAAACTATTCTGATTTCCACAACTTCATAACCTTCTGATGTCTCTGGATTCAAATTTAGCCCAGTCCAAGCAGAGACCAATCATAGAAGGAGTTAAATTTGAATCCAGAGACATCAGAAGGTTATGAAGTTGGGGAAAATATCACCCTTTTCAAATGATCTCTTCTTGTTCTAAGAATAGGTGTTTTTTTTTCATCTGAAGATCTGCAGTTTCATGTAAGTCCTTGACTTACAACAGTTTGTTTAGTGACTGTTCAAAGTCACTGAACAGTCTTTCTGAACAGCACTGAAAAATGGGACTTATGACCATTTTTGACCAGCCTGAGGATCATTTATGACCATGATATTTCGCAGCATGATAATTGGCACACCGATTTTCAATTGCAGTACGTGTGGTGGCAACCCTGGCAGATCAAGTGAATTCAAAAATTCTGTTGGATAATTAACCGTTTCATCTGCTTCCACAACAGTGTCAACGGACTTGTATGTGACTGCCTCACTTTGAATGTTAGACTGAATAATATTGTTAAGTTCGTAGACGTCTTTGTTTTCGGCCGCAAGAATAGCTCGTTCACTCAGCCAATCGTGATTCTTATAATTGGTTTGAATATGGGGAAATACTTTTTCAACCAATTCTTCTTTTGATGTCACTAAATTGCAGAAGTTATGAGGCAATGAAATTCGTCCTGAGGTCAGATCAACCGGCACTTTTCCATCCCCAATTTCCAGCAATTGATGTGAGAATATCTCAGCTGATCAATCGTTTTGCAGCTGGACACGCATATTTGTAGTTAATTTTAATGTCTTTAGGTGTCGCCACAAAGTAGAGTATTTCAGGCAAGCATTTATTTTAGTCCGCTGGTGTCGATCGAGGAATTACAGGTAATGTTTGCCTGAAATCTCCTGCAAGCAATATTAATGCGTTCCCAAATGGTCCGATGTTTCCTCGCAAATCTTGCAATGATCAATCAAGAGCCTCGAGCGATTTTTTGTGCGCCATTGTGCATTCATCCCAAACAGTAAGTTTGCATTTCTGCAATACTGTCCCCATGCCGAATGCTTTGGAAATGTTGCACGTGGGAGTTTCAATGAATTGCATGTTCAATGGCAATTTCAAAGCAGAATGAGCAGTTCTTCCACCTGGTAGCAATGTTGCAGCTATTCCCGAAGACGCAAGAGCTAAGGCTATGTCATTTTGGGATCGAATTGCTGCCAGAATGAATGTAACTAGGAACGTTTTACCAGTTCCTCCTGGCGCACTGAAAAACAAAGGAAAAACATGGTAAATGACACAGCTGAATTCCAACACAATGTCACACGAAAGAATTAAATCAAAATGAAAATTAATGGAAATGTATGAAAAATCAATATAACAATGCAATTGGAAACATTGAAATGGAATCATGAAATATTTAGTATAGCGTGTGTTGCTTTTACGTCCAGCAGATGGCGCTGGTTTTCAAAAAAGCATGTTTTTACCTGTCACAGGTGTGACATCTATATAATATACGTATATAAAAACATGCACGTATTCGAATGCAACATTGTTTATCTGATGATGTAAAACGTTGTCAGTACTTTTCCAGTGCAACAGCTTGGGGGATACTAACTAGGCCAACCCTGGAGAAATTGGGTAGGCTTACTGTTCCCAGAATGGTCTTTTTTCACACAGTATGTTGAGTAAGCTAGTGGCTGACTGGCTAATGTGATTTTTGGGAGGGGCCAATGTCTATCTGACATCTAGGGGGTTGGACTAGAAGACCTCCAAGGTCCCTTCCAATTCTGTCATTCTGTTAATGCTAGTGCCACTCTTATTATCAGAACTATGCATTTATACAAGCAAACATACATAGATACATAGGAAGGTGATTTATTTGTTAACTCCGTGCATTTCCTTTTAATAACGCCTTATCTTTATTGCTGAATATATTTCAAAAATATGTATCAGACAGAAAAAGATATCAAGGAATTTGAAAATTCAAGTGAATTTTATAGTGTAGACCCATGGTGACAAACTTATGGCATGTGTGCCTGAAGGGACACAAGAAGCCATGTCGGCTGGCATGCGTGGCATCTCCCATTCCTCTTCAGGGTTTCTGGCGTGCATCCACATACAATGATCAGCTGTTTTTTGTGTGCGCAGCAGTGCTGGAAACCGGAAGAGCTGGTCCTTTGGTTTCCTTTGTGCACATGTGCACCATTCATTTGATCATCGTGCATGCATGCATGCCAATAACTGGAAGACAAGTTGGTCGGTGCGCATGCATGCTCTGGAAACCAGAAGTTCATTTCACTGCATGTGCATGCGCATCGGCCAGCTTGTCTTCCGGGGCGCGTCCTTGACACACGCACACTCCCTTTTTGGCACTCGGTGCTGAAAAGGTTCGCGATCCCTGGTGTAGACTATTATTCAATCTGCTATTTAAAGAGTGCCTAAATAATTTCTATTTACAAAAGTTAAAAGGTAAGGCCACAATTGTAAGAGTAATTTAATTTTTAAAATATTCCCAATAAAGCAACTAAGCATCACTACAAATATTGTTTGGCTTATATTCATCTTCCATAACCTCTTATTCTCTTGTAGAAACTGAGAAGGTGTTGTGTCATGATGGAACAGGAATGCCAAACTACAGAGAAGGCAGATAGTCTTGATATTCTCAGAGCTCTTTGGCTTAGGTTAAAGTGACACAACAAGGGAAGGAAAAGACCAAGGTCAAGGTCAAGGACAGGCTGACTCATACCCAATCTATTAGTTTTGGCTGACTCATACCCAATCTATTAGTTTTAAGTCTTTCCAAGTTCTGGTTTGTAAACAGGAGTCATAAAACTTGCTCATATCCCATTGGTTTTCTCAAGTCTCTGTGTTTGATAGCTGGTTCTTGATTTGTGTGCCTACCACAAACCAGAGTCTAACATGACTTCACATTCATTCTTACCACAAAAAAACTTCTATGTTTATCTTCCCCAACTGGGAGCCCTTAATATTACCAAGAATCTTGAAAGTTGAATCCACAGAGTTGGCAAACACCGAGTTTGGGGAAAGTTAGAAACATCTAACATATAGATGTTAGAGTGCAACAGGAAACACCATCAAAGATTTTTCTTTAAAGTGCTACTGTTCCTCATTGCTCAGTACAATTACCTGTATCCAAATTTCCATATCATGCCCCCATGACGCCTTTCAACTTTTATATATTTGGCTTCAGATCCAAAATAATATACTTTTTAAAAACTGGGGTTATATTATCATTAAATACAATACTCTGTTCTGCATATATAAAGAAATGCTAGGAGTATGTAATAAAATAAGCTTAATACATGAAAGAATTTCAAAATTTTACAACCCTGCTGTTACTGTTCAGAGTGACTTCCTTCTAGGGGTCAAGTTGCAGTGATCCTTAGAATTCCATAAAAGTTGGGAATGTCTTTGGAATTGTAAGAATATGTGATGGATGCAGTCACAAAATGGCTGCTGTGGCTCATATTATGTGTGACGTAGCGCAAATTATCTTCCACATTGTGATGTTTTAATACAAATAAAGGCAGACAGCAAGGAGCTTGAACCAGAGGCTTGTCTTTACTCAGCAACAGCCATCTTACAACTACTTCCTGCCCCCAGATCACATGACTAGAAATATTAAATGTTTCCTAACATGCATAAAGAACTGGACATAACAATTGAACGTAAAATATAACATAAAACATACACATCACTATACACATGCCCCTTATCAGTGATGTGCTGTGAGGTTTATGGCTGGTGAGGCTGGTGACGTCATCAGGAAGGCGGGGAATGGGACCACGTGTGCAGGAGGTTGAGGCAGCCTCAGCCTCCTGCACACGTGGTCCCATTCCCCGCCTTCCTGAGTCAACATGAAGGGGACCGCGGAGCGCGAGCCGGTAGAGCGCGCTCCGCGGTCCCCTTCATGTTGACTCAGGAAGGCAGGGAATTGGACCACGTGTGCCTTTTCCCTTTTCCCTTTTTTTTCTTTTCATGATGAGAGCAGTGAGGCTCTGCCTCCCCTGCCTCCCCTGACCGCACGTCCTTGCCCCTTATGATTCGAAAGGCCTTCACCGTTCCAGAGTGGAGGACAGAAAACAATAGATTCAAGTAGCAGGAAGGTAGATTCCAAATGTTTATATGAAAAAAAAATCTAAATAATAAGAATTGTTTAATAGTGAAACCAATCACTCAGGCTGCCCTGTATTGGTTGTATCAAAGCAAAGACTAAACTGCCATCCATTCAGATTCCTACAGAAAGCAGGGAATTGGGCTCTAATGGCCTTTCCAACTGGAGGATTTTATCATGGTGGGAAAAGGTTTCGCATTAAAAAGGCACCTTGTGGAGCAGAGTCATTTTAATTATTGCACACCAATCTTTTAAAGAACTCATATGGCACTACATATTGTTGCTCTCCTCTTTTACCTATGCATGTTTTATATCTTTATTATAACTTTAAATGCACCTCTCTCTTCCCCACTTTTATCTTCCAGAGAGGCAGAGAGGGTCAGATCTGAGAAATTGTCTCAAATTACATTTCTACTTTGGAGTCAGATTTTATTTATCTGAGGCATTTTCTTGGTTGTGGAACTTCTGTTCCCCACATTATTACAGATATTCAGGGTACCTAGCTATAAATCTCAGCCTCAAGCCAAACAGTAAATTTGACATAAATGCTGCCTCAGTGCCTTGGCACTGTCAGAGTCTCTGAGGGAAGGAAGAAGTTCAGTCTGAATTCCTCCACAGCAAAATAGTTTTGGGTTGGTGAAATGCCATGAAATGCTATCTTCCACTCAGAGTTATATTTGTCAGGTAATGAGGATGTAATAGCTGCCAACTGATGTAAGGTTGTAATCTGTAAACTGATGCAATGTAATGATCATGTTGTCATCATGTGACATATGGTGATTTGTTTTGCCCCAACCATACTGAGCTTATATGAGATATGGTGCAAATCTGTGTTTCTTAAACATTTTTTTAAACCTCAAAACCCATTCCAGTTTTAAATATTAAGGAAGACTCCTTAATATTTAAAACTGGAATGGGTTTTGAGGTTAAAAAAAAATCAAAAAATTAAAAATTAAAATTGATGCATTCATAAAATATTTACCGGATCATGTTAAAAAGAATGCTAAACCCATTAAATATTTTTCATTTTTAACTTTATATTTTTAACAAATAAAAATAATAATGGGAAGAGTCACATTATTTTAAATGTTTGCAGCTGCATTCAATGTCTGGCAAATAATTTTCACAAAACCCCAGAGGGTTTTGGGAAATTCCCTGGAATCCTTAGACCACCCTTTAAGAAAAAAAAAACTGATGTAAACAAACTTTTGTGAAGCTAAATGAAGATTCTGAATTTGTGTGTGCATTATGTTTCAACTTCCACTCTAGTCCAGAAGTCCTCCTAGGATTGCCAGAATCTGACCCAACTCAATTCTGCCCCCTAACTAGTCTTCCTTAGTTAGGCTCATACAAAACCAGCATGGCAGAGTTTGTTAACTTCCCTGTTTGGTTCTGCAGGAGTCCAACCAGCAGGCAAAACATCAAAAACAAGGAAATAAAAACACCATCCTGCTCTATGCTGCTGTGAAATTTGGTTGCAGGAAAATCTCCTCACTCCCTCCAGAAAAGGAAGGTAAAAAAATCTAGCAGGGCCTATTCTGCTAGTTGGTTCCTTGTGGAGAGAACAAGATGCAGGCAAAACTCTTGTCAGGCTCAAGTCTATTTTTTCTCAACATTAACAAAATCCTGCTTGCAATATGCTACATATATTTGTAACCGCACTTGAAGCGTAAGACTTGATTCATGAGAGCTGTATAATTCTTTTACGGGGTGTTGCTTGGAATCGTGGTAGAACTCTTGTGGCTCGTGTCTGTTCTATGTATTTAACAAGCTGCATTTGTCTCTCGTGGGATGGAGTGAAGAGCACTTTGGCTGACAGTATGAATCATGAGCAAGCTGAAGCTTACTTTATGGTGACTGCTCCTGCCAAGACTAGTATTCTGCAGAACACAGTTGCTCAAGGAAGGAAAGAGAACTGCAGATAAGTTAAAGGGGGGTCTAATGGAATTGAGCTGGTTATGGTATATCCCCCTATATTATATAATTGATGGCCTGAGAGATTTAGGTATACATCTAGATGTTGGCTTTAGTGTATATATTACCGTATTTTTCAGAGTATAAGACACACCTTCCTCAAAAAAAGAGGGTGAAAATCTGGGTGCTTATATACTAAATACAGCATTTTTTGCCTCCCGAAATCCCGCCCCTTCACCAAAATGGCCATGCATAGCCTTTAGGAGGCTTCCAGAGTGCTCCTGGGGGCTGGGGAGATCAAAAATGAGCGAAAAAAGGACTGGTTCTTGCTGGTTTTTGCCCCCCAGCCCCCGTAAGCACTCCAGAAGCTTTTTTTTTTTTTTTTTACAAAAAATGGACCCGTTTTCACGCAAAATGGGCCGTTTTGGGGAGATCTTCAGAGTACAAAAACTTTTTTAAAAATTTGCCTCTTCAAAATCTTGGTGCGTCTTATACTCCGATGCATTTTATACTCTGAAAACTACAGTATGTTGCAAGTAAATAATAGTGTAGCTTCCAATACTGTACAGAACTTTAAGATGGAATATGTTGTATTTCCCAGGCATACAAATGACTCATCAGTCACTACAGCAGGGACGTGCGGTCAGGGGAGGCAGGGGAGGCAGAGCCTCACTGCTCTCATCATGAAAATAAAAAAAAAAGGGAAAAGGCGCTGAGGAGCCTTCTGCACACGTGGTCCGGGAATGGGACCATGTGTGCAGGAGGCTCCTCTAGCCTCAGCCCCTCTCCTGCACACGTGGTCCCATTCCCCGCATTCCTGAGTCAACATGAAGGGGACTGCAGTTCGCGCTGATGATGTCACCAGCCTCACCAGCCATAAACCTGACCGCACGTCACTGCACTACAGTATCAGGTTATTGTTTGGGTGCATTCAATTTGTCCCTTGGTTTTGATGTAGAGCCACCAAATCGTCTTCAGACCTATTTTATTCCTTCCATTCTATTAAAACAGTGCCAGTCAGAATCCAAATGATAATACAGCAAGTCCTCAACTATGCCTACAACTGAGCCCAAGATTTCTGTTGCTAAACAAATCAAATGAGTTTTCCCCATTCTAGGAACTTTCTTGTTACAGTTGTTGAGTGAATCATTGCAATAGTTAAGTTAGTAACATGGTTGGTAAGTGAATCTGGCTTCCCATTGACTTTGCTTGTTAGAAGGTTGCAAATGTGGATCCCATGATGACCCTCGGACACTGCAACCATCATAAATATAAGCCAATTGCCAAGTGTCTGAATTTTGATCACATGATCACAGGGGCGCTGCAACAATTGTAAATGTAAAAAATGGTCATAAGTCACTTTTTTCAGTGCCATTGTAACTTTCAACAGTCACTAAACAAATGGTTGTAAGTAGAGAACTACCTGTAATTTTTAGCAGGTTTTTTTAGGATGTGGCATGTGTTAGCCAGGGATCACCAAGGTGGCTGCCTGCCTGTGAAAGGAATTTTTTTAAGTGGTGTTATCTTATTCGTGGGACTCCTGAATGCCAGTAGGCAATTGGGGGAGGCTCCTTTCCAGTTCCTACGCGGTTTATTCGCTCACGGGAATCGAGCTGCCGAGCTGCCAACCTCAGTGAAGTGCAAGCTCAGCATCTTACCATGTGAGCCACCAGGTTGTTACCATATAGCACTTTCCATGTTTGATGGAAAACATTTTACACAAAATATGTGGCTTCTAACAGCCTCATAAAACTGGCTAGCATCCTTATATAATAGACTGTAGCAGAAAAGTAGCAATAGCACTTATATACTGCTTTACAGTCCTCTCTCAGCAGTTTACAGAGTCAGCATATTGCCCCCCAAAATATGGGTCCTCATTTTACCCACCTCAGAAGGATGGAAGGCTGAGTCAACCTTGAGCCTGGTGAGATTTGAACTGCCAAATTGCAGGCAGCCGGTAGAAGTAGCCTGCAGTACTGTACTCTAACCACTGCCCCACCACGGCTCAAGTAGTTTGTTTACAGCCAATCCTTACAAATATAAGAAGATATATTGTAAACTGATGACAATCCATTCAGCGAGTAGACCAGTTCTTACTTTACGGAGCAAACTTTTCAAAATCATTTTTTATTCAGGTGAAATTAAAACTGTATTTTAAATAACACTGGTATAAGATGCCCATTAAAATGTTGAACTGTCTATTCTTTACTTTTTCATATTAAGGAAAAAAATGGATTTTGGAGAGTGCTTTCACGTTAGGAATATATTCTGAAATTGCCATGATTTTATTCATTAGTTTTCCACAGGATAGCCATGCAATGCTGTTTCAACCTCTCATAATAAATATATAGTGTACAACAGTGCACACTGCCCATAGCAAAAATGTAAAATACCAGAAAAATTACAAAAATATAGTAAAAGTTTATCTTATTTTTCCATTTGTTCCAAAGTAAAAAGAAAAAGTCAAGGATTTCTGCTGTTTGAGAAAAAAAAATAAAAGAATCACATGAAAAAAAAAAGAGTGACTATGATTGGATTGCAAGAAGCCCCTATAGAAAATGAATGAATAAAATAAAAGAATTTTATGCCAAAACACATAATGTGGAAGCATTGGGAGCACAGAGCCATAAAACTAACTAACTAGGGATATTGTTTATAGAACAGCATCATTGTACAACTGAAACCATAAGCCACCACATGTGCTACAGACAAAAGAGCAAATCCTATGGTTGCTAGTCAATCAAGCTGCAGAGGATTCCTTACTTATGATCAAATTAGAACAGCAACAAATTCTATAAATGAACAAATGCTTACTGTGAATTATTTAAACTCAGGTAATATACTCCTCTACTTGTGTGAGTTGATAAGAAAGAAAAGGAGGGGAAAGGGTGAAAAATGAAATCATTCACACCTAGTGAGGGAAAGTAGTAAGGGAAAGTCCTTTTCTTAACTTAGCTAGTTATATAAGGAGGACTCATTCAGGGATTCATCCAGTTTTTAGAAATCAGATATATGCTTTGTTCTTCCACAACCCTTTGTTCTGAGAAGGCTTTTATAATAGCTGAATTATCATCATCAGAAACTGCAAACTAAAACACTCTAATGTGAATCTCTTAAAATGGATTTCAAAACCTCACAAGTTCCTTGCGAGAGACAGGTATATTTAAAAGAGACAAGAGTTCAGCTTTGCGGTTAATAAAAACAGAAATCCCTGAGTCAAACAGTGTAATGAGGCTGACAAAGCTTTAGATTTCCTCCAGGCTCTGGTGAGATCATGTGCCTTCAGGCACATTGTGCCTTGAGTTCCCTTCCCCTTCTATTGCTGTGCATTTGTCCCCAACCTCCACCCCCTTTCAAATGAACTGTGGAGGAGCTCAGAGGCTGTGGGTACTCACTGCTGATTAAATTCTGCTGACAGAGGAAGATGTCAAAATCTACCCAAAGCAATGAGCCGCCAAGGAAAAGCTGCTTTTCTTTGCTTTTGACAGCTGAAGCCATGAATTTAAGCAGAGGTCTCACCTTCAGGCAAGTCAACAACTAGGCATGGAGTATACCCCTTCTTAAAGAGAAAGCTCTCTAAACTTTGTCAGGAGTTTACTGTTACAGAGAGGTGAAAGAGCAGAGCTTACAGCTGAGAGATCCAGGACAACTGTTCTTTGAAAAGAGTTTTATGACTGTGTTTATAACCAATTGCTTTTCCCCTCCTTCTACCTTATTTAAAGGAACCTTCCTGGAAGTGTTGTCCTCTGTGATGCGTTGGACATCAATTCCCATCAGGCCCAGCCATTTTAGTAATGGCAAGGGGTCATGGGAATTTAGTCCAACAACATCTGGAAGACCAAAGGTCCTCCACTCCTATTTAGATTAAATGTCTGCCTCCCGTGGCAGCCAGCAGGTGTCTCTGGGATTTTTTGTGCAGGACATAGGGCTCATTCTGGACTGGTGCAAAAGATCTCATGATGTCAGATGTGTTTGAGAACTGATCTCATCCAGTCATTTCTGTCCCAGAAGCATCACATCTGAAATCACTGCAAGGGAATTCTATTTGTTTAGATCACTACAGTTCTGCAAAACTAATGGGTAGGCTTCCGGGGTGGGCTGCTGCGGGTCTGCACTGGTTCAGCCTATCCTCTTGCTAAGGATCTGCCCAGTTCAGTGAACCCGCAAATCCCACCTCTGGTTGGCCCCACCCACCCTCTCAGGAATCTCCACCCAGCCCCTTTGGGATGCCAGGTAACTGCAGGGCCTGTGCGGAGGCTCAGGGAGGGCGAAAAACAGGCCTCCCAGAAGTTCCAGAAGGCCGGAAACGGGCCTCCGGAGCCCGGGGAAGGCCGTTTTCACCCTCCCAGAGGCTCGAGGAAAGCTTCCAGAGGGCAAAAACACACCCCCCCCCGCCGCCGCCACCATAATGCAGGAGGCCGAGTAGGCCATGTTCACTATGGCCACATCCACCCAGCAACCAGGCATAGAACCCGTTGCTAACATTTTTGAAGCCCACCCCTGGTATTTTAGGGGTGGGAACCTTGCCTTTTCCCATCTGCTATCTCCTATTTTTCAAGGTCAGGAATGGGTGCTTGGAGCTTCCCTGAGATAGATATTTGCAGTGAGGGAAGAGCAAAGAATGACTTGTGTCATGACATTATCATGCAACTGATGTGACTTGTATAGTTACATCAGATGTCATTACATCATTACTTTAATGCATTATTTGCATGATGTTGTCATGACATATATGTTGTAATATTGACATCATCACAGCTTGTAAGATGCTGCTATTCACCTGGGTGGATCTTTGAGAGTTATCTTTCCTGTCCTATATTTCGCATGGGAAAGATGCTCTTCACCAGATGCTTAATTTTATCTACACTGTATTTCTCATGCCAACCCCCCACCCAAAGAACAGGGGTGGGATATTTAAGCTTTCTCTAAGGGTTTAATTTTATATTTTAAAAATCTGTACTTGGAAATAGATCTAAAGAAGAATGACATCAAGCAAATTTGGTTCAAGAAAACTACTTTTAATTTGTATCCCTCAAAAGGCTTATACAAACAAGAAAAATTGATTTATATCTTTGTAGACATGTATTTTGATCCCAGAAAGATGATAGTGTTCAGTTCCATTTTAGCAAAATTAGTAAACAATTACATTGTTCATTTTATTCTTGTACATGTACTCTTTTAAACATTCACAGAATAGCAAAACAAATCTCTGAAAACTTTTTAAAATGTGCTTTTTAAGAGCTTCTACGGCTCACCCAATTAAATGTTCTTAAAACCAGGCCAGAAAATATACTGTACATGGGAAGATTTTATGGGTGAAATAACTGAAAACTCTATTTTCCTACTAGAAGAATTCACCTGTTTGAAACAGGTGATACCTGTTTGAGGTGGTACCAGGCGCCTGAGAAGGTGCTGACCTCTGCATTAAATGTAACAACATTAAGTGAGAATGAACCACAAAATATACCAGAGGACAACGCAACTTGGTTACAATCAACACTATTTTTTAGTGATCTTTTTTCTTGTTTTCAAATTATAATCACTTTATAATTTCTGTATAGAAACAGAACAGACTAATCTGAGTAATGTGAATTTTCAATGAGTGGATCTTTGGATATGTTATTAAGCTTTTCAGCTGTTTCAATTCTGAAAACTACTTAAGAGTATTTGGTAGACATGTGTGTTCATGGTAAACTCCAGTTAAAGAGGTTAGAAATGATTTCAATGAACAAGTGATCAGCTGAATTATTCCAAAACATGTAGATATGCTGCTTAGTTTTAAAACATTGTACAGCAGAGAGAAAGATGAAGGAAATTTTCTCCAGAAATTAGCATCTTTCTTGGGGACCTCGGTTAAGAAAAGTGATGCCTGATTATTCAGTCTTCAGAATGTGGTACTAATGGAAGTTCACTTCATGATTATTCTTGAATGTATTGCTGTTTTAACAGTTTATTATATTGTCAGAGTTCTTATTGAATGTGTGTGTGGGTGTGGGTGTTGCATTTTTGCTGATAAATAAATGAAGGGAGACTAGTATAGATCTATTTCAAGCTATTTAGCTCTCATCAGCTAGCCATACCCTTACTGGGATTTGAACCTGGACTGTTTTTACATATTAGGCAGTAATATTAACTTCTAAGCCACAAGGTCTCCTCCCTTATCAGCTGAGCCAAGGAAATGATTAAGTATTATGTCAAAGCACCTGGTATGCCCAAATATGGGAGCATACTGCTTCCCTTTTGCCTTCAAGCTCCACCCTAGGAGCCTTCCAGGCAGGTGCTTTGGCAAAACATGTATGTATGGATGCACATATCAGTGGTGGGTTCCGGATCCCATTGCAACCGTACCCCCGGCGTCCTCCAAATGTATGTGCCAGTGTGTGCGTGCATGCATCTTACCATCCAGCGATGCCTCAGCAAGCCTCCATGACACTCCAGCTGCTCGGCAGTGTGTCGCGCAGGTGCTGTATGTGCCATGCTCGCGTGCGGAAACGCCAAAGAGCTTAAAGACAGGTGAGCATGGGTGGGCCCTCCGGAGTACTGTACTGGGGCGTACTGCTTGCAACCCACTACTGCTATGTATGTATGTATGTATGTATGTATGTATGTATGATCTTTATTAAATAGTTGCAAACGATGTTTGTGTAATTACACTGTCCAATGCACAAAATTTTGGGAGATCCAGATGTTGCTGTATTCCGTATCTAATCTGCCTGTGTTTTCCCACTGGTTCTCTCTCTTTTTTTAAAAAAGGATAACATCTATTGGGGAAGATAAGCTATAACAGTTGCACTAGCCTTTTGAATGGCAGGAGAAGCAGCTGTTTAGAAGCCTCCTCTACCTTGGAAAGTAAAAAAAGTCTTCTGCAGCAGCTGATTGAGGGTGTGCCCAGATGCATAGTTCTTTGTACTTTCAGTCAAAATGACATATATGTTCTAACTTGGGGGGGGGGGGGCATGGAAAGGCAACTGAAGCAATGGAGGGAAGATGATAGGATTGCTAGTGGAAAATAACATTGTCTGGGCCACCCATAAAATTCTATCAAGAAAGCAGAGGGATTGCATGATATAAGCCTCATCACGAATCGTCCTTAGAGCCTGTCCATAGCCAAGAATGAACTCCCAGAAGGTAAACGTGTTATCTGTTTATGTCACACATACCATTTGCCAAGCCTGTGAGCTAAGACCAGAATACTGGATAGTCTCAGTTAACAAAATAGTTTGTCAGCAAAATGTAAACACAAGCCATTTACTGAAAATGTGGTCCTCTATTATTTATCAAATGAGCCATTTTGTCAGTGCCATCATGACATCAGAGTTTGCCCAAGCTAAGGCTGCCAACTAAGTTCTGGCCGGCTTCTGCCCTTTTATAGTCTCAGCCTAACAAGAAGAAATTTAGCAGGTGAAACATTTAGCTTTAATTTTTTTTGTCTCTATGCCAGGAAAAGCTTCACCTGCTATATTTCTGCCTCTCCCACTTGTCAGTTAAACAAATCAAGAGAAACAGCAATGGCTTCCAATTCCAGCAAGATATTATGCTGAACAAACAAATTAGAGAAGGTCAATGAGGTGTTTATATACAGTTGTCAAACACATACAGTGTTCCAGACAAAATATTCCTGTGAACCTTAGCTCATTCTTATTTACTTGTAGTTCTCCAGGTGGAATGGAGTGGTCACTCCACATTTTTTTACAGGCAGAACCTATAATTATTCCATTTTTTAAATGAGTGAGTTTAAATGAGTGAGTTTTAGATGAGTTTGGCCACCTCATCCTACCTGCTTTTTTTCACCTAACTTTGAAACCAGCAGTGTTACCAGAAGTTGATTTTTGTGTCAAAGTCCAGGGTGACATAAAGTCATAGTCTTTAAATAGCCATTCAAATAAATCTTGAGAAAAAATACAGAAAAAAGAATAGTAGCCACTTCTAAGTTGACATGTATGCTAGGATCACCAAAGTTAACAGTGGTCCCTCCTCTTATATATTTTATTTACTTTTAATCATATTTATAAACCACCTATCTCCCTCACAGAGCAATTTTGAGTGATACCCAAATAGACATAAAAACATAAAAGTCAGATATAAATATAATAAAAACAATTAACAACAAGAATAAGTAAAGTTAAAGGTTCCCCTTACACATATGTGCTAGTTGTTCCCAACTCTAGGGGGCAATGCTCAGCTCCGTTTCAAAGCCGAAGAGCCGGCACTGTCCAAAAATGTCTCCGTGGTCATGTGGCTACAGTGGTGGGTTGCAGGAGGTACGTCCCAGTACGGGCGTACCGGAGCCAGCCCGGAGCACCGGATACCGTTCCGATACAGTCCTCTGGAGGGCCCACCCACCCGCCCTAGCTCCTTACCTGTGCTTTAAGCCTTTGGCGCTTCCCGCACGTGCACAGCACGTACGGCGCCTACGCAATGCTCCACTGAGCAGCTGGAGCATCGTGCATGTGGGTGACACCAGGGCCGTTCCAACCATAACAGTTGGAACAGAATCTAGAACCCTCCACTGGGTGGCCAGCATGACTAAACTCCGAAGGTGCACGGAACATTGTTACCTTCCCATCAAAGGTGATTCCTAATTTTTTTACTTGCATTTTTTTTACATGATTTCAAACTGCTAGGTTGGAAGAAGCTGGGACAAGTAACGGGAACTCACTTCATTACATGGCACTAGGGATTCAAACCGCCAAACTGCCGACCTTCTGATCGACAAGCTCAGCATCCTATCCACTGAGCCACCGTGTCCAAAACTATAATAATTAAAATTAAAAAGGCACGGGAGAGGCTTCAGCCTTATGGCCACCTGCTCCTCTAGTCAGGACAAGCAGTCCAAAATTAAAACACAGATACAAACACCTATTATTTTTCAATTTAAATTATGCAATTTTCTTTAAATATTTTTATTCTGAAATGAATATATTTAGCATCGAGGAAGCAGATGCAAACTTCATTTATTTCTGTAGTCATGTTTATTCTCCAAATTAAGTAAGATTACTATGTGCAATGATACATGCTCAGAGTATTTATTTTCGAATTCAGAATGTGTTTAAGCCAATATCCTCCATAAATGGGACATCCCTTAGATATCTGCCTTATAATGAAGACAATCAACTCAGCCTGTATTGTCTTTGTTGGCACTTCCAAATTATTGGAATTATTGCCTCCCTAAAAGTTTGAAACATGGCCTCATGGCTTTACAACACTTCCTCCAATTGGTACTCTCGCCAGATGTGCTTGGACTATAATTCCCGGAATTTTAGGTCATCATAAAGTAGTTCTAACACATTACAGGATGCTGGGACATAAAAGACCGCTCCAAAGTAGAGTCTCCTGCAAACTTTGTCTTTGTATTGGAATTGTGTATCTATGTTCAGTTTAATGGGGATATTTTCCCCCACAGGGCCCAGACACACCTGCACATTTGTGGTGTATGGTTTCTTTTGCCAAATGCATCTGTGATTCTGCAGGTGACCGACAGGGAGTAGAACTCTAAATAGAAGTTTATAACATGACACTCTAGTGCTAAAATGCCTAAAGGCTATTTCCTATGGTTGAAAAAAGAAAAGAAAAAACCTCTGTCATCACAGAAACAAAGTTTTGAAAGTTAAGCATTTTGACTAAAATGCACTTCTCAGATCTTATCAAACTACTGGCCACAAAGAAAACATTTCCATTTAAGAACAGAATATTTTCCCCCTCAACCACCCTGCAGGCCTGTATTGACCAGATGATACCAGAAACATTTACAAACGTACATAGCCATCATGCTATTCTCTTTTGGGACAAACCAAGTTTTATCTTACATGCTCACACTGAATTATGCAAGTTAAGATCTCTAAAATAAAGGCTACCTTGCAAACCACCATGATTGTTGGCATCTTGCAAACTAAGAGGGCACATGTAATATACCAGGAAGTGAACAAGGTGCAGTATTTTAGTAAAGTTTTTAAATTCATTTTTAGAGTTAATTATTGGGCTAGTTCTTTGATCAACAGCTTGATTGCTTATCAGTTATTTATACTACTACTCATTTAGAGACCAAAATTGGGATGGGCAACTCAGTAATTAAGCAAAAAGGTCGCTAAGTGAAACCATAGCCATGCTTATAATCTTATTTCAGTTTTCCTTTGCGTTACAAACCTGTGGAGTTCATAATTGTGAACATACGCTAAACAAGGACTACTTGTTTCTAGCATAACTCTAACTCTAACTCTAACTAACTCCTCTAACTCTAACTCTAACTCTAACTCTATGTATGGAACCATGCAGAAGAGTCAGCTAGGAAGGATAGCTTTGGGACACATTGGTGAAAAACAGTAATCAGCAAATGAAAAATAGCATAAAATGTAGTTATGTATATTACCATAAGCAATGACGGTCTCCTGGTGTTTAAATTGTAGAATCATTAAAAAAATAAGACCAAGACACATAAAACTCACAAAAGCATGAACAGTAAAACCATCAACCAATAACTATAAATTACAGATGAATCCAACTCTATCATCCTCTAAAAAAAACTTCAGTTTTAACCAATTTCCAGGAGGCCGAAACCAACCTAGTTTGAAAGGGAAGAATATTCTATATGACGGCTATGGGGAAAAAAATACTGCTTCTGGGCCCATTCCTTTTTACCTCACAAAAATGGGGAGAATAGGGATCAGCAATAGGAGCAGCAAATGTCATGCCAATATAGTTTTCTGCTGGCTAAAAATATAGGTGAAAAATAGTTCATTCAGCAATGAGGAAATGTCCAGTATGACATTTGGCACACATTTAGTATGGAGGGCACCAAACAATGAGAGTGCTGTAACACAGAATGCCAGGTTGAAAAAATTTCTACTCTTTGCATGCACTAGAAGAAGAGGGAGAAAAAAGTGATAGGAAACACCATTTTGCTCTATTGCCTCTACTGCTTCTGTTTTCAGTCACTGCTGACCACCTGACTTCAAGATGATGGGTGATAAAGCTAAGGTGACCAACCGTCCTCCTTTAGGGAGGACAGTCCTTCTTTTGTAAGTTCTGTCCTCCCTCGAAAAGTGTCCTCCTACATGTCCTCCTTTTTGATATTTGAAGGCTAATCTGTTGCGTGTTATGTGACGTATTTTATTAAACAGTTTTTAATGGTGTTTTTTTTTACTTCATCGCAAGTATATTGAACAGATATTGAATCTTGTGTTGAATTTTTATCTAAAGAAATGCTAGACATTAAAATAGACGACAATTGTCTCTTTGAAGAAATTAGAAGACTGAATGTATATTTAAATTCTGAAAAATTAATACAATGGGAAAATCAACATGTTGAAATTGATAAAAGATGGGTGGATATTTTCAGCCATTTCAAAAATGAACATATTCCATGTGAACATTTATTTATACGTGTTCAATTTACGTTGTGCTGCCCTGGAACTAATGCAGCAGTTGAAAGAGTTTTTTTCAATTGCCAATGATTTTTCGACAAGTGAGAAATCGAGATTGAATGTTGATACTCTAGCTGCAGCACTTGCCGTAAAATTCAATATGAAGGATATTTCTTGTTCAGATATTTCCAATATATTTTTAGAAGATGATACATTGACAAAAAATATTAATTCAATGGAAAAGTACTCATTTAAATAATAATTAACAGGCATGTAAGCATAATTACAATATAAAATGTTGCAAATGTTTTTATTATGCATATATCATATTTTAGTGTATTATTGTTGCAATGAATAAAATATTTCTTTTATTTACGATATATTTTTTCCAATTTATTTGTCCTCCTTTTCATTGTAAAAAAGTTGGTCACCTTAGCATTTTGGACAATAGAACGTGTTTTGTCCTCCTTTTCATTGTAAAAAAGTTGGTCACCTTAATAAAGCCAAACCGGTTTTATATTACCTAAGGCTGCCCTGTATCTAAATAAGAGTGAAAATGCCACTTAATGGGTCAAACAGTGGTTTAAGATCAGTATAACCAAGAAAACTGGGAATAAAATGAAGACCACATCATGGCAGAAAAGAGATGTTGCCCAGACACGTTTGCAAGTGGGTTACAAGTACAGTAAGAATCTTGAAAAGTCATATTTTGTTTTGAGACTAAGCAGTGGCGTTTTGAAGATACATAAAATCAAGCTAAACTAGTTTTCCCTGCTGTGGTATATTTCAGATGTGACTACTACTAATCATGCTGTCTAGGAACCTAGGGAGGCAGAGTCAAAACATTTGGAAAGTAGCAGGTTGGAGAAGGGTACACTAAATATTGTAAAGATGCATGAACAGGATTGTCTCTTTTAAAAACTATTTCCTTTTATTCTTTTTTATAAATATATATTTTATTGAAAGTTTTAATAGGAGCAATAACTAATACAAGGTAAAATAGAACAGGGAATATGAAAGAGAAAGAGCAAAATAAAATGCTGAAGTGCAATAATAAAAATGTAGAAAAAAGAGAAAAATATAGAGAAGTGGCTTCCGATCTTCACACCAGTTATAAGTACAATTACATGTTAATTTATCTCTGTAAAGCTATGTCATAATAGCTGAATACGTAATCGGGAGTAGAATAAATAGCTACTATAATAATAGCAGAATAAAAATAAATAAATAAGTGGAATAAATAATATAATAATTATATTGATATGAGGAAGTGCTGGAAATAGTGATTTAAAGATCAATGTGAGAATGACTTTTTTCAAAAGTGGAGTTGAAAAAAATATAAACGTGGTCCCCTTGATATGATGAAAAAGAAGTCATAAATACAAGGGGAATGTCTAAAAATAATAAGACTGTAGGAGTAGATAGTTTAAATGGATATAGCCTTGCCTTGGAACCATTTGTGCAACTTGTTCTACTATGTGTTTGAAGACTACATCTGTGCCTGATAATTGGAAGAATACTATTATTGTCCCCTCTGTATAATGAGGGAGATATGAGTGCAAAACCTATAGGACAGTATTGGCGAACCTTTTCGGTATTGGGTGCTGAAATGGGAGTGTGCATGTGCACAGGTGTGCCGGTAACTAGAAGAGTAGCCGCCCGGTGCTTGTGCATGTGCCAGGAAGATGATCTTCCAGTTTCTGGCACACATGCTGGCTGGTGCGTATGCATGTGCCGGAAACCGGAAGATCTTCTTCCCGGCGTGGGCATGCACACCAGATGGCTGCTCTCTTGGTTTCCGGCGCCCCTGCGCGTGTGAAAACTAGCTGGCCAGCGCGCCAGATCCCAAAAGAGCAACAGGCAACGGCTGGTGTGCCTGGAGAGATGGCTCTGCCATAGGTTCACCGTCACAGCTATAGGAGGTTTTGATTGTTAGGTGTGCCCGGGAAGGCATTTGGCAAAATTTTAATTGAAAGCTGTAAATGGTGACCCCTTGAAAATTTGGGAAGTACAATGCTGGACAGAGAATTGCTGACATAGTTTTTCCTTAGCAGTTCATGAAAAAGTGTGACAAAGAAAATTTTGATTTAGTAAAAGCATATAAAAAGGTAATTCAATTAAATTATAGAATGTTCTGTTTACATATGGAGTCAAAGGTTGCTGAAGTCAAGAATATATGTATAGGTATCTAAATGAATGTGGGTACATATATGAGTGTGTGCAAATGGGGATAAAGATAGAGATAGATGATGTTGAGAACCTAAATTATTTTCTGCAAAAGTTAAACAGATCCAAGATGGAGCACATGTTGTCAAAAGATATTGAGGTAATCTAGTAATACTGACACTGCACAGGATCAAGCTCTCTCTAAGGATTTCTAACTTGGCTGATTGATTTACCAGTTTTGACTTTAGCTGGATGAGGATGTCCTGCCAAATACTATGTCATGATGCTTCACTTGACTGAAGCACTTATTCCACATGATACAGCCTTGGAGATAACCTAGAAACTCATCAGGTATAAATGTAGCAGCTAGACTCCTGAGGCACAGGAGGTGGCAGTCTTTCAGTAGTAATCTCTTTTGGAACAGTTTCATAATGGTAGGTTTAGTTTAGTTTAAGTTAGATTAGCCGTAGGTGTGTGAGATTTTTTTTTTAATTTAGATTTTGAATGATGTATATATTCTATTTTCATTTCTAGTTTTTCTGGATGTGCATTATTTTATTATATGCAGACCAGGCAACCTAGAAAATATTGATTCTAAATATGAGCTCAACTGCCGGTTTGCTCAGGGACACGCTCGCGCTTGATGTGCTCTTGATGCGCAGTACTAAAAATGCTTCTGTGCATTCGCAGAAGCCAAAAACAAGTTGGCACCAGTGACGTGCGGTGAGGCTTATGGCTGGTGAGGCTGGTGACATCATCAGCGCGAGCCGCGGTCCCCTTCATGTTGACTCAGGAAGGCGGGGAATGGGACCGTGTGTGCAGGAGGCTGAGGCAGCTTCAGCCTCCTGCACACGTGGTCCCATTCCCCGCCTTCCTGAGTCAACATGAAGGGGACCGCAGCTCGCGCTCCCCGCGGCTCGCACTCCGCAGTCCCCTTCATGTTGACTCAGGAAGGCGGGGAATGGGACCACATGTGCAGGAGGCTGAAGCTGCCTCAGCCTCCTGCACACATGGTCCCATTCCCCTCCTTCCTGACTCCTGAGTCAATATGAAGGGGACCACGGAGCGCGCTCTGTGGGACCGCGGCTCACGCTCTGCGGTCCCCTTTCATGTTGACTCAGGAAGGCGGGGAATGGGACCATGTGTGCAGGAGGGAGGCTGAGGCTAGAGGAGCCTCCTGCACATGTGGTCCCATTCCCGGACCACATGTGCAGAAGGCTCCTCAGCGCCTTTTCCCTTTTCCCTTTTTTTATTTTCATGATGAGAGAAGTGAGGCTCTGCCTCCCCTGCCTCCCCTGACCGCACATCCCTGGTTGGCACTGCCTGTGTCGCTGCCGAGAGAACCAATTTGGGGGTGTGGTAGGCCTGGGTCGCTTCCGATTCCAGCGACCCACGCTGCCAAATTACTACCTATTCAGCCAAACCAATTTTACAGTATCCTTCCCCTGCCACGCCCCCCCAAGCCATACCATGCCCACCAAGCCATGCCCATAGAACCAGTAGTAAAAAAAATTTGAATCCCACCACTGCTCCAAATGTAAACAAAGTTTTGTCTAAAATTGATGGTTTTGTTGTCCCTGCTCACACAAACTATTTAAGGAGTCTTAAAGGGGTCCAGGATAAAAGAACACCATGTTCACCACATGCAACAAAGAAGAGTTTATATCTCTTATACCATTTTCATCGGCTATAAGTGATGATAATGCCAAAAGCAACGAAGATACCAGTTCATCCAATCTCTTGCCTACATTTGATCAAAATAATCCTAAGAAACTTGATCTGTGTCCAGTGCTGTGATCTGCCCTAGACACCAGGCTTATTTCTTGCATCCTGCATTTTATGGCCTCTCATAATTAGGAAAGGTGAAAGGTTAAACAATAGAGCCATTGTACCAGCCTTTGAATCCTTTTTAAGTGCATGTGAAAGACAAATTTCCCTAGAGACTTGAGGGAATATTTGCCTTAGGCAAGAGAGAGAGAGAGCGATTGAGAGGGAGGTCCAGAAGATAAAAAGTGACATCAAAGGAAGCAATGGCCAACTGTCTATCTGGAGCTGTGGCTTGTTATAAAAGTGAAGGGAAACCAAGTTGGTAGCTTTTAAGAATCTTACATGATAATAATATTTCTTTCACCAGGAGAAGCAGGATAGTGCTCCACTGCAAAGCAAAGTTCTTAGTTGGCTTGATGCCCAGACAAAATCATTTAAATCATGTTTGGTGCCTCTAGTATAAGTTACTGCCTTTGTTTATAACAATCACAAGAGAATCAAAACTAATATATTCCTGCAATCAACCTTTGAATGTAAGCTCAGGATCAAAAATTAACATCATAAACTTCCAAAAGCCTTTAATTCTAGCAAACATCTTTAACCTTATCCCTGGGTCATTTTAGTGCCTCGCTTAAAGAAAGAAATCCTACAAAACAAGCTTTGCAGTAGAATGTCAGCACTAATAGCTTTCTGAGTTTACAAAGCCAGCTTCACTTTAGAAATTATTTTGGTACATGTAGGTAATAACTACTAGTAAAATTTGGAAATGTCCAGAGAACTTTATCTACTTGGACAATATGTAAATGTCATAAAGCACAATCTAAAATGTTCTGAATGGACAGGGGTGTCAAACTCGATTTCATTGAGGGCCGCATCAGGGTTGTGTTTCACCTTGGGGGGCCAGGGTGGGCGTGGCCAGGGTGAGCATGGCCAGCTCGACGTCACTCATGTTGGGGGTGCCTGTGGTGGCCCAAGCACTCTGCCAGCAAAAACAGGCTCCCAAGCTCCATTTTCAGCTGCGGCAGCCACCTACAACCCTCTGCCAGCAAAAACAGAGCTCGGGAGGGCTGCACGTGGCCCTCCCAAACTCTGTTTTCGCTGGCAGAGGCATCACAGGCCCGTCCTTCACTGTTTCCAGGGTGGGCCCATGGGCCAGATCTATGCACCCTGGATCCGGGTCCCGGGCCTTGAGTTTGACACCCCTGCGTATGGACAAAGAAAGTAGTGTCACCTTGATCTCGAAACTGCTTTCAATACATTAATCATATCTGGATTGGCTTTGAGGTTTAGGAGTGGATGATCTTCTATCTTCTTCTATAATAACTTCAAGTCAATTTTGGGAAATGAAGGAAATAGATCTAGCCCAAGGCCTCTACTCTGCAACTTTCCCCAGACTCTTTTCTCTCTCCATGCCTATTTAATGCCTACATGATATCTCTGGGTGAGGTCAATAATAGCAATAGTGCTTAGACTCATGTACTGCCTTATATTGCTTTATAGCACTCTCTAGGCAGTTTACACTGTCATAATATTGCCCCCAACAATCTAGATCCTCAATTTAACAACAAGGCTGAGTTAACCTTGAGCCCGTCAGGATCGAACTCCAGGCTGTGGGCAGAGATAGTCTGCAACTGCATTCTAGCCACCACACTACCATGGGGTCAGCCTGCAGGGGTTTAGATCCAAGATTCTGGAAATTCTCTATCTTTGATTCTGGAAGGTGTGCAATTTGGAGATCCTCTTAGAGTCTCAGAGTTTGTTAGAAGAGCAAATGACCACCCAGGAGGGTCTTTATACAAATCTATCATGCCAATTGCGCCTATTCTGGATTAGGGGACTCCATTCACAGTGATTCCTATCTTGCTCATCTATCATCTACACTACAGCAGCACGCTATACATGATAATGTTCTTGAAAACGATCCAAAGCTATAATTGGTCCATAATGCATTGGCTCAAGTAGACGTGAATGCACCTCAATTGCATTCAAGGTTTTGGATTATCATCTCTGAAGCTAGCATCTTCATGGCTAAGGCTATATTACTTCTAGTACCACCTGAATCTGTCTCTGCTCTAACAGAGATCAAGAGATGTGCACACTTTGGTTAACTTCCTTGAAACAGTATCACTTTATGGGTCCAAGGAGGTTTGTCTTCTCTGCTGGAAACCTGCCGCACGGAACTTCATTCTTCCCATTTTTATCAGCTGGCCTCAACCCTTCTATCCCCCAAAGACCTGGTTCTTCCCCAAATGTTGAAACAAACTGTGAGGTCATAGAGAGTTGAAGACGTTTAAGTTAGACATGTTGGTTGACCTTGGTTGTTTCTGTTATTATTGTAATTACTGCATTTTTAATTCCTTGTTTGTATAGTTTTTTAACTGTAAGTTTCCTGGATCTGGATCTGGATCTGGATCTGGATCTGGATCTCTCTCTCTCTCTCTCTCTCTCTCTGTATCTGGAGATATACAGTATATATATTGTTAGATCTGGGCAGCGAGAGAACAGACTGCGGACACGAAGTGACTTAACAGCTCTTTATTAGTAGTAGTAGTGATCCAGCTTGCTCTGTGGTCGGAGGGTTCCCCTTTTATAGTACTCGGGTACGCCTCTCGACCAATCAGAGTAATACCTGTTTCCCGCTGTAGCAGCGGACCAGAGAGGAGACTTCCTCCTATATATGTTAATATCTAACACCCCTTCCCTCCTAGACGGAACGTTGCGGTTAGTAACATAGTCCTTTAGATACGTTGGTGTTTGTCTTGCTCGGGAGGAGCGTCGTAGTTCGGGTTGGTTAGAAGTGGTTGCAGGATCGGGTGCTTTTCCTGTTTCACGTTCGGGAGGTTTTGTGCCTTCGTTGCTAGGGCGTTCCGGAGTCTGCTCGGTTGCGTTGTCTGGGGTTTGCTCTGCTTCGTGCTCGCTCTCTTGTTCCGACCTGGGTTCGCAGGTGTCGTAGTTCTCTATGACGGGGCTCTTGAGCGGCTGACTTTCCGTTGGCTGGAAACTCTCGTCTTCGGTTCGAAGGTCTGAATGTGCTAGGCGACCCCGAAGTTGATCGATGTGCCTTTTCCAGTTCCGCCCATCTTCCAGCTCCAGCAGATACGATTGTGGACCCGTGATGCCAATGACCTTGGCCGGCATCCACAATGTTCCCCCTGCATAGTTGTGGGCGTATACTGAATCCCCTATGCTGAAAAACCGAATTTTGCTTGTGGAGTCTGGGGGAGCTGTGGCAGAGTAATTTGGGTGAAGACGGTCCAGGTGAGACCGTAGACGGTGGCCCATGAGTAGTTCAGCGGGGCTCCTACCCGTCGTTGCGCTTGGGGTAATATGCTGAATTAAGAGGTAATGGTCAATGCGTGTTTGCCAATCACCTGGACCCATCCTAGCGAGGGCCTCTTTTGCGAATCGCACCATTCTCTCCGCCTGTCCGTTTGATGCCGGATGGAATGGCGCGACGAGGGCATGCCGAATTCCCTGACCTGCTAAAAACGTTTCGAAATGCATGGCCGTGAATTGGGGCCCGTTATCGGAGACTAGGAGGTTGGGCAGGCCATGAGTGGCGAAAAGTCGCCGTAGAACCTTAATGACTGCCTCTGCCGTGGTTGAAGTCATTAGGACTACCTCTAGCCATTTGGAATATGCATCCACAACTATAAGGAAAGTCTGACCTTGAACTGGCCCTGCGAAGTCGATGTGTATTCTCGACCAGGGTGCTTTTGGCTTTTCCCATTCCATGGCGGGTGCTTCCGGGGGTGCTGGTCTCGATTCTTGGCATGGATCGCAAGTGGCCACCCACTCCTCTATCTCTTTGTCCATGTTTGGCCACCAAACGTAACTTCTCGCTAAAGCCTTCATTCTAACGATCCCCGGATGCCCGACATGTAATGCATCTAACACATTTTTTTGTAAAGCATAAGGAATAACAACTCGATCCCCCCACAATAAACAACCTTGTGACACTGAGAGTTCGTCCCGTTTTGACCAGAACACTTTGAATTCTGGGCCCACGTTTCCCTTCGGCCACCCCCTCCAAACCCAAGTTTGAACTTGCTTTATTAAACTGTCTTTAGAGGAGAACCTTGCAACGTCGCAGGAAGAAACCGGTCCTGAGTCCAAACAGTCAATGAGCAACACCGGTACTTCGGGAGTGGGGTCTGGCAAAAGGTCCGGTAGTGGGCAACGGCTGAGTGCGTCTGCGTGTCCTAGAGTGGAGCCCGGTCGATGAATTAACTTGTAGGAGTACGCAGCCAGGAAAACAGTCCACCTGGTCATGCGTGGAGAAAGGGAGACCGGGGTGGGGCGGTTTCCCGCCAAAAGTCCCAACAGCGGTTTGTGATCAGTAATTAGTTCAAAATCGCGGCCGTAGAGGTATTCATGGAAACGTTTTACTCCAGCTACAGCAGCTAGCGCTTCCCTGTCCATCTGGCTGTAGTTCCTCTCGGCCGATGAAAGAGTTCTAGAGTAGAACGCGATGGGTGCTTCTTTTCCGTCTGGCATCCTGTGGCTAAGGACTGCGTCGACTCCAAAAGGTGATGCGTCGCAGGTCAATACTAGCGGTAGTGTCTGGCTGTATTGGACTAACAGCGAGTCAGTGGTGAGCAGGCGCTTTACCCCGGCAAAAGCTGCTGCTTCGGATCGTCCCCATCTCCATGGTGCGTTTCGCTGGAGTAGTCGATGTAGCAGCTCAGCAACAGTCGCCTTCTGTCTCAGAAAAACGCTGTAGAAGTTAAGTAGTCCGAGGAAGGCCTGCAGCTCGGTCTGGTTACGTGGTGTGGGGGCGTCCTGGATCGCCTTAATTTTCTTTGAAGTGGGGTGTATTCCCTGACCATCGATTCTATATCCCAGGAATTCTACGCTAGGCACGTTAATTTGGCATTTTCCCTTTTTAAGGCGGAGACCCTTCTCTCTGATTCTGGCCAAAACAGTTCTGACTCTTTTATTTAATTGCTCCTTGTTTGCAGCGGACACCAAGATGTCGTCAAAATAGGGGACGACTCCCGGTATCCCTTGCAAAAGCCGTTCCATGACGCTCTGGAACAAACCTGGAGCAACACTCACACCGAATTGCAGCCGGTTGCATTTGAATGCCCCTCTATGCGTCACTATAGTTTGGGCCTCCGCTGTGGCGCTATCTACGGGCAGCTGCTGGTAAGCTTGTGCCATGTCTAATTTAGCAAATACCTTTCCTGGCCCCAACGAGTGCAATAAGTGCTGTACTACAGGCACAGGATACGCGCTTTGTTGTAGCGCGACATTAATTGTGCATTTATAGTCCGCGCAGATGCGGACTGATCTGTCTGGTTTGACTGGGGTCACAATGGGAGTTTCCCAACGCGCGTGATCCACCGGCTCAAGGACTCCTTGCTCTACTAATTTATCTATTTCCTTGTCTATTTTTGGGCGGAGTGCAAAAGGCACTCGTCTCGGCTTAAGTCGGATTGGCGCCACTTTGGGGTCTAAATTAAATGATATTGGTTTACCCACATACTTACCAAGACCGGGGCTGAACACATCCTCGAACTCCTTAAAAATCTGTTCAGCGCTGCTGTTTTCCACGGCGTTGATTCCGGTGACTTCTAACCCCAGGGCTTCAAACCAATCAAGCCCCAGAAGGTTCTGTAATGGCGCGCTGGCGATGGTCACGGGCAGCTGGGCTACGATGTCCTTGAAACGGATTTGGAATGTGCCTTGGCCCACGATGGGGACTTGGTTCCCCTGGTAGTCTCGCAGCAGGACGTCTGGAACGCGTAGTTGGCTCTTTCTGAGGCTAGGGATAGCCTGTTTCGTGGATGCCCATGAAATGATCGTCAGGGTTGATCCTGTGTCAACTTCTAGCTCGCAAGGTGAGCCCTCCAAGAGGACTGTGACTCTCAGCCTTTTTGGCCGCTTGGGGCGGACCTGACTTATCGTGGTGAGATACGTTCGCAACTCCTCTCTCTGGGTCAACTCTATCTCAGTATCTGTATCCTGAAAATACTCTCGTTGAGCGTCTTGATAGAACGCTCTTTCAGCTCTTTGTGAGTAATCTCTCTGGGGATACGCTCGCTCAGCTCCTTGTGTGTAATCTCTCTGGGGATACGCTCGCTCAGCTCTTTGGGAATTTTCTCTCTGGGTAAACACTTGTGGATTTCTCTCTGGGCGCCCTTTTTGGTTTCGCCAAGCCCCTGGGTTGGGCTTCTGTTGGCGGTACATGGGTGGCTGCCGTGAGGCAGGGACTTCGCTCCGGCACACTCGTGCGATGTGCCCAAGTTTGTTGCAGTGCGAACAAACAACGTTCCTGAACCTACAGGTAGACCTGGGGTGATTCCCTCCGCAGCTTGCGCAGGGCGGCAAATGGAATCCGGGTCTCCCCCCAGGCCTCACGTGACTGCTCCGCATCAGGTGACTGTCCTCGAACTCGGGATCCTCGTAGTCGGGGCTTGTGTCCTCGTAGTGAACTTTGGTGTGTCTTGGCGCTGGCTGGCCAGTGTCGAACCCGCGTTGAATTGTCTCCGCTGATCTGTCTGCTGCTTCTGAAGCTCTTGCCTCCTCGAGTACAATCTGTAGGCTTAAATTGGTTTTTGCTAACAGCCGCTTTTGTAGGGAAATGTCTCTCAGCCCGCTAACGAGTCGATCCATAATCTGCTCATCCAGGTCTCTGAATCCACAATGTGTGGCTGCTTTACGTAGGGCTGCAACATATTGGTTGATAGATTCTCCCGCCTTCTGGTTCCTCGTGTTGAACGCTTGGCGGCAAACATGGCGGGAAGGTTTTGGCGCGTAATGAGTCTGTAGAGCCTGTTGCAACGCCGCCCATGATACTGCCTGTATTGGAGTAGGCGCGGTGAGGTCTCTGGCCGTGTTGAATACTTCTTTTCCGCAGTAGCCGAGGAAAATGTTTTTCTTCCGGGCGTCGGTGATTCCCGTGTATTCATTCGCTTCGAGAAAACACTCGAAACGAATCATGAAGGCTTCCCATTCGTCATTCGCTGGGTCGAATGGAGCGGGGGGAGCATGCATCGCCATCTTCTCTCGTTTGAATTTGCCGCGCTGCGGTGGCTTGAGATGGCTGCCGGAATTTCTGCCGAATTCCTGGGCTGGATCAAAACCGGAGATTCTGGAGGTAGCGTTCTTCGTCCTATCTGTCTCTCAATCCCATCCTCGTCGCCAATGTTAGATCTGGGCAGCGAGAGAACAGACTGCGGACACGAAGTGACTTAACAGCTCTTTATTAGTAGTAGTAGTGATCCAGCTTGCTCTGTGGTCGGAGGGTTCCCCTTTTATAGTACTCGGGTACGCCTCTCGACCAATCAGAGTAATACCTGTTTCCCGCTGTAGCAGCGGACCAGAGAGGAGACTTCCTCCTATATATGTTAATATCTAACATATATCTCAGATCAAATTGATGTCTAAACTTTATTTGTGTCATAAATTCTATTTGTCATTGTTATCGTTCATGGAGGATCATTGTATTCTGTCACATAAGGAAATATAAAAAGGTAACACAATGTTATCCTGTATCAACAATACCTTATTCTGGCTCCCAGAAGTGACCTAACCTGGATATTTTCTGTAGATGGGTGAAGAAGGTAAAAAGGAACATGATGATTCAAAACAAGGAATAAATCTCTTAGGGCTAAGGTCTCCCAGTGAAATTTCCACACATGGGATATGTAGAATCTCTGCAAGTCAATGTTTCTTACTTTTAATCCTTGTAAAAGTTCCGGAAGAATACATTATGCAATGACTTCAGAATCCACTGAGACAGCCTGGAAGATTAATTGACCGTTCCGTATTAATTTTCCTAAATGTTGGCTTTAGGCCCTATTGAGCTGATTCTAAAGTCACCTGCAGCTGATAAGTGACTGTACACAAAGGCATTTTAGCCAAAAATAGCAAATATGAAACTGTTCTATAATATCCCAAAGAAGGGGATGAAAAGTAAATGAGCACTAGCCAAACTCAGAATAAATGGTGTAGTTCTATAAAGTACTACTTTCCAAGTGAGAGAATACAGCCACTCTGAACCTTTGGAGAAGGTTGGGGGAATTTTGCTATTTTAATCAATGCCATGTAAGGATAAACAAAACAAGGATTTTCCTGAGTTAAAAGAAAATTGTTGTGGTGCAGTTAACATTTTGGAAAGCAACTTCACACAAATATGACAGGGGGAATAATAGAGCCCACTGATTTGAAATGTCAAGTTTTGTTCCTTGTTTCCAACCATTCTGATCATTACTTGGGATATTGTGGTTCAGAATCATAACCAGAATCAGAATGGAACATGAAGGGATTTTGGAGGTCTTCTAGTCCAACCCCCTGCTCAAGCAGGAGATCCCGTACCATTTCAAATAAGTGACTGTCCAGTCTCTTCTTAAAAACCTCCAGTGATGAAGCACCCACAACATCTGAATGCAAGCTGTTCTATTGGTTAATTCTCCTCACTGTTAGGAAGTTTCTCCTCAATTCCAGGTTGCTTCTCTCCTTGATTAGTTTGCATCCATTGTGTCTTGTCCTGCCCTCTGGTGCTTTGGAAACTAACTTGACCCCCTCTTCTTTGTGGCATCCTCTGAAATACTTCTATCATGCCCCCCCCTCCCAGTCCTTCTTTCCTCTAGACTAGTCAAACCCAAATCCTCCAACTGTTGTTTTAGGCTCCAGGCCTTTAATCATCTTAGTTGCTCTTCTCTGCACTTTTTCCAAAGTCTCAACATCTTTTTTTATAATGTGGTGACCAAAACTGGATGCAGTATTCCAGGTGTGGTTTTACCAAGGCTTTACAACAAAATACTAATACTTCAGGTGATTTTAATCTTTGGGAAAGAGTCTTCAGCATGCAATTACTCGGTAATCCCCTTCACAGAAATGTCAGCAACACTTCAGCACCACCTTTGTCAATGATATAACAACTTTGTCTTGACTCTTTCTCCTCCAGGCGATCTCCTGGCCTGGCCTGTGACATCAGTCTCTCATGGAAGGCAGGGGTTAATGTCTAGATGTAGCAGCAAAGGCTGACTTGGCTGCAACAGACATTAACTTCCACATAAAATCTGGCAGGAGTAGAATGACGGAAAAAGCAGCCAGAGGTCATGCCCAGCCTAAACTCTGGAGTAGAAAATCAAAACAAAGGGGGAAGGGAAGTTACATCCATCCATTACCTTAGGCTTGGGTTCCTATCTCTTCTGAAGTATCAGGAGCCTGTCATCAGTTTGTTATGCTGCAAAGGTGCCTCCAGGAAGATGAGGTAATATTAAACATTAACTGCACTAGTAGTCACTGCACAGCAAGCAAACCTTCATTCCCAGGACTTTTTTCTTCTCTGCAATGGCAAACAAGGTGTTTATTCCTGTGATTTTATTTTGAGATCTTGCCTCTTGAGTTCATCAGTAAATGAACAGCAATAAGGTAAAGGTAAAGGTTCCCCTCGCACATAAGTGCTAGTTGTTCCTGACTCTAGGGGGCGGTGCTCAACTTCGTTTCAAAGCCGAAGAGCCAGCGCTGTCCGAAGACGTCTCTGTGGTCATATGGCTGGCATGACTAGATGCCGAAAGCGCATGGAACGCTGTTACCTTCCCACCAAAGATGGTCCCTATTTTTCTACTTGCATTTTTATGTTCTTTCGAACTGCTAGGTTGGCAGAAGCTGGGACAAGTAACGGGAGCTTACTCTGTTACAGGGCGCTAGGGATTCAAACCACCAAACTGCCGACCTTTCTGATCGACAAGCTCAGCGTCTTAGCCACTGAGTCCCCACGTCCCTTGAACAGCAATAGCATTTCGTAATTTTATCTCTTTTAAACCAGTTACTGCCATTTTCACTGGGATATAATTCCCAAAATTTTTAGGTCTCTTGGCCACACTGAGAAACCCTAAGAAGCGTTAATTCCAGAACTTCTGGAAGGCTCTGAATTGGAGAAGCCTGCCTTAGTCACACAAGAGACATCTTTGCCTGCCATACTAACCTAGACATAGTGCAAAACATATGCAGGATGCTTATTTGTGGTTGGTATACCCCATTTGTGGCAACTCACAACCAGCTAGCCAGCAAGGTTTATCAGTCACAGGTCTTGGCAACCAGCAGCTCTATCAATCTTGGAGCGGCTGGCATAACATCATGTTGTGCTTTTGTTTGTTTTAGAACCAAATAGATTAATATTTTACAGAGCTGGACATTTCTCCCTTATCGGTTAAGAAAACAGCCTCCTGTTTTAGTCTAAACAGCAGATTCAGGTATATATTTTTGTTCCATTATCAGAAGAGTTGCCTCCATTGACAGGCAGCTCTTTATGGAAGGCAAAAAGAGACAACATCCTCTATCAAATCTTTGCTTCCCCTAAGCGCAGCATTTACACATGTTGCTCTCGTCTCCTCTCCTCTGCTTTGCTCTGCTGCCAAATCACAACTTTCTTACCTATGCTGGCTCCAGAGCATCAGAGATGGCTGTAGGTTAAAGTCAGCAGTTCATTGGTTACTTTGCGCACCAAAGACCATCCCTTCAATTGAGCCATTGCGTCATCTGAACTCTCGTATTATAGGTAGTCCTCAACTTATGACCACAACTGAGCCCAAAATTTCTGTTGCTAAGTGAGACGTCTGTTAAGTGAGTTTTGCCTCATTTTATGATCTTTCTTGACACATTTGTTAAGTAAATCACTGCAGTTGTTATGTTAGTAACATGGTTGTTAAATGAACCTAGCTTCCACCTTGACTTTCCTTGTCACAGGGTCACAAAAGGTGATTACTGTATTTTTCGGAGTATAAGACGCACCTTTTTCCCTCAAAAAAGAGGCTGAAAATCTGGGTGCATCTTATGCACATTTTTTTGCCTCCAGAAACCTTCCCCCCTTCACCAAAATGGCCGTGCATAGCTTGTAGGAGGCTTTCAGAGAGCTCCTGGGGGGCTGGAGAGGGCAGAAATGCGTGAAAAACAGGTCTCAATTTTCCCCCCCCCAGCCCCCAGGAGCACTCTATAACCTTTCTAATGCCCTTTTTTTGACAAAAATGGGCCGGTATTTGCTCACCCCCCTCCCGCCCCAGGAACATTCTACAAGCCTCCTATGGGCTATTCATGCCCTTTTGGGGGGGGGAAGACCCGTTTTTGCAAAAAATGGGCCGTTTTGGGGAGGTTGCAGAGTGCAAAAACATTTTTTAAAAAAATTTGCCTCTTCAAAACCTTGGTGCGTCTTATACTCTGGTGCGTCTTATACTCAGAAAAATATGGTACATGAACCCGGTGTCAGCCCCCGGTGCTCTCAGCAGCTCGAGACTGCAATTCTGTTGGTGGGGAGATCCGTGACTGAGGAGTTTCATGACTTGGATTGCTGCTGTGCCACACTTGTTTCCGTGCCGTGCTAAGAGCTTGAAGGACCTTTGGATCCCGCAGTGACTTTCATACGGAACAGCACCAGTCCAGGCATGGCAATGTAAACCAGCATGGTCTGTCATGTCATCGGAGTATCTTGGGTTTATTGTGCATGGGTAGTAGAGGGCGGGCTACAGGAGGGTTTAAATGGTGGAGGGAAGTATGGAATTACAGGCTTTAATTCACTCACGTTTTGCACTGTGTGATTGTTGGAAGTACCAGAACAGGCTTATAAAGACTACATTTACTACAAACTATGTTCTTAATCGTCTTGTTTGTTTTCTTTGCCTGAACGGAACCTGACACCCGGGACACTGCAACCGTCATAAATATGTAAGCTGCCACGTGTCTGAATTTTAATCACTTGTTTCAGTGCCATTGTAACTTTGAACAGTCCCTAAATGAACTGTTGTAAGTCGAGAACTGTTTTAAGACTTCCATTTCTTCTCTGTTACAATAGCATATTATAATAATGACTTACATTTTGTCCAGGACCCATTGCTGGCTGGGGAATTGTGAGAGTTGAAGTCCACACATCTTAAAGCTACCATTTTTAGAAAAGGCTGTTCTATCCATAGCGGTTGGGTTTGGGCAGAAATCTTGGTTGTAAAATTGCCAAAGCTTTTTGAAAATCTAAGAATTTAATATTTAATACTGAATTACCTTTGTCTTTATTGTTGACTCCTAAATATATAGTAAGAGAATCATCTTGTTTCTTTATTCAGCAAGGCTTGCTTATTTTCTCTTTAAAATATTTGCAACTGTTTTCACTGAAGCAAATGTGAAGCTGCCTGGCTTATTATTTTCCTTATTCTCTCACAATCCTTTAAAAATCACGGTCGGTCTGGCTATTTTTGAGTACAGTATTGACAAACAGATGTTGATGTTAAGGTCAACCTGCATGGTTTTGTTTAAAGGTCTGGCATTTCCTTTTATAAGTTATTACTTGAGAATTCTTGGATGAATCCATCTGAACAGCAATTCGTTTATTTGTTTGTTTGTTGTTGATTTTCCTTATAATTTCATTTCCTGTTGCCTATGTTTGTCTCAATATATTCAATCTTCCTCTTAAAAAATGTATTCAAGGTTCTATTCTACTACATTTAAGGATATTTTTATGGCTTATCTTAATGTTCTTTATGATGTACTGTATACAGTACCTTGAAGATTTTTTTTTCATATTTTATTGTCAGTGTTTTATTAATTTGTCAAATGTAGATACTGCCCATGTCACTCACAGAATCTGCTTACATTTTTTAACGGGGGTTATTTTGTTTATCATATTATTAGGACAAGACTTCAATTTAAAAAAAAACACCTCTTGCTTTTAATATTTAGCCCTGCCCATTAAAAACAATTTTTACTTTTGAATCTTATGGTATATTTCCTGTTCTGAGGTATACTTCCTAAATGAGATTCTATTATTTTATTTTGAATAATTTTCAATCTGAGATTTCCCTTCTTTTCACTTCTACCTCTATTGTCTGCCTGCCCCCCCTCTCCCTCTCCCTCCTGTACCTCATCTAAAACTTGCTATTCTGCAAAACATTACATTATTGAACTTTTGAGATATTTACTTAAGGCACATTGAAGACATGATCACAGTTCTCAATTGGCTCAAAAGCTTTTTGGATTTTGGACAAGATTCTAGGCATTATTGAAGAGTAAATTCAGTATTATGTTGTCTCCTTACCTTCCTGAACAACAATTCCATGGCATAATCATTAGGGTGTCAAGCTACATAGGAAGTCCTTGTTTATCAACAATTGGCACTGACAACAGTCATTAAGCAGAGCAGTCACTGAGTGAAACCACAATGGTGCTCATGATCTTACTTCAGCTTTCCTTTGTTTTACAGATCTGTGAAGGTCATAATTGTAAAGATTGGTCATGAAGTTACATTTTCATCACCATCATTAAGTGCAAATGGTCAGAAAACAAAACAGTGGCTAACAAGGACTAGTCAGTTTGTCACATGTAGGATATGCATTTTTCCATTCTAAATGAAGATGACCAACACCATTCTTTGGTATTGTTTCTTTTTTAAATAAATACATAACTGTTTCCATATGTACACCAGCTTTAGTTTCTTGATCAGAGACCAATAGCACAGCTCTAGTCTTAACTTGCTTTCTAGAGCTGACATACTGTATAACCTACTCCGATTTAGTAAAAGATTTGGTTTCATTTTAAAATTCTACTTCATGGGGCCCTATGTTCTTTTTGCTATAAATGGCAACTTTCCTTCCAGAATCAACTGAATCTCATTGGTTATTTCCATCCCACTAGATTTCTGCAAAGCTTGCTATATCTATGATTTCTTCTAATAATGAGAACACCAAATTGCTCATTTTGGCTTAAAGATCCCTGACATTTACATATAAACACCTTTGCACAGTTTAATCTTTGGATTTTCTCTGGCATGTGCTTAAATCCTTGTGGCTTTCTTAATTGGCTACACACATTTGTCTTAACCTCACAAACCTAAACCCCTTCATCTGGCACCTCTATCTCCTTCTGGCATGATTACTCAGCTCTGTTTGCCTGAGTTTCTTAGTTTGTCAGCCCTAAGTATCAGGAGCCCTCTCTGCAATTTAAATTTTGTTTTCAGAAACTCTCAATCATTTTCCTTCACATTATTGATGCCAATTTGCACCACAACCATTAGTTGTTCCCTAGGACTATCTACTAGGTTATTTAGATAGTGCGTAATGTTCACGTTTTTGGACTAGGCAGGCAAGCCACCATGTGGTTGTCATACTTTTCACCTACCCCATCTATCTGTGACTCTAATAAATATCATACTATAATAAATCTTACCATGTCACTGCCAAAGTTGTGCAGATGCTTAGCTCATGGTTCTTTTTCACTGCAAATGATAAAAAGATTATTGTATTGTTGAGACTGTAGATGTTTTACTATCATTTATAAAGAAACATTGAGACTGTGTTGAAAGGTACTAAATCTGCATGCCTGTTTCATTGTAATCTACGAAGGACTACCAATGTTTGTCACTGGGGATGGGGTGCTTTATGAGGTGGGGCTTCCTTATTCTTGGGGAACAATTCCCCTTAACCAACTCTAGGCTGCAGCAAATGAGATTGGAATGGCCAAACTTTACAGAATTACAGAATAATAGCACTGGAAAGCACCTTGGAAGTCTTCTAGTCCAATTTCCTGCTCAAGCAGAAGACCCTATATCATTCCAGAAAAATGATGGTCCAATCTCTTCTTAAAAACTTCCAGTGTTGGAGCACCCATAACCTCTGCAGGCAAGCTGTTCCACTCATTAATTGTTCTCTCTGACAGGAATTTTCTCATTAATTCTAGGTTGGATCTCTCTTTGTTAGGCTTCCCTCCATTACTTCTTGCCTTACCTTCGGGTACTTTGGAGAATAGGTTGATCTCTTGATCTCTGTGGCAGCCCCTTAAATATTGGGAGACTGCTGTCATGTCACTCCAGTCCTTCTCTTCATTAGACTAGACATTCCTCTTTAAAATGAGATCATGTGCATAGTTTAAGGAGGAAAGGAGATTAATGACTCCTCTCGGATATGAATATTTTCCTATGTCTGAGTGGTCAATAGAGTGATATTTTGAATGGAGGCTTAGTCTCGGGAAGAGTTTGTACCTTTGAGATGGATGCCCTGCTTCTTTGCAAACCTGTCTTAATATGATCTTTTCTAAAGCTGCCCTCTAGCTTTTTGCCTTTTTATTTTAAGTTGAATTTTAAGATAGGTTTTTGTGGATTAAAACCATGGTTAGACTATGCTGTGAAATATAATGATTTTGAGGATTGTGTTTGATTCAGAAGGAAATTTTGTAACTAGATTGGTGGCTTTCTTTGAAAGTCTTTTCTTAAAACCCAATCCCCAATTCAGTTAATATTTAATCCAATAGTTAAAGTACTGGACCAGAAACTGGAAAACCATAAATTCCAGTTCTCATAGGGCAGAAACCATCTGGGCGACTTGGGACTAACTGTTCTCTCCTAGATTATAGCCATTCTCTCACACATCATAAGATGGTTGTTTGGGGGAAAATGGGAGTAGGGAATGTTAAGTACACTGTTCTGCATTGTACAACATAAAGGGATATAAAAAAATATTGATGATAATAACAATTGTCAATAAGAAAGATTAAAAAGTCTGGATAGTAGTCATGGCAGTGCTTGAAAACAGCAGAAGAGAAAAGAAGGAGAAAATCACAAAATATAAAGACCTGCAAGTAGAACTAGAATGACGGTTGCAAAAGAAAGTAGAAATAGTAACAATATTAATAGGTGTCTTGAGTGCAATCCAATGGTGAAATTCACCCGGTTCTATCCAGTTCGGGCGAATCGCTAGCGGCAGCAGCAGGAGGCTCAGCCCACCCACCCCGGACATCATCACGTCCATTTTTGATGCTCTGCGCATGCGCGGAGGTGGCACGTGTGAGTAAAGCGAGTGTACATGAGCACTCACATTTGCGAATCGGTAGCAAAGGTAAGTTGATTTCACATCTGGTGCAATCACAAAACAACTGAATCACTACTTGAACACCATTGGCATTGACAAAAATCACCACCAATCAATTGCAAAATGCAGTTTTACTTGAAACAGTTCATATCCTGCAACAATATCTTTAACACCATCAAATACCACCCTCTGCTGTTTCCAGAGACTTGAGAGAGATTCGATATGTGGATAAAAATGTCAACTTTTGTCTAAACATCTGGCTGACTATGCAATGTATCCTAATAATAAAACCTCCAGGGAGGCTCTATGTGGTTGTGGAGCTTGTGTGTTCTAAGGAAGATGAAAGCTATGCCAGAGTTCCATACCATACTGGAGAGGTCTCATCAGAGGAGACAGACAAAAAATGTCTCCCACATAAACAATAAGGTGGGACATACTGGATCATTTGTTGCTCAGTTCAACAAGGCCACTCTTGGTGACTTGTCTTGGTTGAGAAGTGTGCTATTGTTGGCTGAACAACCAGGGCCAATAACTGCAGGATACTGAAGAAAAGTTGTTTACCCATTACATATGTATAACGTTTGAAAACAGTAGCAAGACAATCAAAACCCAATATTTAGAAAACATAATGTGCAATTAAAAATATTTCTGGGATTTTTTACATTCTTGTATATTTAAGTAATATTTATGCATTATTGGACAGCAAGATGATCAAACCGGTCAGTCCTAGAGGAGATCAACCCTGACTGCTCTTTAGAAGGCCAGATCCTGAAGATGAAACTCAAATACTTTGGCCACCTAATGAGAAGGAAGGACTCACTTAGGAGAAGAGCCTAATGCTGGAAAAGATTAAGGGCAAAAGAAGAAGGGGATGACAGAGAATGAGGTGGCTGGATGGAGTCACCAAAGCAGGAGGTGTGAGCTTAAATAGACTCCGGGGGATGGTAGAGGACAGGAAGGCCTGAAGGAACATTGTCCATGGGGTCGGGATGGGTCGGACACGACTTCGCAACTAACAAGAACAATTTATTAATCAAATTTGCATGTAATGGGCGGATTCATTGCAAGGATGAGAGTATGAATTGAGGAAAGAAATGGCAAGATCTTAGAGATAAATGAAGTTTTTCTTAAGATCCCAATCAATAGTTCTCAGATATCACCTTGATGGGTTGTTTTTAGGAACAATTGCATGAAGAAAGAGAGTTTCCAAAATACTAGCTTCTTACATGAAGGGACTGCACAAAAGCAAAGTGTGTCCCATAGGAACAGTTCTATTCTTAAAAATTAGTGGTAGTAGGGGAAATACTTTGTGGGGGAGAAAAGCTATTGATTCCCTTCACGATGATGTTATGGCAGATGCCATTTTCACATGATGAACTCACATGGATACAATACAATACAATAGCAGAGTTGGAAGGGACCTTGGAGGTCTTCTAGTCCAACCTCCTGCCTAGGCAGGAAACCCTATACCATTTCAGACAAATGGCTATCCAACATCTTCTTAAAGACTTCCAGTGTTGGGGCATTCACAACTTCTGGAGGCAAGCTGTTCCACTGATTAATTGTTCTAACTGTCAGGAAATTTCTCCTCAGTTCTAAGTTGCTTCTCTCCTTGATTAGTTTCCACCCATTGCTTCTTGTTCTGCCCTCAGGTGCCTTGGAAAATAGTTTGACTCCCTCTTCTTCGTGGCAACCCCTGAGATATTGGAACACTGCTATCATGTCTCCCCTAGTCCTTCTTTCTCTTAAGCTAAACATATCCAGTTCCTGCAACCGTTCTTCATATGTTTTAGCCTCCAGTCTCCTAATCATCTTTGTTGCTCTTCTCTGCACTCTTTCTAGAGTCTCCATATCTTTTCTACATCGTGGCGACCAAAACTGAATGCAGTATTCCAAGTGTGGCCTTGTGTGGATATATTACATATATATTGTGTGGATATATTACACACTCTCAATTCTATTTGTTGTAATGAGTTCATTTGACTTTGGCTGACTGATTGTCACATGCATAAAACCCTCCTCCTCCTTGGGGCCGTTCCAGTTCAAAGAGCTCAAGATTCAGTCTCTTGTATGTTAGAAACAAGAACAGGGGGCCCTTCAGCTGCCTGTTGGAGTCTCCTTTAAGGCTGAATGCTTGTAGATAAAGCTGAAGGGGGGAAAACTGTGTTTACTCATTAAACCTTTAACAAGCTTTCCTCTGTGTGGCTTGTCTGGTGTATAATAGGTTGCTTAATGAAGCAGAAATACACTAAAATAGGAATTCCCTTATTAAGAAGCTCGGGGCCATGAACTTCCTCAAAGAAGAGGCAGAGTCTTAGCAAGAGCAGCAAAGAGGGTCCAAGGTCAGCCCGGGGTTTCACTTAATGCTTTTGTCTGACATTTTCAGGTTACAGTGCCATTCCCGACTAAGTTTACTTTGTGCTAAATGCTGGGTTTGCTGATAAAATGTCCAACACCTTACATTTTCATCGGTGCACTTATGATGATGGCAGTTGCCTTTTTGTGAGCAGCTGCACAGTCTCTTCAAAAAGCAATTCAGCCTGCTGAATATTCTCAGAGCTTTATGCCAATGAAGGGGATCCGTATTGTGTATTCATTTTCCATATGTGGTTTCATTAAGTCAAAACATTATTTGGAAGGCTTCCTAGTTGAATGTTTAAGCAAATGCATTCATTAAGTGCTTCATTCTAGACAATTGGTTCGGGGATGTGCATTTTGCACTGGCTAAGATCCAACTTTCAGCCCACATTGGGCTGTGGACTGTGTACAGATTATATCTTGTCAAGCTAAAATCATACATACATGTTTAAATGCGTTAATGATCACTTAAGGTCATCTTATGCTTCAGTGCACATTAAGTGAAGCAGGGTAAGACTCCAAATGATGCTTCTTCAACATGAAATGTCATCACACTCACTCCAAATGGGTATGGGAGAAGATATTCCTCCAATTTCTTATCCCACATGCTAGCTCATATTGCTTTTGAGTAAGCTCAGATGTAGTTATATGGTTGGTGACAGTCCAACAATGTGAGAATTTGACACAGATGCAGTGGTTTTAGTGGCAGCCCTGCACTGAATGTAATATGTAGTTTGGCTTTTTCAAATGTTGCTAAATCTGGATCAGATTAGCTGAGACTTATACATAAGTAGGTGAACTGTCAGAATACTTATAAAGCAACTGGTAATAGATGTAAGATTTGTAGCTTTCCATTGCTCAAAATTTGAAAGATGGGAGATTGTCCTGAAAATAGGAAACAGACCTTCTTCAATAGATCACTGCAGCAGTTCTGGTACTGATCTAATTCATTATTATGTGACAGCTTAATATTTTTCATGGAACAGCCACATATATCTGGACAAGCTGAGGAACAAGAATGTGTCTGTGATCACAAGATGTCTGTAGTACAGTATACAGATGAATTAGATTTGATGAAGGCTGAGTAGAATTCCCTATAGACATCCTCTTTCAATTTACATGATAATATACATGCTGACTCTAAGAAATGAAAGTATTTGTTGTTTTCTTCAATAAAGGATGCTAGTTCTTTTACCTAACCCCAACTAACTGCTTTTTTGTAGATCAGGTGCCAACTGATATGAATGGTCACACCTGGAACAGGAAACAGTAATTGTCCCTTCCAGCCTTCTCTCCCAGTCAAAGAATTCCAAATCAGAGCCATACAAATGATCCAGGCATCCTTGGAGGCTGTTGACCACAACAAACTAGGCAATAATCCATGGACAGTAGAACCTTTTTACATGCATGATATCATTTTTTTTTAAGAATAGGCTTAGGAATCAAGTCTTAGGACAGGGTTACGGGTATCCTTGACTTACAACCATTCGTTTAACAACTGTTCAAGGTTACAACAACACTGGAAAAAAGTGACTTGTAACAAGTTCTCATGATCATTGCAGAATTCCCATGGTTGTCCCAAAGGTGCTTTTTCAACAGGCAACTGGACTTTCTGGTTTTTCTTTGAAGACATTTCATTCCTCATCCAAGCAGCTTCTTCAGTTCTGAACTTCTCAATGAAAGAAAACAGAGCTGAAAAAGCTTCTTGGATGAGAAGTGAAACATCTTTTTAAAAAAACAACCCAGAAAGTCCATTTGCCTCTTGAAAAAAGCACCTTTGGGACAATCATGACCTGGATGACTGAGAAACTCCATAGACAATTCCCATGCCTATGTGATCAAAATTTGGTCACGTGGCAACTGCAATGTATTTATGACAATTGCAGCATCCTGGGATCATGGGATTGCTACTTGTGACTTTCCCTGACTGCTTCTGATAAGCAGTGTCAATGGGCAAAGTCAGATTCACTTAATGACTGCATGACTCACTTAACAACTATGGTGATTCACTTAACAATCATGACAAAAAGGGTCATAAAATTGGGCGCAACTCAAACAACCGCCTTGCTTAGCAACATAAATTCTAATCCCAACTACAGTCATGTTGAAGATTATCTTTAAAATAGGTAAATGAGGGTTCTGCCAAATAAACTAAACATGACTGGTATTACTGGTTTTTATTTTCTTGTACTTTAGATATATTTCTAAGCCACTGCCACTATTTCTAATTCTATGTCACTTGGAGTTTACATAGAAAAAAATATATTATAAAATATACAATATAAAACACAGCCTGGAATAAAAGCACAACACAAAGTACAGAGAAAATAGAATAAAGATGGCAACAACGAATCAAATCAGGGGAATCCAAAACTGCTAAACTACATTAGGACAATAATGGGAGGCTCTGGAAGACATAAAATCATGTAGCTGTAGATTAGTAGCACTTAAAAAGATAATAGGAAAGTCAATATAATGAAATTCAGCTGCCCTTTGTGTAACCGGAGAATTGAACTAATTTTTCATTGACTACCAAAGAGAATGTATTTTATTATAGGATGATGTATCATGCATTTATTTCCACATGGTCCTTATTGACAAAAATAAATATGTGTGTGTTATTCACACATGATATTTATAGATATACAACCTTTTATCCCACTACATTCCTTCCAGGCAAACTCCTTTCTTATCTGAAAGAATTAGCAAGAAGATGAATAATATCCAAGATGATAGGTGCTTAAGATGTAACGGATGAACTTTATTCAAAGTAAAACTTAAGTGTTATTTTGAAATTGATTCATGTACATTTTAAATGTCTTTTTTTGCATCCTTTCAAATGTCACACATTAGGGAACAAAGTGGTTGGAGTGTGTTCCTTTGTAAACAAGTGGGTTTTTTTTTGTCAAGTTGTTTGTAAAGTTATATGTATGTTTTGTTGTAAAGTGTTTTATTAAGTGTGTTTCTTTGTAAATATAAGCCTCTATGTGTGTGATTCAATAGAATTTATTGTCATGTTTAAGAAAAGGGAATTGCATTCAAATATCAAGTATTCATAAACTTAGTTTAGACTTTTTGGAAGTAGATGTTTATATTTTACTCATATCATTAATTTATTTTAATTTATACATTAATTTTAAATTTAGCTTATTTACTTTCCCCATGCTCAGTTCACTTTCCCCTTTTCACTCAACCCATTTTTTTCTGTCCATTTGGAAGTCTTGCCTTTTACCTGTCACCCACAAGGGAATGCATTGCTTATCTCCCTGCAAAACTGTTGTCTTGGTCTTCACCAACTGTGGTTTGAAAACAACTCTGATACAATGCCATGTCCATAAGAGACCTATCACCACTGTAATCTCTGAAAGATAGGAAAGACTTTACCCTGCCTTTGCCAGGTAACACAATTTTATTTAAGGCATTGTCCCAGGACGTCCTATCTCAACTTGGCATCCTTCTGGTGTTCAAATTTTAATTTTGAGGGACACCATATTTATAAGGCTACTTCAGAACTATGTAATCTTGTGGTATCAAGTGGAGGCCCTTTATTTAAGATATCATCCCAGGAATCCAAAGTGAATCTCTTATTCTGGCAAATGTGGTCATGAAAAGAACGATGGCTTTATTTATATACTGATTGATTTCCCTGTACTTTTTACCTCAGCTTATTCTTGTCAGTCAGGAAAAGATGCAGTCTCTAAATCCAGATACTTTGCAAGAGAGTGAAGGCAGGTACATACCTATTCAAGAAAAGACATGCGACAGTGTTTCCCAATTTGAGTCTCTGGAAAATTATGTATCCCTGCTAATTTCTGATTAGGATGAAGGAGAGGAGGTATGGCCAACAAGCACATAAATAGAGATGCTGCTCGTGTATCATAAACCAAATGTCATATGTTATAATACATTGGTCAAGCAAGACTATCACATAACAATTTCTTCAATAGAACTTTCCCATTATTTTGAAACAAGGCAATTTTGCCAGCATGTTGTTTTAAAATATCAAGCTTTCAATTCATATTCCATCAGCTTTGGCCTTTTTAAAACAAAATACTGCAAATGAAACATTTTCAGCATAGAATTTAAAAAGCTAGTTTTATTGAAATCATCTTATCATTGTCTTCTCCTCTGCCTGCAACTTGAATTCCTCTGCTGAGCATACACACTGAGATACATACATACTGAAAGTCCCAAAGGTGTTTTTTTCAGGAGGCAACTGGACTTTCTTGTTTTTTCTTTTGAAGACGTTTCACTTCTGGATTTTCAGAGGGGGGGTGGAATTGTAGGCTACAGGAACCAGGAGCACTACTCAAGTGACCCTGAGGACATAGATAATCTCCAAGAGGTTACCCTCTAAAAGGATGCAAGTTACCAACTGTCTGCAAGGAATAGAAATCCTTCCATTCCCCACCATCCAGTCAGAGCTGAAGAAGCTTTTTGGATGAGAAGTGAAATGTCTTCAAAAGGAAAAAAAATAAAACAAGAAAATCCAGTTGCCTCCTTAAAAAAGCACCTTTGGGACAACCATAACAAGGATGACTGAGAATCTGTACAGACTTATATATACTGAAAGGACTGAAAATATTTATATGTTGTGAGTATACTAACAAGCACTTTCATTTCAAACTTTAAACATCAATACAAATGGAATTAAAAATGATACGCTTATGTGGATAATTTCTTTTCTTCCTCATCACAGGTGTGCATCACACAAATTCACACCTTTAAGAACATTATGAATATAAGCAGTGCCATGTTGGATTAGATCCCTGGCCCATATAGTCAAGCAGTCTGTCTTCTTAGCTCATTAGTTTGCCAGCAGATGGCCTTCAGAAGGCAAGCTCACTTCCATCAAGACTAATAGACATTTATTCCATTAATCTAGAAGGACGGAAAAAGAATATGCTCTTAGTGATATGCCGAGAAGACTGGGATGGTAATTGCAATTCCATGTTTAGCTTATAGAGAAAGAACAATGGGATAACGCTGGGAGTAACTGGTCTGATATACGGTAGAAGGGCCAAACCCACCATGAAAGCTCCAGGTACATAGAAAAGGCAACATCCCACACGTTTTAGATGTTTTGCTAAATGTATTTATTGCAAGGAAACAATCCAAAAGTTTGTTCCAGAAAATGTTTCAGATTTATTTAAAAGATTTCCAGAACAGACCCAGCCATCGAATCTCTTGATTTCTTTAACAACTGGAAATGACATACCAAAGTTGTCCTCTGTGGGGGAACTGGTGCTGCTAAATGGGCTCAAAAGCTTCCTCCTTCTCCTCCTGCTGTTAAAATTTGGCCCTTTCCAATATGTGATTAATTTTAGATTCTGCTATATCATCCTAAGTAACATTTTATGGCTAGAACTGCTTAGATCCAGGATAGATGCCTTTTAATCCAAGGAAGGAAATATGTCCCATAAGAGTTTCCACAAAAAGCATTATTAAGCAAATGGGATTTTCCCACCACTTTCACTCTCTGTTGGCAGAAAAAACATATCTTTGGAGCTTTTGCTGCTTCTCTACTCTTTAAAAAACTTCCCTTTGGAGAATATACACTTTTTTTTGTTTGTTTCACTTTGCCAAAGAAGGAGCCTTTCCAATATCCATGTCTAGTGCAATTACTGATGAAAAACTAAATTGGGCCAGTCTGATAGAAATATGTTTTCTCCCTTGGAACTGCATAGGGCAGTGATGGCTAACCTTTTTGGTGCCGAGTGCCCAAAGGGCAAGCATATGCACAGAACCCCAAAATGCAATGTCCATGCACCCCATCCCCCTTGTCCCATTTTGTCTTCCAGGTTGGTGCAGGAGGCCTTCCAGGCCTAAAACTAGGTACAGGGGGGTGCGTGCACATGCACAAACCCCCAAAATGCAATGCGAGCAACCCCCACACATGAACCTTGCCCCTGTGCATGCACACACATGTTCCCCACACATGCCCCGCCCCCAGCATATATGCAGCAGAGACCCAAAGACCAGCTGGCTGGCAGGAGGCACACACATATTCGTGGTGGAGCTGGGCTACGGCAACAGCTGGCACACCCGCAGAGAGGGCTTTGTGTGCCACCTATGGCACACATGCCATAGGTTTGCCATCATGGGCATAGGGTATGTTTTTCCTTATCCCCTTGTCTGATTATCTTGAATTCTCTGTGAATTCAACTTTTTTATACTCCCACACAGGTACCCATATGAGTAAATTATTTCATATTAGTCTATGCTTATGGTTCCCTGACCTTTGATCTTTCGATTCATAGGTGGCCATTGATGAATGAAAACAAGACTGCTTTGGGCATTGTTCACAATTATCCTGAAAACTGCTTTGAGATGTGTTTATGGCTTTTGTGTGTGGGGAAAGGGACATACTTTTGTGTTGTTAATAGCAGGGTAGAAAATTTAGAAACAGTAATGATGAATTTTGTAATAAAATTCATCTATGGAAAAATGCCCTCAGTCATTCTCTTAGAACTGCTAGATCTGGATGTAAAAATGCGGACAACCATCAGAGGGCAGCAAAGAGATAAAACAAAGCTCTTTACTATCCTCCACTGGTCTTGTGGGATTTTTGCAACCCTGATCTACTAGCCCCAGTCTTATTCTCCCTCACCTTCCTCAACCCCCACCATTTATCCAAATGTTACTCTTGGCAGGAACTGGGCAGCAAGGGAGGTTATATTAGCATCAGCACGCATTGTTTTCTGAAATGTTTTTCTTAATGTCTCAGGCAAAAAAAAAGGCTGAAAGGTTCTTTGACCTCTTTGTTTACTTTGGAATTCTGGACCGAAACCCTTCAAAATGTTTCATCTACTTTTCATATTCCTCAAAATGTTTCTTCTTCTTTTTGTACTGTTAATCTACACATGCCCCATTTCACCAAAGGGGGGGGGGGTAGAAAAGATACTCCACTGAGCATAATAAAACGATCTCTTCTCTTATTTACACATTAGGGATAATTTCAAGAGTTGATCCTGTGTGCATTTACTCAGAAGAAAGACCAATTGAGTTGAGTACACCTACTCAAATTGCAGCACCATCCTGCAAGTCTAAACATTGTTGGAAACAAATCCTATTTAAATTAGTTGGGCTTATATCTATGTAAACCTAGTTCAAGAGTAAATTGCTCTGTTGAGGAGTCAAACAGAGCAACCACTCAGATGAAGCCTGAATAAGCAGACCTGTAAATATTTAAATATGTAATTATTTATATCAGAAATACATAGATGGCTAAATATTTTGTGTGTGTGAAGCAGGAATCAATCCTTGCCAATTTTAAAATATTTGTATTGGACCTCTACTCTACTGTTTCTTTATTGTTTCTTTATAGGCAACAGAAACAAAACTTTTTAAAAAAATCCTAGATTCAAAATTGGCGCAGTATGTTTAAGCTATACTAACAAACTACTTGAAAAGCTCTAATGGTAAATAAAACTTAATTTAAAAGACACAACATTCAGTAGTATTCATAGATACTATAAATCAAAATGTATGTTCCTTAAGGTATAGTAATAGTTTAGTGGTTTCAGAAAGTCTACCCTCTACAATCAGAAATACGGAGCAATCGTTAATACAGGTAACAGCACTGAACCTGATTTTTATTAAAATGTAAGATAAAAATTTATAGCGTGTCATGAAAGCTCATTGGGAAGAAGGAGCAATAATAAAAATAGAAAGAAGCTTCTAAATTATGAAAGAAGATGAATGGAGAGAAATCATGGGAAGGAATTGAATATGGAAAAAAAAATGAAACACATTGGATCGGAGCGGCCAGAAATGAAGAGTAAAGCTGGAACATAGGCTGTTTAAGTAGAAATCATCCAGAAATGGCTGGATAGAAAAATTGCTGCTTTTTAACAGCAATCCTGTGCATAAGGATTAGTTCATTGCTGTTGAAACTTTAGAAGCCTGGTCAGTTCCCCAAGTGGTAGAAATTTCATGACAACACGAGATTTGTAAGATTTCCTCTTTGTAATTCTCTCAATTAAAATCAAGGTTGTTCAAACATCTGTTAAGGATGAATAGTATCTTTGGAACTATAGGACTACAGTACCGATATACAGTAGTATCCAAGTGAAGTGGCCTGTTGTGGCCTGTTGGCCGCTGGCCCCTCCAGCGGCCAAATCAGATGAGGAGGAGGAGGCGTGGGAGTCAGGGTCAGCATCAAGGCAATCTGAGAGCTCTGAGGGGGAAGAGGGAATGGAGTTGCTGCAGAGAGAGAGAGAGAGAGACAGAGGTGGAGCATGGGCCATCTGTCAGCCCTGAGATGGAGAGTCAACAGCCCCCAGGTCTGGAGGTGGCTGATGAGGAAGAGGAGGAACAGCTGGCTCCAGTGCCTGACCTGCAGATGCGCAGAAGGCAGAGGAGAGAAGAGCAGTGGAAATCTCTGGGCCGATCCTTGGGAAGGAAAAGCCACCGCTGCTAGCAAATTCCTACCCTAGCTCTCAGGATAAAAGGCAGGGGGAAGAGATTAATAGGCATGGCAGGCAATGATTCATCTCCCTGACGGACAGACTTGTTACCCTGTGGTGAAAGAGAAACTTTTCACTGGTACTGTTGGCGCTCCTAATAAAGGAATCATTGCTTCAACTACAGAGGGATTGTCGTGTTTGGGGAGCTGGGTCAGAACATGGCCATACTATTATGCAAATAGGAATTAGCAAGTCTACGCTACAAACATTCCAAATGACCAGGACATGAGCAGCAAAGTGATGGAGACAATCCTCTTTGCTACCATTCAGTGTTGCTCATATTACTTTACTTCAGATATGATATGCCTGACTCAAGGGATTTCCTACACAAGGATAATTTCACACATATGTACATGAAAAAAGGTCTTTGTAGCTTTTTGTTTTTGAAAGCAAAAAGTTGCTTTATAGCAGGGGTCTCCAACCTTGGCAACTTTAAGCCTGGTGGACTTCAACTCCCAGAATTCCCCAGCCAGCTTTGCTCCTTCAGGTTTAAAGTTGCCACGGTTGGAGGCTTCAACTCCAACCCAGAGTTGTCACAGAATACCACATTAGTTGAAAACTTGGATCTTTTTCTGCAATTGCCCTTTGCAATGTCATTGTGATCCAGGAAAAAAAAAGATGTATTCAAAATGCAAAGCTCATCACAGCTATTTGTTTATTCTTTTTCCGTTTTTGCTTTCCTCCAGCACTTTTTAAAACATCATGTTGTTATGCAAATAGATCTTCCCTTGAAGAATGCAACTTAACATATTTTTCAGTGTATAACTTTACTTTACTTTACTTTTATTTAGATTTTTATACCGCCCCCTCTCCCCAAAGGGACTTGGGGCGGTGTACAGTCAAATAAAAACACATCAAAAAATAGAAAATATAAACACAAAGAGGAGGCAATAAGAAACTGTACATATCTGAAGTAAAGTAGTTAAAAGCAATATTTAAATACCCTAAAAATACCCAATTAAAATATCTACCAGGAGGTAGAATAAAACTATAAATGGGCCAGGCCGGCTAAACGGAACAGGTGAGTCTTCAGTTTTTGTCGAAAGGAGCGGAAGTCGGTGGTGGTTCTGATATCGGGGGGGAGGTCATTCCAGAGGGTTGGGCCCATCACAGAGAAGGCTCTACTCCTAGGCGCCGCCCGTTGGCATTGCTTAGTGGACGGCACCCGGAGGAGTCCTTCCCTGTGAGAGCGAATCGGTCGCAGAGAAGTGTGTGGTAGGATGCGATCCCGCAAGTACCTAGGTCCTGAGCCATGGAGCGCTTTAAAGATGGTAATTAACACCTTGAAACGCACTCGAAAGACCACAGGCAGCCAGTGCAGCTCGCGCAGGAGCGGTGTTACATGGGAGTACCTAGTACTCCCCATAATAGCCCGCGCGGCTGCGTTCTGGACTAGCTGCAGTCTTCGAGCGCGTCCCAAGGGAAGCCCCATGTAGAGGGCATTGCAGTAGTCCAGCCGAGACGTCACCAGTGCATGAGTGACCGTGCGTAGGGCATCCCGGTCCAGTAGGGGGCGCAATTGGCAATAAGATGCACTTACCCCCTAAAAGAGGGTGAAAATTTGAGTGCATCTTATATATTGAATGTAGCCCCGCCCACCCACTGGCCCCCACCCTTTGGCCTCTGCCTCCCAGCAATTTGCCTTCTTGCAGCAAACAGCAAACAGCCTGTTTCAGCTTCAGCACAGCCTGATTAGCGCAAGGAGCTGATTTTCAGTTGGATTGGCTTCTCAACCATCAGCTGTTTCAGGCTGCAGGGGTTGCCATTGCCTATTGTAGCTTCCGCTTGGCCCATTTTCGGTCTCCACATCCCATTTTTGGGTTCTGTGTGCCCCATTTTCTGCCCATTCCAATCCTCGCCGCCCAGAATGAGTGGAAAATGGGTTGCACGGAGGTGGCAATAGGCCATTGCAATCCCTACAGCCTGAAACAGCTGATGGGTGGGAGGCCCGACAATCAGCTGTTTGTGCTAATCAGGCTGTGCTGAAACTGATATGCGCTGTTTGCTGTTTGCTGCAAGGTAGCAAATTGCTAGGCGGCAGATTCCCCCCCCCCTTGTGCTAATCAGGCTGTGCTAAAATTGAAACTGAAACAGGCTGTTTGTGTTTGTTGCAAGGGGGCAAATTGCAGGGAGGCAGAGGCAATATTTTTTCTTGTTTTCCTCCCCCAAAGCTAGGTGTGTCTTATACTTCGGAGTGTCTTATACTCCCAAAAATACAGTAGTTTCCCCATCATATTATTTGCAGTGGTGGCAGAGGCAGCAGGAGTGGGTGAGGAGATCGTTTCACATGCACAACCTAATCCTGTGCATACACAAATGAAGCTTTGCAGGTTCACCTGCCACTTGCATGGCTCGGTTCCCAATGGGCCACAGACTGGTACCTGTCCAGTACCAGAGAGTTGGGGTCTCCTGTTTTAGAAGGTGCCTGTGGAATGCAGGGGAATTGCAGTGGTAATGCCTAGTTGCAGTTGGATTCTATCTGTTCTTTTCTAAAATAAGAAAAGAGGAAGATTTTCAGGCTTGGTGGACCAGGTTTTTTTTTTAAAAAAAAAAACTAGAAGGAACTATGACAAAGTGAAAAGATAATGACATTCTATAAAATTTGTTATAAAATCTCTAAAGGGATTTATGTTCTTAAAACAGGGGAGCCTCACACTGGAGGTGGTTGATGAATTGAGAGACACTCCCCTTCCCCTTCCTTGCTTATTCCCTCCGTCCCAATCTTTTAACTATAATTTTATTTTGATTGTGATTTCCATTTCTATGGTTTTAAAAATATTTATATGTTAGGATTTTAATGTTTTAATGCTGTAAGCTGCCCAGAATCATTTCGATATGAGAAGGGTGACAAATAAATTTAAGTTAGTTAGTAAGTAAGTAAGTAAATTATGATGTTACCATATGTTATGTTTCCATATTGCTAGAGGGGTTCCATATTGCTCAACACGGCCAACTCGCCATGACCAATTTGCCGTGGCCAACACTATGCGGGACAATTCACCATGGTCAACTTGCTACAAGACAATTCACCGTAGAGCAAGAGTTACACTAATATAGAGGAAATGGTGGAATTGAATCATTAAAGACTGTATGCAAAAGGAGGGACAAAATGAAATGTGAATGACAAAAATTAAAATAATTTTAATAACTTTAAATTAATATTTTACTTAATTGAATACTTAAATACTTGAATTGTTGAGTTGTTTTATAACGAGTTGTCCCACTTGAGTTGGCCAGGACAAAGTTAGCTGCACTGAGTTGGTCGTGACATGTTGGTCATGGCAAGTTAGCTGCGGCAAGTTGGCCGCACCGAATTGTCCCATTCTGTTGCTGGAGGCAATAGAGTAAGCTGACAGTGGCAATGGTGCCTTAACCCATATTTTCTGATGGCCTCATCACCTTAACAAACAGGATGTGGCTGATACACCTGTGATCCATCGATAAGAGTTTGATGGAAATGCTTAGGATGAAAGAATGTTGGGATCTGTCTACACTCCATCTATGCACTATTCCATTGCTGGTACTTTTGATCTTTCTTCACAGAATTAGGAGGAGAGTACTTGGTTTGTTGCAGCTATTTTCAAACAACTGGGGATTAGAAACCCAGAGTGAATGATCTGAAAACATTGAAAAGTGGTGAGTGCTTTCCCTTTTGTCCGACTCTGTGTTAACCAAAATACTGTTGCATTCAACACAGTGGCGGGTTTCAAAATTTTTTAGAACCTCTTCTATAAGTGTGGCCTGCTTTGTGGGAGTGGCTTGCCGGCCATGTGACTGGGTGGGAGTGGCTTGCCAGCCATGTGACCAGGTAGGAGTGGCTTGCCAGCCATGTGACTGGGTGGGAGTGGCTTGGCAGTCATGTGACTGTGTGGGCGTGTCCAACTTGTAAAATGTGATGAAACTCACTTAGCAACGCTCTTGCTCAGCAATCAAAATGTTGGCTCAGAAACTCTGGCATTTGAAGCACGCAAGTCTTAAAGCTGTCAAGTTACAAGACCCTTGCACCCCTAACCCTTTAGAAAAAAAACCTCCAGGGGTGTTCAAACTTGACAGCTTTAAGACTTTAAGGTTTAGATAGGACTCTTAGAGGCGGGCGGGGAGATTGGTGAGCAGGCAATCAGTGAGCGGCGGGTGGGGCAAGCATTGTGCGGATGGGCGGGGGGAGGGAGCTGGAACCGGTTCTAAACGGCACGGTAGATTTGTGGAACCTCTTTTATAGAAGAGGTTAGAACTGGCAGGAACCCATCCCTGATTCAACAGGACCTACTGCTTAGAATATGAGCAAAGGATTGGAACCAGTGGTGGGTTCCGGGCCCCGTCGCAACTGGTACATTGCGCATGGGGCTGGGCGTCCTAGTCCTAGCGCTGCACAAACATGTGCACGCCACCACCCTGCAACACCCAGCTGCTCAGTGGAGGTTACGCAGGCACTGCACTCTGTGCATGGGTGCACAATTGGCCGGTTGCGTTATAAACAGCTATGGAATGCAGGTGGGTGGGTAGGCCAAACAAGCCACCGTACCAGTATGGTGACCACTGCTCCCGGCTACTATCGGTACGGCTGTACCAGGCCGTACCTCCCAGAACCCACCACTGATTGGAACTCTGATGAATTATCAACAATGAAATGGCACAGCTAAAGATGCAATTTTTACAAATACATCAGTGGTGGGATTCATTTTTTTTTACTACCAGTTCTGTGGGCATTGGTTTTGGGGAGTGATGTGGCTTTGTGGGCATGGCTTTGTAGGCATGGCAGGGGAAGGATACTGCAAAATCCCCATTCCCTCCCCACCCTACTAATCTGCTTTCCAGCTCCATCCTCCTGTTCAGGGCAACAAAAGAAGATCAGCTGGGAGGCAATCGGGGTGGAGCCAGCCTATTGCCAGTTCTCCGAACTACTCAAAATTTCTGCTACTGGTTCTTCAGAACCTGTCAGAACTGGCTGAATACCACCTCTGAAATACATATACCTTTAAATCTAGGCATTTAAAAAATCTACTATAAAAGCTGTGCTTTTAATTTGCACCAAAGATGTTTTCCTTCCTGGTATCTTAAAATAACCTATTGGGCAAATAATGCAGTCACTTTTCCATGCCAAAGTCACTTAATTCCTTTATATTACAGCAAGTGGCCACGTCAGCTTCTTTCATTGGATGCCAGCCGTTGTTCATGTTGAGAAATGGTAAATAAAATAACCAGTTAGCTTAACATCAGAATGTTATTTTCTCATGTGAATGTTATTGTTGTTAATCCCTTTGTTTACTGTTACATGGAAAGCAGCATAAATAAAATACGCGTCCTGTGGAAGATCAGGGTGCTTAGCAAAACTGCTGGCACCTGGGCTGCCTTCTTTCCCATCCATCTGAACCTTTCCCTGAATGTCAGCACAACAAACTTGCCAGTAAAGGTACAGCCTTGACATAGCCATAGGAGGGGTTGTTTGTTTTGGAGTTCAGTACAAAACCAATGAAGGCATTGTTCCTCCAGAAGGTATGGAGGGCCCAAAGGAGATGATTCTGCAGCCCGGCACGATGAAACACAATATTTAAAACAATCCAAGAGCTTACATGGTGGCCATTAACAGAAAAAGAAGAAGACATCTCAGAGAGGGGGGATTTCAGGCAGAATAGGCTTAAGAAAGAAATATTGATGCAAATAGTATAAAACACGGTACATAGGTAAATTGAAATAGAGCCGTAAGTAATCATACTTTTGAAGAGCAAGAGGAAGTGTGAAGTAAACTGGCAGCAACACCGGCAGCAACCCACCCCTGACCTGAGGGTAGAACAAGAAGCAATGGGTGGAAACTAATCAAGGAGAGAAGCAACTTAGAACTGAGGAGAAATTTCCTGACAGCTAGAACAATTAATCAGTGGAACAGCTTGCCTCCAGAAGTTGTGAATGCCCCAACATTGGAAGTCTTTAAGTAGAGATTGGACAACCATTTGTTGTGGGTTTCCTGCCTGAGCAGGGGTTGGACTAGAAGACCTTCAAGGTCCCTTCTAACTGTTATCTGTTAATAAGAAGCTGACCTTTGTTATATTTATTTATTTATTTGTTGACCATCATTTTCAAGGCGCTCCATGGCACAGGACCTAGTTATTTGCGGGATCGTATCCTGCCCCATACATCCCTTCGGCCTATCCGCTCACACAGAGAGGGACTCCTCCGGGTGCCGTCCACTAGGCTGTGCCAGCGGGCGACGCCTAGGGGAAGAGCCTTCTCTGTGATGGGCCCGACCCTCTGGAATGACCTTCCCCCTGACATTAGAATGACTACTGATCTCCGCTCCTTCCGTCAGAAACTCAAAACCCACCTGTTCCAGCTAGCCGGCTTGGCCTAATTCCAGCCTTTCCACCTCAGTTTTGGTTTTTAAATTTTATGATTGGTTTTATGGGGTAGTTTTAATTTTTATAAATTGTACAGGGGTTATTTAATTTAATTTTAACGATGTATATTATTGTCTGGATGGGTTTTTTAAATTTATACCTGTACACCGCCCCGAGTCCCTCCGGGGAGAGGGGGTGGTCTAGAAATCTAAATAAATAAATAAATAAATAAATTATTACTGTATTTATAAAAGGATTTTCACCAGAATCAATTATGTCTTCAGATTTTTCTTTCTTTCTTCTGTATTCGTATGCATATGTTCTGTGGGTTATGCCTAGGCCATTCTCACTTTATCCATATTTATGGCTTCATTTCTACAAAAAAACCCTGATGATAATTTTCAGCTATGGCAGGCAAGATCCCTGCAAATCAACACAGGTTTTTTTTCTCTCAAGGTATTAAGCCAAATGCTCAGAGTCAAGCCAAATTGGCCAGCAAAAGGATTTCTCTCATGTAACGTTTCACGGGAAATATGGAACTTCACTACTATTGTTTCACAAAAAAAATTAATGTTTCTGTAATACACCTGAGAAGATCCAATTTTACCCTTCTTGCTATCCAGCCTGCCTGCCTTTCCAATACAAAAAGGAATATTTTATCCTTTGTACACAAGCTATAACCACAGATACTCCAACTCAAAACACGAGAAAAAAGATAAGTGTTTTGTCACTGATCTCAGTTTAATGCAAACAATAACTATACATCTGTCAATTTTTCCACTGGATAAAAGAGGGCCAATTTTTAACTTTCATATTTAAAAAAGCAATTGAGAAAATATAGAGCATAAAGAATTGCATGTGACAAAACTGTTTCTTTTTATGTTCTTAATAGTTCAGGAGTGAATATTTTCTACCTCCACAGAATTACAAAAAGGGGCCCAGGTGCAAAGTGCTTGGTCACCTGTGAACTTGCAACTGTATGTAATGGCGCTGACAATTATCTTTGCTGTGAAGCATCCTTGAGGAAACAAGAACATTTGCAGGAAAAGGGCAAGATACTACTAAGCACCCTGCCTGGTTCCCAAAATTCTTTCAGAGAATGTCTCATTTGTAGCTTTATCTTGTCTTTCACTGGCTTCCTTAAGCAAATAAGGTTCTTTTAAGAAAAGGTTCCTTAGAAATAACTTTGATTCTTAGCAACTTTATGGACAAAAAACATTAACAACAGGACAAAACAGTGCAGACTGCCCACCTATCTCGCTGATATTCCTGTTGGTCTCTCATTCAAGCACTAAATACCATATTTTTTCAGAGTATAAGATGCACTGGAGTACCGTGTTTCCCCGAAAATACGACATGTCCTCATAATACAGCCATGCCACATTTTTCTGGTGGGCAAAAATATAAGCCCTCCCTACCCCCTGCATAGAAGCCCTCTGGACAACCCCCCACTTCTGGCCAGGCAGGTATAAGACGAAGCTGAAGAAGCTTCTTGGATGAAAAGCGTAACGTCTTCAAAGAAAAACAAGAAAGTCCAGGTGCTTCTTGAAAAAGTACCTTTGGGACAAGCCAAGTTTTTATTTTCGTATGAAGATGCTAGTAACCTGTGGATGCTTTTAGTAGCTTGTCCTACATTACTAGAAAAATGAACATAGAGCCAATAATTTGTCTCCTACGAGAGAATAAATATCAGAGGAGAGACACTTTGCATTTCACAATTATGGAATGGGAAAATGCATTGTCCTGATATTCACTCTTAAGTTGTCTCTCACACACTCCTTCGGTTTTACTGCAGTTTTACTCTCTATAGGGAGGTAACTGTATCAGTGATGGGACTGTACGTCCATAGGGTGGCTTCAGGACAAAACCACCTATCTTTAGAAAACATTACAAAAAAAATTATTTTCACTTTTTCAGATGTGAACTTTGGCTATAGCAGCCACAAAGAGTTATAAATTGTTCTACTGACTCATCCTGAGAATACTGCTCTAAGAGAGCGGGTTTTTTTTTTTTTGGCAATTTTATAATAATAATCTGGCATATCATTTTATGATCTCCAAAAAGGTAGATCCATCTTTTGGAAGTCATAAAATGATATGCCAGATTATTATTATAAAGTTTTGTCCCATTCTACTTAAGAGGGGGAACAATTAAGACAGGATGACGAAGACTAAACAAACCTATATAGAAACCTTATAGGAAGGAAGGAAGGAAGGAAGGAAGGCCCTGCTGCAGTTTGTATGCTGTACTTTATGGAGATTATGTGTGCGTGCAGCTCTGGACTTTGAAAAACAGACTTTTTACCCTCTCTTTAGGCACAATGGCCAACACCCTGGCAGCTCTCTGAGTGCTCTGACTCTGTTACCTAATCTCCAGCTGTGGGCCCTGCTTTGTGCCAAGTCTCCTTTGGCTCTGTCTTGCAATAATGGTTTCTGGAGCCCAGCCAGGAACCCCTGCCAGTTCCAGTCACACTCTGCTAATGCAAGAGGCAGAGTTTATTAATTCACCGCCAAGGCCTATTGTCTGGGACTGCCTGGCTATTTATTTACTCCAGTTGATGGGGTTACATTTATGCAGAAACAGCAAGCCAGTAAAGGGGTACTGATTAAAAATTGTGGCCCCTTCTGATTGTGGAGAGGTGGGATCCTTTCGCAGTGTAAAAGTTCATAACTTCTCTTGAATTTTTTTCCAGGAGAAAATTAATCTCACTGCTATATCGTTTTCTCAAGTCCCTTTATTTCTTTTCTGAGCCATATCGATTTGTTTTTTTAAAAAGGATCGGCAGAAAATTGTGATTTTAAAGTGCTAATCTAGAAAAGAGATAAGAGAAAGTACAGTGCTGTGCATAAAACTATAATAGTAAAGAGAGACTTTGATTTGCTTTAACTCTCTCATAGATGTTTTTCAAGGAGACTAGTCATGGCATTAGATAATCAAGTACACTAAACTGCAGCCTTTCCCAATGTGTTGTTGTTAATTGCGAAGTCAAGTCCAACCCATCGCGACACCCTGGACAATGTTCCTCCAGGCCTTCATTGTCCTCTACTATCCTCTGGAGTGCATTTAAGCTCACGCCTACTGCTTCGGTGACTCCATCCAGCCACCTCATTCTCTGTTATCCCCTTCTTTTGCTCTCAATCTTTCCCAGCATTAGGCTCTTCTCCAGTGAGTCAATCTCCCAATGTAGTTGATGATAATTTCCATCTTTCCTATTCATATGACCCATGGTCTCAAAGGCAGTTTTTGCTTTGGTCCAAGGCAAGGAGACACCAAGTTGGAGAAATCTGCCCTGATACATATCAGTACATAGAGGTAGGAGCAGATATGAAAGATTGCTTACCTACCGTAAATGCCTTAATTTAGTCTTATCTCAATTATTGGGGACAGAGGAAATTTTCACTGCAGAGCTAGCTCTATGAGATATAGTTCCCTTTCTCCCTTGCATCTTTACCATACAGTATAAGACTTTATCGTCTCTCTGGTCTATTCCACTGGTTTCCCCATGGCTTTTTCGTCTTGAAGAGAACAACATTTCTACTTTCAATACAGATGACCAATATTGTAGGTGTGGGAGAATAAAATATGTTGCGAATAAAAAAGTAGTATAGAAAAGCACCCAATTTCTTTATCCAACTCATAGTTGAAGTTATTATTATTATTATTATTATTATTATTATTATTATTATTATTATTATTATTATTATTATTATTATTATTATTATTAGATGTGGTAATGGCTGCTAGTTGGACTGTCTAAAATGGTATTAGACATATTCATGGTGGATGAGATTATTCTTATGACTGTATGCCCACTTGTAGAATTAAAAGCAGAAGATATTGGGAACCAACAGGTGGAGAGAATAAGAGCTTGTGTTCTCTTAGCAGTTTTTCATAGGCATTAGGGTAGTCAATATCTGATGATAGAAACCTTTGATCTGTTCTAGCAGAGCTCATCACACATTCTTCTGCTGGCGGAGAATTTAAAAGATTGACCATCATTTATCTGAATAAGGATGAATGTTGGGCCCCATTTGCCCCAAATACATTTAAGAGGTTTGGTAATCACTGTACAAGAGACTTTGAAGTGTCACTATTTGATTGGCATTTTATGTAGTGATTAAGGTGCTCCACTAGAAACCCCCATAGAAGTTCTAGTACTCCCTTAGAAACAGAAGCCATCTGGGTGATATTGGACTGGGTATTTTTTTCTCAGCCCAGACACCTCACAGGACTCTTCTTGTGATAAAAATAGGAGGTGGGACCATTAAATATACTTCCCTAAATTGTCAAAAGTAAAGGTGGGTAGAAATGCAGTGGAATGCAGTACAATGCAAAAAAGTGCATTCTTAATTTGAATCTGATTCTTTTGGCTATTGTTGTCTAGTTTAACATTTAATTTCCTCTGTTTGTAATTTTAGACATAGACTCCCAGTGATGCATACCTTAAAAGGACCTTACTGCAGAATTGTAAAATACGTTTACAATTAAAAAGCAGAACTGTAATTTTTTTTTCTCAACAGTAGATGGTTCTTGTTAATGAATAGTCTAGGGAAGAACAGATTATGCACATAATAAATAGCAGACCTTAATTGTAATAAAAGATCTCTAGAAGGAGTTGTCTTATTCTGTATTACAGAGACAGGGAATCAGTGGTGTATTAATCATTAAGCAGACTAGGCCCGTGCTTAGGGCACCAGGCCCAAGGGGCATCACAAAGTTGAGGGGGAAAAACCAATGAAGATTTGTAAGGTATGTATAAAGGAGAGGGGTGGGCACCAAGATTTGTCAGTGCTTAGGGCACCAGTGAGCCTTAATTGGCCACTGCAGGGAATGTGAAGTCCTCCAAAATATAACTCCCTTATCACTTGCCATACTGGTGAAACACTGGGGAATTGTAATAGCTATTTGGAGAGCTACTCATTTCTTATCACTGCTTTAAGAAAAGAATTGCTAGTCTTATCACTCTCTAAGGAAAAAAATTATCTTCTACAGTAAACTTTAAATTACTCAACCATATTATTTTAGCCTTGTAATTGGTTGTATGGTTTGGTGTGACACAGTATGGCAGCTTCTTATGAACAAGAAACAATGAAGTTGATAGCGATTACTGGCCTGGATACAAATAAAAATAACACTACAAAAATATTCTGGCTGACATCATAGGGTAGAAATTCTTAAACTGGGGGTCATTTGGGCAGATCCAGAGGATAATGGAACAATTTGTAATTGCTTGTTTGAGAGTTGGGGATCCAGTTTATAACAGCCAATGCCGAGAAACTTGTGTAAAATAACATCCTGTGTTTTTTTTTAAATGGAGGTAATGATATTACAGTATTTGAGAGCAGGAAAAGGAGTAAAGGATCAAACAATTTAAGAACTTTAGTCGTGAGGAGTCTTGGGTTTCGGCAAGCTGATGGGTCCCAATTTTCATAAACCTTTCTGATGTTGCACAGTACTTTTTTAAAAAACCTGAATTCTCCAACTGTAAAGAAGTATCTTGTCAGATTTTAGACAAATATGCCTCGGTCTGTACAGAAAGTCATTCTCTGGGGGCTAGAAGGAGCCAGTCAAAAGAAAATTGGAGATTTAGGAGGCCAAGCGCCAGCCAGTGTGGAAGAATTTGACCCTTCTATCTCTCGTGCAGGCCCAGGTTACAAATGGAACTTTTCTGAGTCCCCTGAGTGTCCAAGAATAACAAATTGAATCAAGAGTGAGAGACATAGACATGCCAGGCTTCAGGAAGAAGCTCCTTCACATAAATAGTCTAGCTGGGTGTCCGCACTCTGACATGAGCCTATTCAGGGTAATTGTGTTAGGGTAGAGGACTGAAGACTGCAGGGGAAAGTATGCCTTTTGAAGACGACCCAATGCTGAAAAAGAAGGTTTGCCCTTGAGCTGTTTTTATATTCAGCTACTAAAAATCTTACCTTTTTCTCTAGGACAGTGATGGCTAACCTTTTTTGGCTCCCGTGCCAAAATCTGGGGGAGCGCAGGGGGGGGGTCATGTGCAGGTGTGCCATGCCCATAATAGTATGCATGTGACCCCCCTCCCTGATGTGCATGCACACGTGACCAGCGGCCCCTCCTGCATTTGGCGCAGTTTCTTCACCCTCCCCAGGCTCCAGAGGCTTTCTAGGAGCTTGGGGAGAGTGAAAACAGGGCCTCCGGGGGGCTTCAGGAGCTTCCCTGAAGCCTCCAGAAGGGATAAAATGGACCGATGGGGAACCCAGAAATTCGGGAATGGTAACTTCTGGTTTGTCTATAGGGCCAATTTTCGACCTCCGGAGCCTTCAGGTGGCTTCCCTAAAGGCTGTGCAAGGCAAAAAATGGCCGTATGGATAAGGTGACCAGACGTCCCGCTTTTGGCGGGACAGTCCCGATTTTTAACAATTTGTCCCGCGTGCCATGGCATTTTTAAAAAGTCCCGATTTTTGGAAAGAATGCACTACAAGCTAGGGAACAGTGTGAGCCACATCCCCCCGGGCAGCGGTGGAGCTGAGGCGGTCTTCATGCAGCGGCGGTGGCGGCTTTTGCCCCTTCCAAGGAACCGGCTCCAGGGGAAGTGGCGGCAGCGTGCGCGCGCCTCCCAAGCGGAGCCGTGGCCCGGCCGAGACGAGGCGGAGGTTGCAGCACGCGGACCCTGTGGGGAGCTGGCGCTGGTGGCCTCCGTCCGTCGGTCCCCCCACCCTGGCAGGCCGGGGAGTGGGGCTTCCCCGGGGCCCCCGATCCTACCAGGCGCTCAAGCGGCGCTTCCCCTGTGGCTCCGGCCAGGATCGGTGCACGTGCAGAGACAGGCAGGAAGAGCCTTGGCCGACTGGGCTGGACTGGCTCGCCTTACCTGGTGCGCCGCAGAACGGGTGAGCCAGCGATGCGTGCCCCACCTCCCCGCCCTGGCTGCGGGCTGTCCGCAATGCTGCTCCGCTCACTCAGCAGCCCGGAGAGGCAGGAGCCCAGCGCTGGCCTGCCTTTTGTCCCCCGCCGCCTCCACCCGCTGGCTGTGAACGCTCTGCCAGGCGGCTCCCCCTGCTCCGCGCCTCCTTTCTGTTTGTTTTGTCTCTGGGTCTGTGGAGGGAGAGAGAGAGAGCGGAGCGCCAGGCAAGGCGGCTGCCTTTCCGCTCGCCAAGCGCTGCGGGGAGAGAAAGCGTCGGGCGGGCAGCAGCCGCAGCAGAGGCCGAGTCTCGCTCTTGGCTGTGCCCCCTCCGAGCATCCTCCCTCCCTCCCGGTCAATGGTGTCCCGCTTTACCAATGTTAAAATCTGGTCACCTTACATATGGACAAACCGGAAGTCACTTCTGGTTTGCTCGTAGGGCCGGTTTTTACCCATTAAGCCTTCAGGGAAGCCTCCTGAAGGCTCTGGAGGGCAAAAAATGGCCCTATGAGCAAACCGGAAGTCCTTTCCTGAAGTTCCAGTTTGCTCGTAGGGTCGGTTTTTCGTGAAAAACGGCCTCAAAAGAAGGCCGAAGTCAGCTGGCCAGTGCACGCATGCACGCTGGAGCTGACAGGGCAACGCCTCACATGCCCTAACAAATGGCTCCGCGTGCCACCTGTGTCAGGCATGCCATAAGTTCGCCATCACCACTCTAGGATTTATTATTTAATGTAGATCTGGTGGACTTTGCTCTTCTCTATTATTCTGGGATCTGAGGCTATTGGATGAAACAGGCTTTGGATCAGGCAGAAAAGGGTAAGTTCAGATTTAGTAACCCATATCTACCTATTAAACAAGGCAAATCTTTGGCAGCAGATTGGGAGTGGGCTAGTTGCTGGGGCGTTTATTGGTCTCCACAATAAATCTGGTTGCAATAAAACCAAGTTAACTAGTCAGTCAAACTTTTAAAAAACATTTCAAATGAAATGACATCATGTCATGAAGTAAAAGTCACAATTAAGGATTTCTTGACTTCCTGCCTCCTCCTACATGACCTTGTCTGCTAAGCAAGAATATATGATTCAGGTGGCCACTAGTGTTTGATCATGGCCTAATCATTTTTTTTATAACTAGACATTTTATCCCAAAAAGATTTTTAAAAACTAACAGAAACTAATAATTAAGGTAAGAGAAAGAAGAAAAAGGTATGCAGAAAAAAAGAAAGAAAAAGAAATATGAAGAAATGATTTCTGATTTTCTTTTACAGCAGTTATAAATTTAAATTGATCTCTTAGTCTAAGGTTACATTACTTTTATGTTTTCTATTATCAACTATTTTTTCTAATCATTGCACCTACATATCATATTTTCATTTTTTTTCTGTCTCACACAAAACGTCCAAAAGAGATTTCTAATCAGCATTAAAATTAATTAATATCTTTTCTCTAATCAAAGCTATTAATTTTGCATGTCTCTTCTGTGGTGAGTATTGTTGAATCTTTCTCCTGTGGCATATATAAAAGTTTAGCTGCCTTTATCAGATATAAAAACAAAGTTTCATGGGTTTTTCCAGCTTTTGTCAATCAGTACCAAAAGAAACATCTCTGGTTTCAATTGTATCTTAATCTTTTAAATCCTTTGAATTTAATATACGATTTCAATGTAAAAAAAGGGGGGGCACAATGGCTCAGTGGTTAAAGATGCTAAGCTTATTAGCTGGAAAGCTGACAGCCTGAGTTCAAGATCTGAGCATTGTGCAAAGGGTGAGCCCCCATTGCTTGCTCCAGCTCCTGCCCACCTAGCAGTTCAAAAGCATGCAAATGCAAGTAGATAAATAGATACCACTTTGGTGGGAAGGTAGCAGTGTTCTGTGTGCCTTCGCTTATAGTGATGCTGGCTACAGAAATATCTTTGGACAATGCTGGTTCCCTTGGCTAAGAAATGGAGATTAGCCCCCGAGTGTCAGACATGATTGGCCCTTTCCCTTTATATTTATTTCAATGCAAATGTTTTAAGCTTTTTTTTACATGTCCACTGTTGGAAGAAAAATCCAGGTGCAGTTCCAAGTCGGGAATAAAACGGAGCCTGATTGGAAAGAAAGATTCTGTTTATTCGTGAACAGAACCAACACACAGCATGCAGTTCTAGGACAGCTGACAAAATGGAGTTGAGAGTGCGTGAGTTTTATACCTTCTGGATCCCTATGAGGTCAGGTAGGGGTTATGGCTGGCTGTATAGGCAAAAGGAGAAATGCAAATTCTAGATGTTTGTCTAAGCTAATCTTGTCCACCTTTGGCTTGTTGCTTATCTGAAGTTTCTGTCTGACCCAGTCTTTCTGAATGAATTACCAAATCTGCATTTCTAAAAGTTGGCTTCCTCAATTTTTTGCTTGGGGCAAGGAGACTGGGGCTAGTGTCTGGCTCCCTTAAGATTTTTTTCTTCCATTTCTCTTTTAGGGGAAATATTCTATCCTGCCTTTTTAATATTCCCCAAAATATTTCATTCTCTAGGAGGGTGTGTGGGATCTGACTTTCTATGCCACCTAGAGTGATAAAAAAAATTCCCCTCTTGTTTTTATTTCCAGCATATATTCAAAATATTTTTTTTACATTTTAGACAATTTTTTGTGGTGACAAATACCAGTGAAACATTCTTGTATAAAAATTGTCTTTAAGATTACAACATAATGTGAATTTTAGTCCTTTCGCCTATATATTCTCCCATTGTTCCATTGTGTATATTATAACCAAGCTTTTAGCCCATTTTATCATATAGTCTTTTACTTGATCTTCTTTTGTTTCAAATTTTAATAAAAGTCTATAAACCAGCAATAACATGCTCATCATCTGCACCTATTTCTGTGTCAAATTTATTCTTACATTATTCAAAACCAAAGGTCTTTTCATCTTCTTTAAATCTTTCTAATAATTATAGATAAGAATACCACTGTCGTGTATGTCTTCTAATATGTCACCATAAGTTAACTATTTATGTTTAAGTTATCATTTCTCATCAATAATATGCTTCTTGTGGTGAGAGCTGCAACAGTATTTTTGAACAAACCTAAATGGACATCTCTTCTATAATCTCAACATGGCACATCTAATAAAATGATTTTTAACATCTATATTAACCTTGACTTTATGATACCATAAATAGCCATGCCACCTAACCTCAAATCATGTCCTTCTCAGTCCAATAATAACCTTCCATTTCTTAGCTGCACCCAGTCTTTCATCCAAACTAAACAACAAGCTGCAAAGTATAATTTCAATCATCATCATGGTCTAATCATAAAGGCCACTCTGACTGAAGAGCAGAAGCATCCAATACTGAATCCAAATATCCCTCCTCTGGATAAATAGCTTAAGCTGTGTCTGCCATGGTATTGCCATTTGGAGCATGCTGGCACTCATGAGAAATTGATTGCGACCACAGCTTTGTTGGCACATAACTATAGAAAGCAGGCTCAGACCGATCTGCTTTGCTCTACTTACATTATCCCACATTCCCTCGGAACTCAGGCTTTAGCAAAATCCAGTGCACACCCTGAATTAATACCTTCATTAACTGCTATGTGTATGATGAAACCATATTTTTGGAGTAAAAAGGGAAGTGTATATTTAATTCTGAAAGGTATAAATCAGGGTTTAAGTATTGGATTAAGGCAATCAGAGGTTTACAAAAAGGTACCAAATGCAAAGAAATTCCATGAGAAAAGGGGGAAAATATTACAGAATAGAGTTGTTGGTAAGAATTGGACAATAGCAGGGGGGGGGAACGAAAAAGTTGCTTAAAGCTTTTGTTTTAGGGAACGTTGTGATTTCATGAATTGAATTATTAAAATGCTAAACCACATCTACATTCCCTGTTGAACATGACTGCAATTTGCATTGAGAACACAATTTTAGAGGTTCTTTGCTACAACACACTTATTCTTGTCCGTCCGTCCCCCTATAAAAGTCTCAAAAGATTGAAGTCAGAATGGTTATAGGCTGCATTTAAATGCTTGGTGATTGTTCTGTTAGGGCATATCTCTGTATTGTGTGTGTGCACGCGCGCCCGCACACACACACACACACACACACACACACACACACACACATATACACTGCTGGTTCTGTGCTACTGACAATTATGTAACCAGCCCAGCTTTTGGGGGTCATCCTTGACCCTAATTTGCCACTTTGAGGCGGATAACATAATTTGAAAACTCAATAGTATGAAAATATTGCACACTACTATAAGAATTCATTAATCCCCCCCCCCCCTTGCTAAACTCTCCCTGAAGAATCCAATGCTTTTTTCTTATCGCCATTTCAAATCCATTTGGCTCAACCTTTTGAAGAACCTGTTTGCAATTACACCAGCTGATTATAACGCTGTCATCATTCTACATAGCTTTAGAAGAATGTTATTGATTTGTGTTTCAGGGCACCATTAACATGTGGGTCAAAAAGCAGAGCATTACTTTACTTTACTTTTATTTTAGTTTTTCATTTCTTGCCCATTATCCAGAGAATCCAAACATGCATGCATGGCTTTCTCCAACAATACCAGGCCAGTGTTTCTCAACCTTAAGAGGCATGGACTTCAACTCCCAGAATTTTTGCAGCTAGCATTGCTGGCTGAGGAATATAGGAGTTGAAGTCCATGCATCTCAAAACTGCCAAGTGTCAGGGTTCCAACCCATGCCCTAATTAAATCATGAGCTTTAAGCCAAGCTTCAAAATAAATCCTGTTATTTATTAAGAGCTTCACGTCAGCAACAAACCAAGTGAAGCCAACTCTGACTTCACTTAATTTGCGCCTTGGTTCTGACCTGTTTCCCCCTCCCCACAAGGTGTGTCATCAGTCACATTCCCCAATGAAGCAATTTCGTATAAGTCCCTCCCTCCGGCCACTGCAGACACTCAGTAACCAGACTGCATTTAAAACCGTTTGCAGCATGACCAGATTTTTCCAGTTTTGCAAAAACATTTATTTTGAACTGGCACATACCACTGGTTTGCTTAATGACTATGGTGTTCTAGAACTTTTCCCCCCTAGGAATCATGTACTTGTAGTTCAACAAATGTCGATATGTCAGTAGGAGGTGGATAATATGTTTGGTCTTTTATTTATAATTATTTCAATATTGTCTAATGTACAACTTGGTTCTGGAAGAAATTTGTTCCCAGCGGCTCATATTTTGATCCTATGATATTTTTTCCTCTAGTTTCTTTCTCTCGGAAACAAAGGAACTTGGCTTTAACTCTATGGGGATGTCATTGTAGACAGCGGGGTCAAATCCTGTAAAGGAGTTACTCAAAATAGACATGTTAAGGTTTCTAGGATCTTAACGCGTCTATGTATATATGTGACATGCCGGGGTGGTATTCCCTTGCTTTCCCTACCGGTTCGCAAATGTGAGCATGCATGTGTGTGCTCAGCCTCGGCACATGCACTCAGTCTTCCGCTCATGCGCTTTTGGCTAAAAAAGGGCCTAAATGGGATGCCATAGAGCCGGGGTGGGTGGGGCCACCCACAATTTCCACTACCGGTTGGGGCGAACCAGTCCGAACTGGCAGAATACAACCTCTGGTGACATGGGACCATCTTTCCCCCACTATATTGGCCCATCCCACCAGGGCTGGCGGGAAAGATAAATATGTTACAGACCCTGTCAATTAAAGAATTCTGACTGGCAGAGCCCAGGAAGCGAGACTTCTCTGCTCCGACCCTTTGGAATATTCCTCCCCAGAGGAGAAGTGGGCCCCCACTCTCCTGGGCTTTCAACAATTTGAAGACCGAGCTCTGCCAACTCACATGGGACTCGCAGAAGAACATACAAGCTTGGGGTTGGTTAGTGTCTTTAAGCTCCTCCCCTTGCCTTTTTAAATTTAATTATTCTGTTGTTTTATCTGCCTCCTAATACCTAAGATGACCCTTGGTTTTTATATTTTATATATTTTATATTTTGATTGTACACTACCCAGAGCCACTTTATGAACAAGATGGGCAGTCTCTAAATTTGATAAATAAAAAATAAGTAAATAAAATGTAGGACACTATTGCATTGAAAAACACAGACACTCAACATTTACAGTATCCTGCCAAATTTCACTGGAATAATCTGTTGCTTTCAGACCAGGGGTGAAATTCAGCAGGTTCTAACAGGTTCTGGAGAACCTGTAGTGGAAATTTTGAGTAGTTCAGCAAACCGGCAAATACCACCTCTGGTTGGCCCCAGAGTAGGGTGGGAATGGAGATTTTGCAGTATCCATCCCCTGCCACACCCACCAAGCCACACCCATAGAACTGGTAGTAAAAAAAATTGAATTTCACCACTGTTTCAGACCTTACGTTGTTATCTCGCACTAAGCCACTTTCACCTCCTCCAAATCACAGGAGCTAAGTTTAAAAAAAATGCTAAGTAAAAACCACATAATATGGAAGCCATTGCTATTCCATACCACTGAATCCAATACTCTGAGCCAAATTGAAGGTATTTTATTCAATACTGCTGGTTTTGCAATTAGCTTGATCTGCACGTTTTACTAAACTGTAAACCATGGTTTACCCACCACAATATATGATTTATACTAGCTATGTTCTGCTTTTGCTTAAATCTGGAATGGAAAGTTTTATGCTTGGTGGTTATCAAGTCCTATGCAGGAAGGCAAGCCCAAGAAAGCAAGAACTATACAGTGTTCTTGGTCTAGGGTTAAATACAGGATCTTGGAAATTATAATAGGATTTGCCTGATGTTATTTATAGTCAGTTAATTAAAGGAGGCATGGTGGCTCAGTGGTTAAGACGCTGAGCTTGTCGATCAGAAAGGTCGGCAGTTTGGCGGTTTGAATCTCTAGCACCACATAACAGAGTGAGCTCCCGTTACTTGACCCAGCTTCTGCCAACCTAGCAGTTCAAAAGCATGTAAAAATGCAAGTAGAAAAATAGGATCCACCTTTGGTGGGAACAGCGTTCCGTGCACCTTTGGCATTTAGTCATGCCGGACACCTGACCATGGAGACGTCTTTGGACAGCACTGGCTCTTCAGCTTTGAAATGGAGATGAGCACTGCCCCCTAGAGTCAGGAACAACTAGCACATATGTGCAAGGGGAATCTTTACCTTTCATTAAAGTAGAGTCTTTTGAAAAATGTTGGGGTTTTTTTTTCTCCACCTGATCTTAGTTGTTGTTCATAAGATAAGCTGCCAAGAGACCTGCTCACTATGTCTTCCTTTTTTTTTTACTAATCTGACCGCAATTTCTCCCAGTGATGGATTGGTGGTTTTATATATAGAGACATATACACCCCTTCGTATGCCTGTATCACATACTGTTTATACCACGCCAAATCATAAACAAGTTTGTTTTGGTTTAAACCAGGACACTATAGATTACTTATAAAAGAATGATGACTATTCATGATCAAAACCTCAATAACTTACATATCTTCACAAATTTAAGTTCACACATATCACCTCTTCCTTCCTGTTTCCTGAGCCAGCTCAATCAAATGTGACTAATCCTGAAATTACTATTCTGATCATTTAACTGCAGGAAGTGGACAATGTTTGAAACGTCCCCCTTCTTGCAAGGTTCACTAATGAGCTCAGTCTGTTCGGGAAAGAAAACAGAGCATCAATAAAACAGATGCTAAGAAACACCTTAAATGTTCAGTGTTCACTCATCCAGTGGAAATTCAGCTCGATAGTACTGCCCTAAGATCTCATTGCTGTTTTGAGAAGTGGGAGTACTGGATATTGAAATCAATTTGTTTTAATTAGGAAAATGTTAATGTCATCTTTAAAGCGCTCCATGGCTCAGGACCTAGTTATCTGCGGGATCGCATTCTACCCCACACATCCCTGTGGCCAATCCGCTCTCACAGAGAGGGACTCCTCCGGGTACCATCCGCTAAGCAATGCGGGCGGGCGGTGCCCAGGAGTAGGGCCTTCTCTGTGATGGGCCCAACCCTCTGGAACGACCTCCCCCCTGATATTAGAACTACTATTGATCTCCGCTCCTTCCATAAGAAACTCAAGACCCACTTGTTCAAATTAGCTGGCCTGGCTTAATTGTAATTGTAATTAGTAATATAGCATAATTTAATCCTGATCTTCCTGGATGGCATTTTAAATTTTTAAATTTTGGGGTTTTAAATTGGTTTTAATTGGAACTATTTTTAACTATCGTTAGTTTGGTTATTGTACGGACTGTATGTGTAAGTTGCTTTGTCTGGGTTTTATGTTTTGCCTGGTTGTCCTATTGTATTTATTGTCTGTACACCGCCCTGAGTCCCTTCGGGGAGAGGGGGCGGTTTATAAATTAAATAAACTCAAACTCAAATGTTGATCCACAGCTAACAAAAAGGTGGGAAACCCTGTTAAATGATATTGTTTCTAACAATACAACCTCCTTTTCAAAACTAAATAAGAAATTTGTAGCATGCTTTTATCAGTTTCTTGCAGTAGTATGCTATGAAGTGCCTTGAATTTTTCACTCTGAAGAAATTCTTCTTTTCTCCAGTTAAGATTTGGTCTTCTTTTGTATCTTTTCCCATTAAAGTAATACTACTCAAATTTAAAGCACTTCATTTCAAGGCTCTACCAGATTGTCTAAGTTTCCTTACATTTTCATTCTCCTTGGTACTTGTTCCTTGCTTATAGTTACAGTAATGAAGGGGGAAGAGGTTTCTAGACTGAAATTTCCACTCTGTACTCTTTATTTTAATATTGTTTAATTCTCGTGTTTCATTGAGCAGCAAATGTACCTGCTTTGGTCTGAACTTGTTACTTCACATGAACATGTTCAGATCTTTTTTGGCACTTGTAAAAAAATTTTCTTGCTGTGCAAAGACTTCAATTTCTCTTCTTTGGATTACACAATTTTGATAATGTGTATTCTTGGTTACACAGCAATGTATGGCTGTGAATGTTGTACCATAAGAAAGGCTGAGCGCCAAAGAATTGAGGCCTTTAAACTATGGTGCTGGAGAAGACTCCTGCAAGTCCTTTGGACTGCAAGATGATTAAACCGGTCAGTCCTAGAAGAGATCAACCCTGATGATTCTTTAGAAGGCAAATCCTGAAGATGAAACTCAAGTATTTAGCCACCTAATGAGAAGAAAGGACTCACTGGAGAAGAACTTAATGCTAGGAAAGTTTGAGGGCAAAAGGAGGGGGTGACAGAGAATGTGGTGGTTGGATGGACTCACCGAAGCAGTAGGCATGAGCTTAAATGGACTCCAGAGGATGGTAGAGAACAGGAAGGCCTGGAGGAACGTTTTCCATGGTTTACGATGGGTCGGACCCGACTTCGCAACTAACAACAACAACAACAGATTCTTGGTTACCCAAAAGATTTTGCTTTTCATACAACTCCTTCATTCTCATTCTGCACAGATTTATTTACAGTCCATAATAAGTGTTGCACTTTGTTAAGAATGGGCTAAAGGCAGCCTAAGAGGCCTAAGTAGGTGAAATTGAACCTTTGTTTTCAACTTGCTCCCCGCAGCCTCCCATTTAATCCTTTTTATACAAAACCACAACTGCTGAAAATTAGATAGTGGCGTTATTGTTCAGAGATCATTAGGAAGGTGGATTCAGCACAAGATAATCTTCTAATTTGCTAATGAGATCCATGACATCAAAGATGGAGCATTCTGTTAGACACTAGGAGAAAGAACAGTTAGTTCAATGAGGCTGTCCTTCTCTTTCTCTCTCCATCCTAAAATAAACTTCCCTCCTTTTCCTCAAATATATTCAGAAATGTTTTCCCTTAACTTGCTATATTTTGTGCTCTCCATCAAAATTTTATTCTGATCTGTATACTTGCTGTCTCTACCTCTATATGGTTTAGCTACAGCATTTTGTAATTCTCATTAGTTTTCAGCTCTTGTTTCCATTTCCTATCAAACCTTTTGCTTTTTAGCTTTTAATGAGATTGTTATTCATTCACACAGGTCTTTAATGTTTTTCTATTTTTTCTTCCCATGGAGATAATCTGTGCCTATGTTTTCAACGTCTATTTTTTTGTTGTTTATCCCATAAGATTCAAGCCATGGCATGCTGTTCACCTTTTGCCTGAGTGCATTAAAAGCTGTCTTTCTGAAATCCCTGGAGCAAGTCCAACTTCTTTCAACTTTTTCTTCTCCTAGTTATCTTGAATTCCAATATGATTTAATTGCTCCCCCCCCCCCCAAAAAAAAATGGATTTTCATCCTTTAATCAATTCCTATCTGTTGGTGGTCAGGATTAATTTTAGATTAGATGAGTGTCTTCTTTCTTCCTCTTTCTTCTGAAAAATGAAATTATCTGCAGGAAAACTCTGTGGGTCCTCCTGCCTAGTTGGCACAATGGTTAGAGGCAGTACTGCAGACTACTTCAGCTGATTGCTAGCTACAGTTCAGCAGTTCAAATCTCACCGGCTCAAGGTTGACTCATCCTTCCATCCTTCCGAGGTGAGTAAAATGAAGACCCAGATTGTTGGGAGCAATATGCTGACACTGTAAACTGCTTAGAGAGGGATGTAAAAGCACTATGAAGCTGTATATCAGTCTAAGTGCTATTGCTATTGCTCCAAACTGCTTTAGTTTTCCAACAGGTATCAGGATCTCTTGAAGTTCTGAAATGCACAATGGAAAAGAAAAGAAGCAGCAGCAGCAACAAAATGGACTTGCCTAACAACATCGAAATGAGATGTTTCAATGACCTCTCTCCAAGTCTGTTCATGGGAATGAACTGTAAATGTGTGCAGAAATTCAAGCGCTTATTCAAGAAAGAAATAGACAATTATTGATTTCTAGCGATGATGGTTATTTTATTCAGAATTTTGTATGGGATTGTTTCCTTTCTTTTTTCCAGTGTATGTCTCTTTCCAATAAAATTATCTTTTTTACATGGAGATATTTATTGGTGTTACTTGTTCAAAAGGGGAAATACTCATTGAAACCTACACACATGTAAAATTGCACAAATGCGTAGAAAATCTTTATGCTTTTTCAGTTGATTATTTATGGCCTTTGGTTGGGAAGAGCCCCAAACATTTCTTTTTCTTTTCTTAAATCTGGACTGAAGGGAAAAATCATTTGTAAAATTTCCCCCCAACAAGACACACTAGACTAGAGTGAATCAGAAAGTAATTCAGATTGTAGCCAGCCTATCGTAAGTATATTTTTTCAGAAAGCCTTAGGAAAAAAAGGGGAGGTTTCAAATCAACACACTTCTCCATTCATAACACAATGTCACAAAAATGTTTTCAGAATCAGACATAACATATTTCTTGATTGATTTCTTAAATAGGGAAAAACAAGAGGAGGACTTTAGATTTCATATATTCTCTCCAGAGAATATTCCACAGGAATTTGGTTAACTATTAAAAAGAATAGGATACCGGAAGACAGAGACATTGCAAAGACATAGTCTATAGCCTTTTTCCTTATAATTTTAGAGAAATCAGGAATCTTCATTGAAGATTGATGAAATTTTAGATCATAGGTTTTGCAGGCTTTGCCACTAGATCTTGAGATGCATCCAAGAAATATGCCTATGTCTTTTTCTTTCTCCTTTTGCAGCATTTTCCAATCATCTAGGTGGGTTATATTAAGATTTTCATCTTCAGGGCATATGAGCCAATGTAGCTTGGAATTTGGGAATATGTCAGGAGGATACCTGCGTAGGAAAAACTGATTTACTCACTTCCATCCTTGAAATTGCCATAATTTATGCCACCAGATTAACCATTTAACAAACTGGAAAAAACCATTTAGGCCAGGGGTGTCCAATCTTGGCAACTTTAAGACTTGTGGACTTCAACTTCTAGAATTCCCCAGCCAGCTCTGCTGGCTGGGGAATTCTGGGGGTTGAAGTCCACAAGTCTTAAAGCTGCCAAGTTTGGACACCCCTGATTTAGGCTATCAAAGCCAAAATACTCCCAACTGTGACTGTCTCAGTGTGTTGGATACCAGCATCTGTCCATCCTTGCCTTAGCTTACTAACTAAATATTAGTACTTGTATGAGAAATCATCCAGAGATTCATTCAAGGCTGTAGATTAAATTGGGGGGTTAAATACCCTGTTTCCCTGGAAATGAGATCTCCCCCCAGATAATAAGCCCAATCTGGCTTTTGAGCGCATGCATTAAAGTAAGCCCTCCCCAAAAATATTGCAACACAGCAGCAGCCCTGAGATGACCATGCTTGCCACCTCCTGCACCTCAAAAATAATAAGACTTCCCCCAAAATAAGGCCAAGCACTTATTCATGGGTCAAAAGAAAATAAGACTCTGTCTTATTTTCGGGGAAACACGGTAAAAAAATATGGAAGAGGAACAGTAGTAAACCACTTCTACATAGTTATTTGTATTTATTTGTATTTATTAGTTTGTCAAACATGTACACAATAGCAGGTATAACTATAAACACATATATGAACGAAACAAATGAATACAAAGAAAGGGGGACAAAAGGACAGGGAGAGTAGGCATGCTGGTGACCTTATGCACGCCCCCTCTTAGGAATGGGGTGAGGTCCACGGTAGACAGTTTGAGGTTGAAACTGTGAGGGTTAGAGGATGTAACAATGGAGTCGGGTAGAGCATTCCAGGTGTTGACCACTCTGTTGCTTAAGTCCTATTTTCTGCAATCAAGTTTGAAGCGGTTTACCTTGAGTTTGCATTGATTATTTGCCCATATATTATTGAGGTTGAAGCTGAAGAAGTCATTGACAGGTAAGTTGTTAAGGTTACTGAATAGAAGTGTCTGTACTATCTCCATTTACATAAACAAATATAAACAAACATGTAAATGGCTGCTTAGGCATCTCCTTTAATACATCTAATGGAGTAACCCTAATGGAGTAATTTTGGCTAGAGCGCTCTTGCATTCAGTCAGAATCTGCTTACATGTAATTAAAACCCATTATTCCGTGCCCTGCACACTGAAATAAGAGAAAACCCTTCCTGTGTGTGCCAGTGTTTCAGGTATTTGAAGAGTGATGTCAAATCCCCGTCCTCTCAAAATGAGACATATCCAGTTCTTACAATCTCTCTTCATAGGACTTAATTTCTAATCCCTTTATCAACCTCGCTTCCCTTCCCTAGCTCAATTCCAATTTCTCTGAATCTGTCAACTGCAGAAATCAGGAAACTCAAGACAGTTCAAATGCATGTAAAGGTCTATTGCAAGCATAAGCTCTCTACAAGCATCTGAACTACTAATGGTCAAACCAAATTAGCGATAAACAAGAGTCAAAGGAATTCAAAGTGGGCTAGACTTAGATCTCTTCTGGGCATGAAGGAACTTAAGAGTGATGACATGTTTGATGCTTCCTTCTGGCTCAGCCTAATCATGTCCTACAGTAATTATAAAGACAGAATATATAATTATATACTGTATGTTAGAAAGACCTCGAGAGACAAGGCAAAGAAAGGCTGCTTAGACTTAGAGAATGGTCAGATAAGAGAGGACATAGTCTGCAACTACATAAAGCAGCAGCAGCCAAATAAGCCAATGCAATCCTAGGTTGTATTAATAGAGGGATAGAATCAAGATCACATAAAGTATTGGTAACTCTTTATACAGCCTTAGTAAGACCACACTTGGGATGCTGCATATTATTAAAAAAATGTTGAGACTCTGGAAAAAGTGCAGAAAAGAGCAACAAAGATGATAAGGGGACTGGAGGCTAAAACATATGAAGAATGGTTGCAGGAATTGAGTATGTCTAGTCTAGTGAAAGCCACTTATCTGGAATAGTATAGGGCAGGGGTGTCAAACCCATGGCCCATGGGCTGGTTGCATCACGCACTGGCCCCGCCAACCCCCAGTTTAGCGAAGGGGGAAAAAAGTCATGATACGTCAAACTCTCCCTAGTTTCTCATGCTGTAAAGGAGATGGTGGGAATTTTGTACTTTCAGTTTTGCAGGATTCTAATATTGTGAAGTAGAACTAGCTTATCAGGTCATGATTCCTGTTTGGTCAATCTGGGAAGGCTGACATCAGTTGGATCTCTATATGTCTGATAGCAAGTATCTGTTCTCCATAAACATCAAAATAAAGTCTGAGAATGCAGCAACGAATATTATATGATATGGGTTATGCTATTTTAACTTTTTAAAAACTATTTTAACTTTTTAAAATTCTGTAATTTCTTGTTCACATCACACCCTAGAGGAGAATATAGTGGAGCTGCTAAGAGGCAGCTACAAAAGGATTCAGAGAGATGCTTAAATCCTCACTTGAGGATTTTAAGCACAGTAGTGAGACCCTCTCCCAGTAGTAGCCGAAGCAAAAGCAAGATGCAATCTCCTTCTGGTCCTTCATGAAGAGCAAAGACAGGGAAAACATCCTCCAGCCTGAAGTGACCTTTGTCCTCCCTACATATCCCATTCCTGAAACCCCCTTTAATCTTCAGGGCCAGGACAAAACTTCCCTGGTGAGTGGGTAGATCCCCCAGATGGCAAATAGAAGACTCAGTAAGCACTCAGTGACACTCACCTGGGGCTAGGTCACAATGGTGCTAACTTCCTCACCATGCATGTCTTTGACCATGTGTAGAGAAATGGTCAGAGGGGACCCAGAGCACTTGGAAAGGCACCGATCCAAGGAAAGCCAACCCTACATTTACACAGTGCAGTCTAGTACTCCAACAGGAAAACTGCCCTCTAGAAGGATGATGCAAGTGCCAAGAGATATCCTGGGTACTGGCGAAGAACTCTCTCATGATTAAGACATTTTGAGAGAAAGAAAAAGGTAGAATAGGGAACTGGAAAAAAAGGGAAAGGACAAACAAAAAAAATACTGGATGAAAAGAGAACATATCCGTGAACAAACAGAGTTTTCAATTGGCATGAATGAAAATTCAGGATTTCATTAGGGAATCAATTCAATTAACTACCTGAACAGAGTATATTAGGATTTTAAAAGAGGAGCAGACTCTAAAAAGCAAAGCAAAATATTGATATTGGAACGCTTTATTAGAATTCATTTGAAAAGTAAAGGTAAATGTATAGAAAAAGAAAAAAACCCAATGAAAACGTTCTTAAAAATTGTTTATTTTCAAATTCCATCCTATTAAAACCTGACAGATAAAAACTAAGAGGTTTATATAAGCATCTGAATTTTTTTTATGATGGCACTACTTAAAATGCATAATTTTTCCTTTCTACATATCTATATTTCCCCTAGTGTGTGCCACATTATCTATAGGAGAGACATGTTTATATCATTTGGTGTTCTTACATTATATATATATGTTGTTAAGGGTACCTAAGAAAGAAGTATAAAGAAGAAAGCAAAATGCAAAGATTTGCAGGGAATGGATTTCTAGGCTTAGTTATTCAGATTAGAATTCTAGGAATAACAGGTTCTACAGCAGCTATCTTCATGTTGAGTGAAAAATATTTTCCTACCTCATCTCCAACAGACCTATGACTTAGGTTGTAAGGGAACAAATCTTTATTGGATTATTTTGATATGCATGCTACAACTTGATATGCATCAGTCACGATACTCAAGTATTTTTATGATTGTGATTACCTTTTCCAGGAGGGAAGGCCAGAGTAACTGAGCATCAATGAGTAAAGGCCAATGTCAAGAAGGTGATGGCTGGAATAAAGGCAAGTTCCTTGGAAATTTTCAGAGTGCGACAGCAAGACTGTAGCAGATAGGCCATAATCAAGCAATTGATTAGTCAACCACTCTGCCCCAAAGCGGTTTCATCCCTAAAATTAAAGAAAAAGTCTTGGGAAGCCATGGAATATCTTTGGAAAAGAGAAAACAGAAGCTAGCACACAGACTTATCTGATCATTAAGCCACACCCCATGCACACACTGGTATCTGCTCCCTTTGTGACATTACTGTGTTTCCTTGAGTCACAATCAGGGCCACTGGCTACTTGCTGCATAAAAGGACCACTTAAACATCATATGAGTCCCCAGCCCAACCTTCATCTTTAATGTGTTTCCTTTCCAGAGTGTGTATTTGGACACTGCCAGTTTCTTCATAGGGGAAATCCCAGGCCCAGGCAACCAAATGTTTGTTTGTTTTGTTTTGTTTTTATTGGATTTATATGCCGCCCTTCTCCCAAAGGACTCAGGGCGGCGTACAACATTAAAAGGCACACATCCCAAAAGTTAAAAAGAAATTAAATATATATCCAAAAAAACAAATTGAATTTATGAAACAATACATTTAAAAAATGAATTAAAATTAACATTAACAGGCCAGGCTGGCTTGCTGGAAAAGCCAACTTTTTAGGGCGCGTCGGAAGGACCGGAGGTCAGGGATTGTGCGAAGCTCCGGGGGCAGCTCATTCCAGAGGGAAGGCGCTCCCACAGAGAAGGCTCTCCCCCATGTGCCAAATGTTGACACAGAGGAGCCCAAAGGTGGACCAGAAGAGGACTGATGGAAAGGCAGGTTTGCTAGAGAACTTGCTGAGCAGGTTGGATTATTTGCAGCTTGAAACCCTCTTATCCCAAGGACTGAAAGCAGCTGATGTCTGGGAAAAAACCAAGAGGAAGCTGGCTGACGGATGCAGTGTAGAAATCCATGAACTGAAGCCGGGGCAAGTTTGTGAATAGATGGAATGTGTCAGATAGTGCAGATGGGCAGAGTGGACCATCCTAGAGTGGAGGTAGCCCACAGAGTGATTTTGGATACGTGTGAGTTGTCAAATCTGTTTGTGGTGCAAGAGAGAGCCCTGGTGTCGGTTTAGTCTGGCACTGTAGCGACATGGGGTGATATACCCAGGGCTCTACTTTACTCTGATCTAATGACGGCATGAATGCAGCTAAGAATGCACCTAAAGATGCGGAACAAAAGGAAACCGGTAAATATTCATAGGAGGAAACCAGTGGAATTTGGCAGGTGGGTGCTGGGAATGAGTGCTCCAGACCAAGGCTAGTGGGTGTCTTTTAAGAGATGTCAGTTGCAGATGAGCTGGCCCACTCAGTGTACTTTGCTTTCTTGGCAGCATGCCACTTAGCTATTCCAGGAGTGAAGCTCGGGGGCAATGGAGTATCAATGAGTAGAGGCCAATGGTCAAGAAAATGATGGCTAATAGAAAGGCAAGTTCCTTGAAAAGTTTCCGAATGGGATGGCAAGATTGTAGCTAACTGACTGTCATCAGGTGATTTCCTTCCACCCTTCCCAAAGTTGTTCTCTCACTTGGCTTGAAATGTTGCAGAGAAGTGTAGGGAATTAATCCCCCACTGAATTAGAGAAGATACCATTGTGTTCTGGAAGGAATCATGCAGTCTTGTCTAGAAGCAAATAGGAACCCAGTTGAATGGAAATACATGGGCCTTCCACAGTCCCTGGGATGGCAGCGTGCATACTACCATTTCATTGATTGATTGATGATTGTGAAATTGATCCCTCAATAGAGTTTTCTTCCTAAAATTAAAGAAAAAGTCTTGGAAAGCACTCACCTGCTCAAGTTGTGCTAGTGTCTTTCCCAATTATTTCCATTTGCATAGCTGATTTCTGGTTTCTGGGAAACCTACAAGCACAAGGGCCCAGCCTGGTGGGTTTGAGATGTTAGCTTCCATTTAGTGACATCCAAGTGGTATTCTCCAACCCCAGCTCCTCCCGCAAATGTGTGATCTGTGATGATCTCATGAGGTTAAGGTTTCGGACAAATGAAACTGGGTCTTTGTAAGATGGTTTTCCTTGGAAGTGAGGCAAGGGGCTATTCCTGCTGAGTTGGGGATATTTGGCCATTCCCCCAGAGGAAGCCGCTCCTACTCCGAATCTGCTCATGAGGAAGTTTTTCCAAGGCTCACCTAGCAAATTGCCTCCAGTGAGGGATTGCCCAAGAGCATCCCTTTTCCTTCACTAAGTCTTATTCTTTTGTCTCTCACCCTCCATTCTAAGACTAATCCTATTCCCAAGGCTCAGGGCTGCAGAGTAAAACTCACCCAGAAGGCCATTGGAGTTACAATAATACAATACAATAATACAATAGCAGAGTTGGAAGGGACCTTGGAGGTCTTCTAGTCCAACCCCCTGCCTAGGCAGGAAACCCTATACCGTTTCAGACAAATGGCTATCCAACATCTTCTTAAAAGACTTCCAGTGTTGGGGCATTCACAACTTCCGGAGGCAAGGTGTTCCACTGATTAATTGTTCTGTCAGGAAATTTCTCCTCAGTTCTAAGTTGCTTCTCACCTTGATTAGTTTCCACCCATTACTTCTTGTTCTACCCTCAGGTGCCTTGGAAAATAGTTTGACTCCCTCTTCTTTGTGGCAACCCCTGAGATATTGGAACAATGCTATCATGTCTCCCCTAGTCCTTCTTTCTATTAAACTAGACACACCCAGTTCCTGCAACCGTTCTTCATATGTTTTAGTCTCCAGTCCCCTAATAATCTTTGTTGCTCTTCTCTGCACTCTTCCTAGAGTCTCCACATCTTTTCTACATCGTGGTGACCAAAACTGAATGCAGTATTCCAAGTGTGGCCTTACCAAGGCATCATAAAGTGGTATTAACATTTCACGTGATCTTGATTCTATCCTTCTGTTGTGTTCCTGTATGGCCACGAAATAGCCACTGAGGCCATGGAACAGCTTTGATAAAGAGAAACAGAGCCTGATGCATATACCTATCTAGTTATTGAGCAAAATTCCAGGTACAGACAGTTATCTGTTCCCCTTCATGACATGATTGTGTTTGTTCAGGCCACAGTCAGGGCCATTGATAATTCACAGAATGAAAGGCCCACTTCAGCATTACACACAGCACTAGCCCAAACAGTCTTGGTACCATCTCCATCATTAATGTCCTTTCTTTCCAGAGAGTGCATTTGGACACTGCCAGTTTCTTCAGAAGTGAACTTCCCGGCAACCAATGTCAACACAGAGGAGCCCAAAGGTGCATCAGAGGAGATGGGCTGGAAAGGCAAGTTCTCTGGAAGACTTGCTGAGCAGGATGGCTCATGGGTAGCTTGTAGCCCTCTGATCCCGAGGACTGAAGCCGGCTGATGTCTGGAAGATGGACCTAGTGAAGCTGACCGGTGGAAGCTGTGTGGAAATCTATGAATGGAACGGAAGACAGACATGATTGTGAATGGATGGAATGTGACTGGAGAGTTGTAACTGGAGAGATGGGTGGTGTGGACCATCCCAGAGTGGATGTAGCCTACAGTGTGCTTTTGTGTATGTGTGTGAGTTTTCGAATATGTTCATAGTGTAAGACAGAAGTCTGGTGTCGGTTTAGTCTGATGCAGTGGTGGCATGGAAGGATAAACCCGGGCCCTGCTTAGTTGGGTCTTGTGGCAATGTGAATGAAACTAAGGATCCTAAAGATGTAGAATGAAAGGAAATAATATTCATAGGAGGAAGCCAGTGGAATTTGGCTGGCGGATGCTGGGAATGAGTGTTCTGGACCGAGGCTGACGGATGTCTTTGGGCGATGCGAGTTGCATATGAACTAGCCTGCTCACAGTACTTTGCTTTCTTGACAGGATGCTGCTCGGGTCTCCAGATTATTCTAGGAGTAAAACCCAGTACAATGGAGCCTCAATTCAAGGTGCAAGAAGGAAGCCTGGTCTTAGCCTGATGCAATGGTGGCATGGAAGGATAAGCCTGGGGCCGAGCTTAGTCAGGCCTGATAGCGATGTGAATGCAGCTAAGCTTCCTTAAGAAGTGGAATGAATGGAAAAGAGGAGCATTCTTAATTTCACATCACAACTTGTTCTTAATAAAGATAAACCGTTACTATAAAACTCCAGAATTTTGAGAAGAGGCTTTATATTAAATTCATGGTAGTTTGGCCTCAACTAATTTTCCTCAAAAGCTTTGTGGACAAAATCTTGGCAGATTTTTCAGGAAATGGAATATCAATGGAAGGTTTGAGAAAAGATGGAGGAAAATTTAATGTAATACTACAGGTGCATCGACATAGACAATGCTGCCAGTTCTTGTTGTTCTTGTTATGGGTGTATAAATTCAGCATATTATTCATTATCATTTAGTATCCATTTTTGCTCTCCCAAGCTTTTAACGGTGACTGACGCTTCAGTCCTAAACATTAGGGAGCTCATTAAACACAGTGGGACATTCTTCTGAACAAACAGTCATGTGAGTTCATACTCTTATTAACTGAATCCCTTCAGAAATGCAAGATTATACTAGGAAAACTCAGCCCCGCTCACTCAGCGATAGCAAAATGTCACTGAGCACATCCCCTACAATTCTCACATAAAACAAAAGCAAACATGATTCCAAAGCTGGAAACAGTTGCTAACTTGTGTTTTAGAGCAGTGCATCTCAACCTTGGCAATTTCAAGATGTGTGAACTTTAACTTCAATCAATCAATCAATCAATCAATCAATCAATCAATCAAACTTTTATTTATAAACCGCGCCCTTTCCTAAGCAGGACTCGGGGCGGTGTACAGTCATTATTAAAAACCATATACATATCAAAATCGAATACATATACATAAACATAGACATAGACGGAGGAGGTAGAAAATATACTGTACCATATTTAATTAAAATACAAATAAGATTAAAATTCCCTTAAAAATTCCACAATAAGATGTTTGCCAGGAGGTGAAAGATGGAGCTATAAATCGGCTAAGCCAGCTAATTGGAACAGGTGGGTCTTAAGCTTCTGTCGGAAGGAGCGGAGGTCGTTAATAGTTCTAATATCGGGGGGGGGAGGTCATTCCAGAGGGTTGTGCCCATCACAGAGAAGGCTCTACTCCTAGGCGCCACCCGTTGGCACTGCTTGGCAGATGGCACCTGGAGGAGTCCCTCCCTGTGAGAGTGAATAGGTCATAGAGATGTGTGAGGTGAGATGCGATCCCGAAGGTAACTAGGTCCCATGCCATGGAGCGCTTTAAAGATAGGATTCCAGAATGAGATGAATTCCACACATTTTAAAGTTGTCAAGGCTGAGGAACATTATATGTTTGCCATCTTGAGTTATTGTTGAAAATAATAAAGACAGGACAAAATTAAAATGAATAAATAAATCACCTTAAGAGTTTGGAATGCCGTATTATATAAGTTAGCTGTATTTCTTGATCATGTCAGCCCCGCTGCAACACATTACATAGATAGAGAAGCCTCATGTTGTAAAAGGAGGCATAGTAGTGGAGCTATCTCTGATATCGTACTGATTTCCACATCACATCATACTAGAGTTTGAGGCAGATAACTGAAGGGGAAAAAAACTCTCCACATTTCCTGACAGCGAGAACAACGATCAGTGGAATGACTTGCTTCCAGAAGTTGTGAATGCTTCAACCCTGGACATTTTAAAGAAAAGATTTGAAATGGACAACCATTTGTCTGAAATGGTACAGGGTTTACTGCCTGAGCAGAGGGTTAGACTAGAAGACCTTCAAGGTGCCTTCTGACTCTGTTATTCTGTTATTCCTGCAGAGCTGTCTTCTCTTGAAATAACACTGAAATGCTCCACACTATTGCATGGCCCTTACAATGCATAAGCATAGCCCACTTCTTCTGAGCTATGCCTGTCCATGCACAGAGGCTTTTAATTCGTGACTCACTTTTTCTGACAAGACTGTCTCGTGTAAATGTAGGTGTACCATCTCTGTTAAGAATCCAGAGTCCTTCCAAGTCTAACCACTACTTATTTTCCATAACAGATCATGGGGGGGATATGGATGAAAAACTGACCTTAATCTTCACAGACCGCAGTGGAAAATACAGATCTTTTATACAAATCTGAATACCATCCAGAATAAACATATATGGTCTGAAATAATTATAGCTGTACATTTCAAGGTTTATATGAGAGACGATGCCAAGAACAGATCCTTTGCAACTGCTAAATATGAAGATGAATTGCTCAGTGAGGTGTAAGGACAGCTGCTTGTAAACCAGGCGGACAATGGGAAAACCAAAGCCTGTAAGTCCAAAAGACCTCATGTGGTTACAGATGTGCCAAAAAAATTTTGCAACTTCAATATCCATACGTTTGGTTATTACTTCAAAAGCATGTTCTAGATTGTGTGCATTCTGTGCGCCCCAAAATCCTTATCAATTAATGCAAATTAAAGAGACTGTTTTGCATTTTATTCTGCAGTTGTTGGCACTTTTCATTGAACTCAATGAGCCTTATATGTCTGTCAAATAGTGCTATTTTCCAGTTGCGAAAGGGTGGGAATATGGTAGAAGCAGCTGTGGATTGGAAGCTGTTTGCATAAATCTACCTTGTGCACCAATTGTGCTCATTCCTGAATATAACCTAGCTATAGTCACTCATGCGTTAAGTCATCTCTCATCTAGATTACTGCAATGCACACTACGTAGGACTGTCCTTGAAGCCCCCCCACCCCACCCCTTAGAAGTTACAGTTGCTCCAAAATGTGGCAACTTATAGGCAAACCCCAGTGTGTTTGTGTAACTCTGTTACTCTGTGAACTGCACTGGTTACTAATATGTTTTCGAAGGTGTTTCAAGATGGTGGCTATGATCTACAAAACCCTTTGTCTGTCTGTCTCCAAATACTTCTGTCTATCCAATAAGACCTGGCAGGATGGATGTGCTTTGGATCCTGGCACTTAAACAGAGTCATTTGACAGGAGCCAAGATATATGTGGTTTCTATCACTACGCCAATCCTATGGAACAATATTCTTCTGCTAAAATTCTTTGTTGCCCCAACCCTAATTCTCTTTCAAAAGGCCCAGGCATTGGATCAGGTTTTCATGTTTGCCCTGATTATTTTTGACTGACTAAAAATGCCTCATGCACTACAAATTTTATTGTGCTTTTAATTGTTATCATTATGTGTTATCTCTATCTATGTTCTGCCTATTATGAGTAGCATGTCAATTGGGTAGATATACTTGTATAACTAGATCTAATAAATAAGTAAATCTTACATGTAAATCTTCTCTTTTAAGTGTGATGTTCACAACAGAAACCCATTAAGTTCTGCAGAAATCAATCACTGTTGCTGTTTATTGAAAGGCATATAACAGGAGAAAGGCAGTTTTCCATTTGTAAATTTGTGACTTTTGTGGTGGGTATGGCCCTACATTTATCCTTGATCCAGCTTCCCAAATCCAATTTTCTCAGCTAAGAATTGTGTGGCTTTATTTCCCACACAATTCTTATTTGGGATTGAATGTTACACGTAAACAGGGACTCTCAGGCAATAGGTAGAATGTCCTTGGAGTAACCAATTTTTGTGTTAGTGCAATTGAACTTACAAGAGCTCTTATTTCCAAGATGAGTTATTAATGGGTGCATTTTTTCTATGTGAAACATATGTAATGGGAGGTTCTCAAACTTGTCTTCCCAAACTTGCGCAGAAAAGGCTTCATTTTGAATAGCTTGCTGGCAGTAGTAGGATGTTTGAAAGAAAGAAGGATTTGTTTAGAGTCTCTCTTGGATGGGAGCCATTCAATCATTTTGAGATCGACCAATTGCTTTTCATGGTGTAGAAGCTGATTGAGAGGGAATGTGGCTGCATTTTTTGGGGGGGGGGGACCCTCCCATTTTCCTCTCAGGCAATAGAAAGATAGCATTTAGTTTAGTTTCTCTTAATATTAAAGAGGAAATTTGTAAGGAGGGGGCAACAAAAAGATATGTTTTTGAATACACAGAGATGCCAAAGAAGCAAGGATGGAAGAAAATATAAACGGAGCTGTTTATAGACAAGAGGAATATAAAACTAAAAATTATGGATAAAATCTCAGTTTTATAACATTTAGCAAAACAAGTCTACATTAGATTTTTATGTAACTTCACCAGAAAAATATTTAAAATGAAAGCCAGAAATCAATACTTTTCATTTTGTGGATAATGTTTAATAATTCATCAAGGATAGGGGAAAGAAAAAGTGGCAAATAATTCTGTAAACTTTTTCTTCTTTTTTCTTCATTGGCCAAGTGTGTTTGCCTCCGGTACATAAGCTCTTAGGGTACATACAAGCAACAAGTGGTAAATCATTATCATCATCACAACATACAATAATCATAAATCATAAGATTCAACACTCCGTGATAGACATAGGATACTAAATCAATCAACATAAATCATAATAGGATACTAAATAAATGCAATCAACATAAATTATGAGATACAACGAAGTCAAATCATAAGCTAAGGGAATAGGTAATAGGAAAGATGATGAGAATGTCCATGACACGTATCATTTAGCCAGAAACCATGATTTGCGAGCTACAATAATGGCTCAAACAACAAATGTAGCCAAAAGCAAACAAGTTACAGGATGAGAAAGCATCTCCCAGTTGCAAGACCAGGAAAAGAACGGCCAAATTTCCATTAACTAAAACAAGCTAGAGGAAAGGCCTAGAATTTAAATGCTGGAACAGATCTTAGATGTAAAAAACTTGGTTCCTGTGTCCTACAGAAAGCAGATCTTTTGCTTATATATCATTTTAATTCTATCTGCTATAAAGCAGCTGGTTGCAACAGTCAGCTTCTGCTGTATGCAAGTTTGGAAATATGGTTTTATGACTCTGGCAAGCTATGTACGATAGTTGTGCCTGACATGAAGTTTGACAGCAGTATTCACTTTCTTCTACACGCACGCACGCACACACACAAAAGAACATTTAGAACATTTTGACAGACACACGGTGTCATATTAGTGTGAGAGCAGGCTATCTGAAAATTGGCTAGCACCTGGGCTAATGGTGCCCTGCCCCTTTAACGCCTCCCCAGCCATAAGGCCCCTTTAACACCTCCCCAACAATAAGCAGCTATAAAAGCTGAGCAGAAAAGCAGCTGGGAATGGGGGTGTGGTGTTTGGAGTTGTTCTGAGAGGGAGATAGTTTCTGTTACTTTGTGGAAACAAAGCCACTGGAAGCAGCCTTGGGCTAACAGACAGAAATACTTTTCTTTTGAAAATTGTAGTAGTTGAGTACATTAGTGGTAGTAGAGTGGGTGGGTTCCTACCGGTTTGGACCTGTTCGGCAAACTGGTAATGGTTTGGCGGGCTGGGTCTGTGGAACTGGCAGCGACCCAGGCCTGCCATGCCCCCAAACTGATTCTCTGCGTGCTTATCCGCAATGTGATCAAAATTGTTCTGTGTCTAAGTGCGCAGGCATGAAGCAGACACAAGGAAACCAGCAGTAGTACCTGCTAGAACCCACCCCTGGTGGTAGTAGTAGTGGACCTGGAGAAGTGGAGGAAAAGGAACTGTGATTACTACCCAATGTCTGCTTGTGTAAGAGGAGGTCTAAAGGTCAAGGGGATTTGTGTTGGTCCTCTGGGGTTTTGAGATCCCACTGACTTTGAATTTAGATGAAGAACCTCTGATAATGAGTGTGCTTTTTTCTTGTTTTGACTTTTGTACCTCTCACATTCTTGCAAACAAAACAAGTGTGCTTCTAATTTTTCATGCAAGAATCCTTTGCATCACGTGAGCCTTCTCTATTCTGACCCCCGGAAAACATTGAGCTTCCCCTCCAGAGGTGGTATTCAGCCAGCCAGTTCTCTCCCGTTTGGGTGAACCAGTAGCGGCGGCTGTGGGAGGCTCCACCCACCCACCCCGACGTAATGTGTGAGCACTGCCCATGCGCAGAAGGTGGTGCACATGGGCAGATGTGCACTTACATTTGCAAACTGGTAGGGAAGGTAAGTGAATCCCACCACTGCTCCCCTCCAATATCTGCACTGCCCTTTGAGATTCTTGGGATTGGAAAAGTGATTCCCTTCCTTACCTGTTTAAATCTGTATTCAAAAGAGCTCATTTTGCAGCAAAAAAACATCTTTGTTATTCCAAACCTTCGACCAACAAATTGGCTGGACGGTTGCATGTGTGGCCCTCTCTCTCTCTCTTCAGAAGAGAGATGCAGCTTCCTTGGATTTTACTAGCCTACCAAATATTAAAGACCCCAATTAAAGGTGAGCTTTGCTCCAAGATGAATTGTGTCATTCCCTACCACCGCCTTCCCTCTATTCCTGAAATAGCTTGTTTATTCATCAAGTTTTCTGAAATTATGATTTGCCCAATCACTTTATTTCTGATGGAGATATACAATTCATGTCCCATTTTTGGAAAGTTCTGTTTCAGCACTGTCCATTGTTCACTGTTAGATGGAGAAACAAGACAGATGCCAAGTTAGTGTAATGATCTTCTTATGTAAACTATCAGCAGCATAATTCACCTGATCTTTTATTATGGCTAAATTTGCTTATAATAACTCAGTTCATGCCTCTACTGAGATGTTGATGAGATTTACAGTTTCAAGCCATGCCTGTGAAATGCTTCCCAGCCTCCCCCTCCTTTCACAGGCTTCCTGTTTACTCCAGGAACCGCAAAGTATTCCTCTCCTACTCTAGGATCAACTGGATCATGTCAAGCATTCCTATAGGTCCATGATGGCAAACCTATGGCACACATGCCCAAAGTGGCATGCGAAGCCATGTCACCCGGCACGCATGGCCTTGCCTGCTCATATATCTGTTTCTGGCGCGCATGCGCAGGTGACTATCAGCTGTCCTTCTTGTGCGTGGCAGGACCAAAAATTGGTGTGCGCATGCACACCAGCTAGCTGATTGTTGGGTGCGCATGTGCACCAGAACCCACAAGTCCAGCTTTTCCAGAGTGCGCCCCCGATGAGCATGAGCGCATGAGCATGATGTTTCTGCACAACCTTTTTGACACTCAGTGCCAAAAAGGTTCACCGTCACTGCTATGGGCTACCTGGAAATTGAATGTTCTGGGGAAACATGAGGCATTATATACCCCTCAGCTGCTTTATTTGCATTATGTTTAAAAATCCAGGCTGCCTGACTCGATGCATATTCAAGCTTTGGCATCTGCCAGCAATTCTGACTCAAAGTGAGGCCTTGTACTGGAAGAGGAAGGAGATATTTGAATTGAGAGACATTCAGACAGACAAACAGACATATCTTCCCAGAGAACCGAGTACCGGTAGATATTCTGAAATGGACATGTTCCCAACTAAAAGAGTTGGACACTTGCTCCTTTTTGCTATCTAGTGTCTGAAGCAGTAAGACGGAAAGACATAAAGCGAGAGAGATCTATCCAGATTTTTCTGTGAGGGGGAAAAAATCCTTCCATTTTGAGATAATCGGGCAAGCGGAGGAAGGATATAACAAACTGAAGATGGCTTTTTGCATATGTTCTAACCAGCAAAGAATTAGAAATTGAAGGAAGCATATGACTCCTTTAAATCACCTATAACCTGAAGGAAGGAAGGAAGATTACACTTCCAATATGCTCTTACAATTTTAAAATTAGGAACATTATGCTCAAATTTCTGTTGACTAAAACAACAGGCCTAGAATTTTTGCCTCTTTGATTATTGTAAAAAAAAATCTGAAGAATGGTTTATGGTGCTGGACAGTTAATAGTTATTGCTTTTGCCTGGTATGAAATCTTGCCTCAGAATTAGAGGAAGTTGGCAACCTGTTCTACATAGGAAGGCCAGTCCTACAGCTAAATGTGGTCAAAACACCTATTGAGTCAACATATTGTACCCAACTGTAATAATAGATTTAGTTTTGGCTCATTATAGATGTCAACTACTGTAGTCATGTTTAAACAAACAATGGCTTAGTATGGGATATGAAGGCAGACATTATCAGACCTGATAGTGTAATTCTTAGAATATAGTCACATGCATATTTCCTTGGATGCATCCTATGAATTATCGTTAGGGCAAATGAGGCCATTGAATCTAAGTCTTGGTTCAGCAAAGGAATTGAAATTAAGCTAAAGATGTTCAATATCTTCTCAGTAAGAGTTTTCAGTTTGCTGATCTTTGTTATCCTTCCCATTTGTCCAAAATCCATGTTCAAGTGTGGTGAGTAGAACTGGATTTAATACTTGAGGTAAAATCTGACTATTGCAGAAAATAGTTTGGCTATTATTTGTTGTGTTTTTGAAACTAAACTCCTGCTGATGCAGCTAAAACTCCACCCCCCCCCCCCAGTTATTTCATCCTGATGACTCATATTCATTGAGATCATTTAAAAATACTTACTTCCAAGAAAGTGAGGGTAGGATTTCCTTGTAAAAAGTTCAAACCCACTTTTTGCATGCTTGTAAATAAGGTTTAAAAGAGTAGCCTCTATTTTATTTAATGTGAAAGACCACAAAACTGAAACAATAAAAAAGTATCTGTACCACTACAGAATATAAATGCTGGATGTTTTAAAAACTCCAAATAGAACAGAAGTGAGAACAGCAATGGGTGGCCTTGTAGTCTTGAATTTTGACATGTGTTCAGGTTTGAATTTCATGAAGGTTAGCATGACCTCTACTTGAATCTATTCTCTGTTGATTTCAAAGGGTTTTTGTTCAAAATTAAAGACTTTACACTGTTTGTTTTTAGACATGATATTATAGCATAAAAAAAATCCAAACTGTATTTTCTCTCGAGTTTTCCTGAATAATTTTGCTTTTGCCAAAATGAATTTAGCTGTACTGTGATGGTGTTTAATTCAAAAGCATTTGGTCCCACAGGTATCCATGTGAACATGGGCTAGCCAATAGCTGAAGTGAATGAAATTACATTTCCCTGAAAACACAAAATGTACTGAATGGTTTTCTTGGATAGAGATCATGGGTTGTGTTAAATAATAACAAGCTTAGTGTGTTTTAGGTTGAAACTTACTCAACAAACCATGAGTGAACAAGCCACTTTAGTGTGATATGCTAGCTCAGATATGCAGACTAGAAGTTATGGTTAGTCAGGCTGTCACAAATTGCTTCTAAGGAGCTACCCTCTGGTCTCATGCCACCCACAATAACCTCTCAGTTACATTTCTGAAAGATGCTGTACACCAGCTTTCTCCAGCCACCTGTTGTCTAACAGGACTTCCCACTGCAGATGGAATAGGCAATCAGTATTCTTCAACCCCAGTGATACCAGCTGCCAATTCATAGAACAAAAAGAAAACATTTGATTTGATTTTAAGTATTTATTAAAAATGGTACCAATTATGAAAAAAGAGTCCAAGTTGAATAGTCAGAAATAAGAAAAACGGAGACATCCAGAAGTAAATATTCTGCAAAGATAACAAAAAAGGGGGGAATTCTTCTGACTTGCCCCTGGTTGAGACAGAACAGTCTGAAGACATGTAACCATAGCTAGATAAAATGCTACATTCTCACTGGGTCTCGGTCCATGGAAAAGGGGGTCTGTGCACTTCAGGCCCATGATGGCAAAAGATATAATAACAGAAACATCCTGAAAAATGGGAGAATATATAATATATACAATATGAATGAAATCTTTTTAAAAACACTTTTAAAAATGATGTGGCAATATTTGCCGCCTACCAGTTTTCCCAGTATAATTGGCTATTTCCAAATTACTGTAATTCCTTATTTACAAAGTTGAACATGTCAACAACACATGTCTTAAATTCTTCTTTCTTATAGCACTCTTAAAAGAAATCTGCAGCATACAGTATATAATGTGGGATGGAAAGGCAGGAGATTATAACAAATATAGATTAATTATAAGTTACTATATCAGAACGAGAGATTCAAGATACCTTAAGACTGTAGAATGAAGCTTCTTTAGGATTCCAATTTCACAGTTTAAGAAAAATACATCTGACTTAATATTTATGTACAGTATTTTATTGACTTCAATGGACCAGAATATTGGAGGAAAAATGAACTCCTGCTATATTGGGATTGCAACTTTCCAAACTTCCATCTGGACGCATCCAATTAAAGATCACTCATTTAAAGAATGGTCCTCATTGTGATTTCTGGATTACTTTGTCAACTTTGGGGAGCCACTGTCCTTTGATAAGGAACATGCTCATGTGCAGAAAGCACAAGGTTCAAATACCTGGTATGCTCTGTTCAAAAGATCTAGGAAATTGATGGAAAGACTTCACTGTGCCCAGGATCTTAGGGAACAGCTGCTAGTAAAAACACCCCCAACAAAACAAAAACAAATCCCAGTTCTCCATTGCTGGTTTGGACACACATCCTTGTAACATGTTATAAGATTGCTACAGACAGTTCTGCCTTAAATAGTGAAAAGGCACAATAGAGCTACAAAGTTAAGAACGAAATGACAGCGAGTCTCAGGATTTGTTTTTTAAAAAGTTGATCATTATTTAAATAACCAAAACTGTGTGAAATAAAGAAACACTGATTTGGTTTGGTATGCTGTATCCAGTAAGTACAAAAGGAAAAGAGGACTCTCTATTTTTAATAGTCACAAAACGGGTACAATTTTTCAACAGGTCCATTTTTTTCCCAAGCCCATCACAAAGGGCAGCTGGTCTCTCTTACAGTTACTGAAGGCGCAGAAATTCCATCTTTATACAAAACATGCTTCCGTAATTCCTATGATTCCTATAATAATGAAATAGGCAATAATTCTTGACATTAAAAGCACTCTGAACAAAAAAGAGTTATATAAATATTTATAAAACAATATACACAATTGCCTTACAGATTTGGTAGGCTCATAGCACTGAAAGGGTATCAATGCATCTGGGGAATTACTAGATGGCAGCAAAGAGTTACAGAAAACTCTAGCTCCTTCCTATCGGGCCCAATATACCAATCCTAATCAATATTTTTTTTAAATAAACATCCTTACCAAAAATGTTTTTTTTTTACAAACATTGTACGCACAATGATTTTCTTAACAGCATTTAAAAATAGCAATGATCCATATACCTTTCCTACTCTTAAACTCATCCTGTATTCTCATTACTCAAAGGTTGAAAATAATCTGAAGGCCTCTAGAAACACATCCCCACAAGTTTTTCTATGTCCCAATTGTTCCTGGAGGAACAGGCTTCCTACCAGAGAGCATAAGTTGCAATTGAAGCTCATAGAAATCGACAGGACAAACGAGTAATGCCAGTTATTCAATTTATTTCAATGGAGTTCATTTAAGCATTATAAAGTCCCCCTCACCTCCAAAGTCATATGGCTTTCTATTTGCAGAAATCATCTTCCAAGGTAGATTTCTGAAAAGTTCCTATTCATTTCGCACATTCATGAAGGGGGGGGGGGTGTAACATGGTGACACATGAGTGCTCATTAATCCAGTTTCACAGCCAGTGAGTTGCAATAACCCAACCAATAAATCTGTCTGGGTTGCCAGTGCTTCACCCAACCTCTGTAGCTGTGTCTTTAAAGCAACTCGATTTGAATACAGCAGCAGGGATAGTTTTTATGGCAACTTGCCAATTTTTTCAATCACTGTGAACAAAATACAGCAAAGGCAGTTAAATACTGGTGATCCTATTTGAGGCAATGCGAAAGAGGAACTTGGAGACCACATTTTATTTATAGATATACACAATTATATTCCAATGCATGTGACATACTTGGCCTCTTTTCTCGTATTGCTGATGAGTAAGAACAAGAAATTTGTAGGAGTTCAGTACTGTTTCAGATACTAAAAAATGGTACTGTCACTGTGAAACCCAACGCAACATTAAGTCATTATTATTATTTTGTGTGGATGAAATATAAAATGTAATAGCTAGAATGACATTTGTTAACAAGAGCTGCCAGAATACCTGGGGGGAAAAATCCTCATCTCTTGAAAAGCAGATGAAGCTTCTCAGACCATGAAGATAAACAGTGGCTTGGATCCAAATTTAGTCATTGAAAAAAAAAGAATTGCTAAAATACAGACCTCTTTCCCAAGTTCCATCACAATTAATAGCTCTACTCTAAGGAGGGCCAAGTTGGGATCCAACCCACTCTTGCCTGTGAAAGTCTGCACTTAAAAGTAGCACTTAAAAATCAGTTAGAATTGGAAAGGTTGGCAAATGTTATTTTTTCCTTTCGGGGCATGAAATAGCTGAAAAGTAAGACAGCCATTGAATCCTAGATGGAAAATGGGCATTTGAATATGTAAAGGACAGGTCTGTATTTTTAAGATATAGATCTCAAGCTTCATTTGTTGTTTTAAACGATTAAGATATTAAGATGACATGTAATATGATTCTACATAGGCCAACTCAAAAGCAAGACAGTTTACAGTAAAGTGGAATTACTTTCAAGTGTACATAGAGTTGAACCTTTGGTTTATTAACTTCAGATTTTACCCTCCACTGAAAAATAAATTTCTTAATAAATCTCCAACTAATAGTTAAGCATTATATGGTTGTCATTAGAACCAATTATCCCTTTTCCTATTTTACATTAGAGGGTGAAATATGCCACTGATTGATAGGTTGTACCTGAAGTTCTGTTTTTACATGTTGCTGGCTCCAATCTGAAACTAACCCCAATAGAACTGAACACATATTGCCAGATGTTTAAAATATGATATAATGTAATGAACCACAAGACCATCTGCTTTCAGTACACAAAACCAAGCAGGATAGGGGTAAAATAACACATAAATGTAAGCAACCTCATATTTGGTCATAAGCATGCTTACACAGGGTGTTAAAACTCGTGTCTTGAAACAAGGCTTAGAAAATTAGGCTCTCCAGATGTCACAGGACCAAGTTCCCAGCATTCCTCAGCATTGGTCATGTTAAAAACAGCTGTTCAGCAACATTTGGAAGGCCTCAAGCTACCCATATCTTAAAAGATTTGTATTGATTGTGAGATTGTAAACTTAGTGATCTGCCCTGTAAATTCCCACCATATCAGGAGAGAAGGTAGCCACAGAGAACTGGTTCAAATGCTTCCCCTATCTGAAGTGAAAAGAAAGATGCTGTAAAGGTAAAGGTTCCCCTCGCACATATGTGCTAGTCGTTCCCGACTCTAGGGGGCGGTGCTCAGCTCTGTTTGAAAGCCGAAGAGTCAGCATTGTCTGAAGATGTCTCCTTGGTCATGTGGCCAGCATGACTAAATGCCGAAGGTGCACGGAACACTCTTTCATCCCACCAAAGGTGGTTCCTATTTTTCTACTTGCATTTTTTTACATGCTTTCAAACTGCTAGGTTGGCAGAAGCTGGTACAAGTAACAGGAGCTCACTCTGTTATGTGGCGCTAAGGATTCGAACTGTCGACCTTTCTGATCAACAAGCTCAATGTCTTAGCCCCTGAGCCAATGTGTCCCTGCAGAAAGATGCTGCCTTCATCTCAACTACTGTTGAGACTGGCTGGCCTGGCATAATTTTAACGCCAACCTCCTGGCATACATATTTACTGGTTTTTTAGGGGGATTGTTCTTTTAAACTTAATTTTATAGGATATTGGGGTTTTAAATTCTGTACATTTTAAATTATTTACTTAGCAGTACAGTTCTGTATATCTTTTTATTCTCCTCTTATTTATGTATCTATCTACTTAATAATTTTAATTGTTTAAATTTTATAGTTATTTATGATGTATTTTGATATGGACTGTACACCGCCCCGAGTCTCTTTCGGGAGAGGGGGCGGTTTATAAGCGCTAAGAAATAAATAAATAAATAATTAAACTACAGAAAAGTAGGTGGAAATGAAACATTAGTTCTATATTAAGGATAGGACAACCATCTCCACATTTGCAGGATAATTCAGGAGCATAACAGGAAGCTTACTTTTGTTCCCTATCCACCAACTCCAGCTTCCAAAGGGTGCTTCCTTGAAACTTGTTTGTTTTTGGTCTCCAGCTCCAGATGTACTATATATAAAAGAGCTATGTGCCTGAATTCAGAGAGGTGCAGTTGAACTACGCTACAGCTCACTAATCTATTTGTGAGATTAACAAATACTAGCAAGGATATTGAAGTCCTACTCTAGTGGTCCCATGTCAGATCTCTGGGATATTGAAGGAAGATATCTATCTGAAGGTTTGGCAGTGCTGCTGCTAATCATTGTAGACCAAGTTCAGTCAATTTTTTTGTGACCAGTCTACTGTTGTTGTTTTTTTTAAAGAAAGAAACTCCCCTGCAAGGATCTCAGGGCTTGGTAACGACGACATGCGTTATAATTTTCAAGGGCTTTCTTTCAGGTGTTATTTTTCCAAAAATAAAAAGTGGGGAGGGAATGCTCTTGATTTCCTGCATTTACCTCCAAATTTTGGCAACATAATTGGGAGAGGTTACTGGGGGGAAGGGGACACGGTGGGATGAGGTGGCTAAGATGCTGAGCTTGTCAATCAGAAGGTCGACAGTTCAGCGGCTCGAATCCCTAGCCCCGCAAAACGGGGTGAGCGCCCATTACTTGTCCCAGCTTCTGCCAACCTCGCAGTTCGAAGCATGTAAAAAATGTAAGTAGAAAAATAGGAACCACCTTTGGTGGGAAGGTAACAGTGCTCTGTGAGCCTTCGGCATTGAGTCATGCTGGCCACATAACCACGGAGATGTCTTCGGATAGTGCTGGCTCTTTGGCTTTGAAATGGAGATGAGCACCGCCCCCTAGAGGCCGGAAATGATTAGTATGCATGTATGGGGGAACCTTTACCTTACCTTTTCCTTAGTGGGGGGAAAAATAGAGTTGGGTTGGTGTCTGTGCAGTTAGATTATTTGTTGTTCTTATTCAGTATAAAGAAACTTCCCATGTGCCACATGGCAGCTAGGCAATTTGAGACGACAGTGGAGTTACAGCCACAATACTTGTGGTGTTTGTAATGCCTCCTTTAATTTATCACAGCCAGTTAAATCTACTAATTGTTGTCCATTCTGTTTATAGCCCATGGGTAATTTATATGAAGCACTGGAATAAATGCATGTCCCATGTCATGGCTCTCTTTCACTTTGGAAAAGCCTCTCCCGTCTTTGCATTCTGCAAGGCACATCTGAGTCTACTTTTTATGTGATTAATGCCTTTCCCAGGCTTTTCTATAGGATGGGATTGTCAGTTTGTGGCCAATCTCAGTTACAGCTCCAACTCCTGTTGTATATGTCCTTATTTTGTACCAAATAGTGATTGGAGTTAATTAATTCAAGCTCACTGTTATATGACAACAGTATCCCTGCATATCTGGGGTTTGGTCACAATGCCAGTAGGCCACAATTTTAATTCCTCAAAGAACAAAATAAAACCCAAACCCAATGTGTTGAAAGCAAAGTCACAGATACGGTTTTCGATGGGAATGTTAGATCACCCCCTTTGGCTGATTATAACCAAAGCTTGCAAGTAGGTGAGGAGATTAGTACAGTCTTCAAAAATGAAAGTTCCAGGCTTTGGGAACATTGACAAGAACTTGCTGCCAACAGGCTGCTTAAGTTGGCAGAACAAGACAAGCAGATTTGGTACAATAGGAGAACACAATGCCATGGGATAAAGGAAAATCCACACAATTCAAAGAAAACAGCAGCTACGTATATAGACACAGACGTTGCACAACAAAAGCCCAATGCAGGACAATCAGCCAGTGTCCCCAGGGCCTTTATCCTCGGGGTCTTTATCTGAAGACCATTCCCCTATTCTCTCCCCACCTTGGCCTGGCTTTTTTGGCAGCTGGAAGACACCTCAGGCAGTACAGTTTGTTATGATTGCTGTCTCAGTTTCCAAGAACTGCAGCAAAAGCACTATTACTGGAGAGAATGCAGCCAAGGAAAGTTTGATTTAAAAAGGATTAACAAAGAACCATCTGAATTGAGGAGAAAGAGATAGTAAAAAGAAATTTCCTTTCTCAATGGAAGCTTTTGCTGTAAATTGCTCTGCCTCATTTGCAACATTTTACTGAGGTAGTAGAGCTTCAGATAATGTTGCAGGTTATTTGGAGCTCTCCCATGGTCTTTCTACCATGGTGAAGACTTTCGTTCGGTTGCTAAAGAGCCACTAAAGAGAAAAGACAACTGTAAACTAGCGGCACAAAGCAACCTCCACCCCAAGCCAAGGACTCTTGCTTCCTTTGAATTAAATGATCATGAGAGAAGAGCCCCTCCTTAATTAGGGGCTCCCTAATTGTGGAACTTTAGAATATGGAAGTGTTCTTTTAGAAGAAGTTTAGATGTCCTAAGCCAGCCCTGATTTTATCTATCTATCCATTCAAAAATTAGAGTTCCAAAAACATGGGAGTCATAAGCAACATCAGGTTGTATTATTAAGAAGATTCACAGAATTCATTGAGAAGTGTCTCATTAAATCAAGGTGGTAGTCCAGTTAGAATGCACGAGATAAGGACACCAAATGGTCAGAAGAAGCCAGAGGAGGTAAGTAAAAATTACACGCTCATTTTCTATTACTAGATGTTAAGCAGGTTGTTCTGGTTCTACGCAATATGAAAAATCTAAAATCCAAATAGGCTTCCCAGGTCCTCCTCCAAAAATAGAACACATTAATTATGTCTGGTGGGATGAAGCTATTATGCCTTATAACCAGTTCAGCCCCGTTACAGGTTCTGTTCTTGATTATACACTTAAATAGATACACATTTATTATTATTATAACTTTTTAGTATAAACAGACAGTAATCATTGGTAATAGTGGGGAGGAGGGAACCACTGTTCAACAATAATAATTCTGATGTATTAGGTTAAAGAAGACACAATGTAAAACTCTTAAAAGGTCCCAATTGGGATTTCTAGTCTTCACACAAAAAGAATTGTATAGAAGGCAACATCCATGTGCTAACATGCCCTACTTCTCCATCCCTTAGTTACTGCTTAGTCCACTGCAGAGAATAATACAATAAAGCTTTGTGCTTCAGATGTCTGCCCTGTGTCCAAACTGATGATGGGTAAGTAGGTCATGTGTCAAACAAGGCAATCTATTGCATCTGCTCTCACGGCAGAAGGGCCAATACCTATACCGATCAGGAGGAGGAGTAGCATCTAAAGAGGTTATCAAAAATGAATCTGGCCCATTTAAAAAAGTCCAAGGAGACAATCTTCCATCTTTATATGCCACGATGAAGTAATGGTCAGCAACGTTATTTGTCTGAGTCAATTAAAGGAAGGTGTGGCATGGGAACATATTGATATGGTTGGGATTGCAGGCTTGGCTCAGAAACTCTTGATTCTTGGAGCCACTTCATTTAAGTCACCTTTTCTCAACCTAGTGCCCTCTTGCTGGTTGAGAATTAGTGAACTAAATGTTCAGCATACCTAAATGATACCTGACTTGTGGAAGCCTGTCCCAGGTGATCCATTTTCACATCTTCAAATTATAAGCTCTCGGGGAGATAGATTTGGGATAGATAGATTCCTTCTGGATCCCGCAAGACCTCCCTAAGCAGAGTTCTTATTAGGGAGTTCTGTTTCACATCACCTTCCTCACTGTCCTAGAGCTCCACAATTTTCCAGAAGAGATTTTTTTAGAGGAATCAGAAATCACCTATTCATTCTACCAGCAGGAATGCTCCATTAGACCAGATCGTACTATAGAAGAAATCTGTTCTTTTTGTAGAGATCAGAAGTTGGATTCAGTCCAGGATTTGGAGCAGCAAGTTTTCAACTCACTACATAAATGCTGAAATATAGCCTACAGTTCCATAATTAGGCCAGATGGGGCAAACTCTCTTAGTGAAGGCACAGTGGCAAAGCTGGAAGGAAATCTAGCACAGAGACGCAAAAGTCTGAGACAAAGCTGCTTGCTAAACTCTTAAAATCCCTCTCCGAAAATATGAAATGAAAAATGTAAGTATTAGAAACTTTGGAATAGAACTTTGTCTGAACTATTTGTTCCTTCACATTGGGAAATATTTAAATGATACGGATATTGTTAATTCATGTTGTTTTTATTTTCTTAAAATCAATATATAAAAAGGCCATAATGTTAGAGATGCTCTCATTACACCTATTTTGGGAAGAAGTACTAAACACACACTCACCCAACTGCATTCCTGTGTTAGTCCATTTTCTTAGTCCTCAAAATACAACGAAGCACAAACTAAACATATTGGCTAGATCTGCACAACATGCGAAAGCCATGAGGGCGAAACCGCAAATGCACTTAACATTAATCAAACTGTGCAACCGCTGACTCTAAATCTTAAAAACACCTAGGAATATTGCCTCTTAAGATAGTGGGGAAGTATTACTACGTAGTTCAGAATAGCAAATGTCTTCAGGTGAACACTTTGGAAGGTATGTCTCTTGCAATAATATAGCCAAATCTTTGAAAACTCCAGAAGCCTGAAACTGGAGTGCAAAACCCCTTTCAAAATCTTTTGCATTGATGCCCCTGTACCTATGGCCGGGCAATAAAAAGCATTCCCCTTCTTTCCTGCAATGTATGTGATTTTCTTTTTTTCCCAATAAAAACTTTACTTCCATTTTTTTTAAATGGCTAAAGAAAAATAGGTAATATTATAGGTTCAGTAGTTTGTGGTTCCATCTCTGATACGGAGTATAATCATAATGAGAGTTTAATGTAAAATTAAGGCACTTTTCTCTGCTAAGTTAAACGAATTGTGTTCGATGTTTGGACTTAGAAAAGAGAGAAACCCAGATAGCTGAATGAGTTCTTCTGTAATTTTAGTAGCTTACGCCAACTGGATCCCCCCCAAAAAAGATAATTTTCCTTTCCTTGTCCTGCCCAATGATTCCAATGGGAAGGAAAAGGATGGTACAAGCTCCAGGCTGCCATGATCCTACCCACTTTAGAGGCAAGTTAGCATATGAGGACAGTAGAAAACAGGGTTTCTACTAGCAACCCCCCCACCCTGACCTTCATAGTACCAACTGCAGCAAGTTTGTAGCTTTAGGTAAGGTCCTTGTGAGGCTGGATTTCTCTCTCCGAGGACAAACCTTTCTTCTCTCCTTAGGGAAGGAAAGCTAAGAAATCCTATTGGTTGGATAATGGCTCATTTTATTACTATAAGGATTACAGCTTTAGAGTAGTAAAGGTACATTTGATAAGGAAGTTAACTGCATTTTTCTGACTTGAGTTAAAAGACAGGAGGGGGGCCTATATGTTCCTTAGAGTAATGATTGGGTGTTATTATTCAAGACTCACTCCTTGTTTACACCAGTATCTCCAGTATTTAAAATGTTAGGATTCCGTTGTACATATTCTATATGCTGGTTCACAGTTGCTTGTTAACAGAGTTTCTTCGAAGTTTACTTATCAGGAATCTGGTAATTGCCCTAAACCTCGATCCTAGAATATCACCAACAGTCCATCACCAACTCTTCCAAAGCTTCCTTACATCAGCTCCTCCTTGGACCTTGATTATAAGCCAGACAATTTGGGAAGATCTTTCTTCAACAGTGTTGGACCAAAGCTCCCCACTACAGAAGACAAGGGAGTCAGAAGGCGAGTCTTTTGTACAACAACTAGCACCCTCGTGGGGTCCACAGGAGCCTCTCATCTGTCCAGTGGCACATGCATTTATAACCTGGGTTTGTTTGGTGCTCCCAGCAGACTGGATGGAACCTGGAAGAGGCAGGGCAGGTCTCACCTCTGACCCACACGTTGTCTGTTGGCTTCCACGTTCACGGCCAAGTTATGGAGGAAGAGAAGGATCTGCCACCAGACCTGATTTCTGTTCTGCTGGTGCTGTAAAAAGGGGAGGGGGGGGGAAGGGATCTCAACAAGATTATTCACATAAAATGTTAAAGCCACCATTCAAAAGCTTAACCTGTCCCAATAAAAACTTATACTTATATTTTTTAAGAACAGGCACTTTTTAATCCAGCAATACTACACATATTAAGGAGGTAAATGCATTGGCCCCAGGGTATGTGTGTGTGACTAGTAGTAGTTTCTCCAGGAATAATTGTTGCTCCAATATTATGAAAGAAAGAAGCAGACCCTTTATGTATTGTGCACAAAAGGATTAATCCCTCCCTCCCCCCCCTTTTTTTTTTTGCAGGATTCTGCAGAGTTTTGCCAAGTGCTGTTTTTAATCAGATTGGCTTCTGAGTGTCTCATAGCCCAGCTGCAAGAACAAACAACTTCGCCCCCCCCCACTTTTTTTTCCTAAAGGAGAGTGCCTCCCCCTTCCAGCAAACACAGGAGGGGGGGAAGGGAGGGGGGGAGAAGAGAAGTGTAGCTGGTGATCCATCTGTAAGTGATTTGACACTGTGAAGGTCAAAGGGTTAATCTTCAATTTAAACCACACTGCTGAGACAGCAAAACTGATTTTATCCAGTACAAGGAAACACACTCCTATACACACACACACACACACACACACACTCCCCCCCACTTTGCTTCCCAACATCTCCAAGATAATACTGCCCTTTTTTAATAGCTCCTTTTGACAGTAAGCCATAAATAATCAGTCTTGGAGCCCTTTCCTACTGACTGGAGCCAATTAAACCTTAAGCAAGAACACACTTGAAAACAAAACCCAACCAACCCCCCCCCCCCACTTAGGGGTTATTTCAGGTCCCCATGATCAAGCAACACATTTTAAAGCTTGACTGGGGGCGGGGAGGGTTCAAACTCTTAACTCTGCTACCTTGAGCTAGGGCTAGCGAGAGCTTAGCTTTCATCAAGTGGCACAATCCAGGCTTTGTATGATGCAGGCCTTTTGTCAAAAGACAGAGGCATCATTGATACGACGAGCTAGATCTAGAGATCCAGCAAGCAGAGCCCCATGCACATTATGTCAAAGAGGTCATTTTCTCCTACCTTCCCTTTAATGACCTCCCCTCCCCCCCCAAAAAAAATTGCTCCAGAAAATTGGCAGCCCTCCAGCAGAGAATGGAAAGGGGCTCAGAAGAGCTGCTGGAGAAAGGACGATCTAGGAATTGATATTTAAAGGCCACTTGGCCTTCATTAGCAAGAGCCCTGCTAGATTATAGTCTCCTCCACCAATGGATCTATTTGTGGAAGAAGAATGGAAGCCATGAACTTTGTTTTGCAAGATTACACCTTGTGTTGTGCCTTGTGTTTTGGAATGCTGCAGGGATGTAGAGAAATGATCCTTTATAATAATCCTCTGGCAATTCCAGAATTGTTTTGTCTTCATGAGCCACGGAGTCTACCTCAAGCAGAAGCCAGACCTCAGTGTATTTTCATCCCATTGCAGAGGTGGCATTCAACAGGTTCTGACCAGTTCTGGAGAACCAGTAGTGGAAATTTTGAGTAGATCGGAGGTGGTATTTACTTGTGTAAATACCACCTCAGACTGGCCCCGCTCCCATCTATTCTCTGCCTCCCGAATCCCAGTAGATCGGGAGGGAATGGGGATTTTGCAGTATCTTTTCCCTGCCACGCCCACCAAGCCACACCCACCAAGCCATGCCATGCCACGCCCACCAAGCCATGCCCACAGAATCAGTAATATATATTTTTTATTCCAGGACTGTCCCGTAGTGCCATCTTTCCTAATAATCTAATAGCAGCTGATACCATCAACATAACCCTGACAGCTCACAAACCTTAGAAAACTAAAAATCAATACAGGTGTTCCTCATTTTAGTGACCATAATTGGGACCAGACATTCTGTCATTAAGCTAAATTGTTTGGCACTTGAGTCAGAAGCACCAAGGTGCTTCCAGATTGAAAGGATTAGCCAGTGACATCACTGATGTCCTGGGGACATCCAGTTGAGAGTTCCTTTCATGTCCCCGGCAAGAGCTGGAATGAAGGACAAGGGCTCAACCTCTCCTCACTGCCTGCTCTCAGGTCTCAAACACAGGCTTGCTAATCTCCTGCCCAGGGTTCCAACCACTTGAGCCACTGTGCTCCAGCTAAGTGGCTGCTAAGTGGGTAATCAGATGATAGTGCTTTTCTTTTCCCCACTCCCCTACCCTTTGGTATGCTCACTCCAGTGCTGGGTGCTGAAATAATTAGCAGGAAGGGAATTAATGTTTGCATTTACATTCATTGGGAAAAAAAGGAATTAAAAGAGAGTAAGAAGGCAGACGATGAGGAAAATTCATTGAGAGCAATGTGTTGGTACCCATAGTCTAAGCTTGCTACTCACACAGCCTGGTATATTCCTCACTGTGCGCCTGCTTATTCTCTTTAATCTCTTCCTCTCCAATCTCTCTGCTCAGCAAGGCAGCTGAGGAAAATACAACAACACTACATTGAGTATGGACTATAATGATACTCATGTGACTGAGGATCGCTGCTAAGCTTGCCAACGAGGTCATTAGTTATAATATTATTTTTTCAGCATTGTCATTAACTTCAAATGGTTATTGAACAAATTAGTAAGGGAAGTCTACCTGTATGGAAAACTCCCAGTATGCCCAACTTCTGTACATCCCCACAAATCCACAAACAAACAAGTCTTTCTGGGCTCCAGACTTATACTTGTGAGAAAACCAGGCTGTCCCACTTTTGGAAGGCTAGGAGCCTGCCAGACCTCAGTGGTGTATTTAAAGGACAGACACAGGCTACTTAGAAAGCATATTGCCTAGGTCCCACTAGATGGTAACATTTGAGGGTTGGGATCTGAGAACATCCATCCTATCACACCTAGTGGAATGGGCAGATACTCTCAAGGAGAGGTGATCTCACAGATGATCTGGCCCTGGGCCATTTAGGTCTTTAAAAATGGTCACCAGCACCTTGAATAACATCAGTCAAGAAAATGGACAACAGAGCAGTTTTCTCCAGCAACAGGGTGACATGCAGAGGTGGTATTCAGCCAGTTTGGACCGATTCGCCTGAGCCAGTAGTGGAAATGGTGGGTGGGTGGGTGAGCTCTATGATGTCCTATTGAGGCACATTTTTGAGGCTGGGTGCATGCACGGAAGGTGCATGAGCAAAGTGCATGCGCAGAAGGCTGGGTGCATGTGCGGAAGAGGCATGAGTGTCTGCAAAGCGAGCGGGCGCACGCGGGGCAAACCAGTGATAATAAAATATGAAACCCACTGCTGAAACCCAACATGGGTTAATTGTGAAGCATCCAGAACTATATGGGCCACCACATTCTGCACTAGTTGTAATTTGTGTGGTCTTTTAAGAGCATCCCTAAGTAGAATGTGTTGCAGTAATGAAACCAGGAAGGGACCAAAGTATGAATGACTGTGAACAAGGCCTTCCTGTCCAGGAATGGGCGCAATTGGTGCACAAGATGAAGCTGTGCAAAGACCATGTGGGCCATAGCTTCCAGGTGCCCCTTGACTAGAATCCCAAGTCCAGGAACATATCCAAATTGTGTACCAGCAAGAGTCAAAGGTGATACTTCACCGGAACCAAGAGGATCAAAGAGCCAGAACCCCTCTGCCTTTCTAGGTTGAATTGAAGCCAATTCATCATCACCCAAATGCTTATAGCCTCCAAGTGCTGACAGCATCAGCTGGACAGCATCACCTGGTCATCTTGGGATAGAAATGTACAATGAATATCATCAGCATACTGATGATAATTCAACCATCCGCAAGGATATTGACCAATTATTTTTATTTGAGATGTTCAAAATGAATGGTAATCTATATGAAACACCTACTAGGTTGTTTTCAAAATATTTTATTTATTTATGTGCTACCCAACTCACTCTGAAAAGTGACTCTTTTATTTATAGAAATCTAAAACAGTTTAATTCCATCACTTTAATGCCAACTTAAATATCTGGTGTGATAAATTACATATTTCAAAAAGATGAATTTGTATCCCCTGAGTGGATATCAAACATTTCTTTGGCTCCTTTTTGCTTTTCACAAACCACATTATTTTTACCTGGAAACTGGTAGCCAAGTTTCTAAAGGACACTAGAGTCAGGTCTCATCCTATAGTATTAATTGCAGTGGCACAAAATGAAACTCTCAGGGACAGAGCAGAAAATCAAGAGCACTGCAACAACAGAATGCAAGCAAATAAGTATGCTATATGACACAAAATGTAACACTCACAGCTGCATAATTTGAAAAGTAGTTTTGCCTGCCTGTCCGGTATATGGAGTAGGCATACTCTGCTGCCACAGAACAGATTAAATGTTAGCTAAAGCAAAGAAATCACTCACATTCCTCAGAGTAACAGATGAACGAATATGTTCCAGATGGCAAAAGAATCTGGTAACCAATGGGTGGAATAAAGGGAAGGAAAAGTCCCCATAGTGGCCTTTAAGTATCTGGAAAATGACTAGGCTAACCTTATAATTCTCCAGTCTTGTTATTAAAACATGTACGGACAAGAATATTGATTTAGTAGCACAGATGAAAACTTGCCATTATGCTAATGCATCTTCAATTTTTAATCTTCCAAAGCCAACATGGAAGGAAAAGTGAGAATTCCTTTTAAGAGGCTGAAAATTCATGTGTTACACAAAAACCATTACTTGGTTCTTTATGTGATACCCGATAATTATTTTGGGAAGGATGCCACTAACCCTTCCAGGGCAATGTCGTGCGAATCAGGAAGAACCAAAGGGGAAGAAGCCTAGCTTCATTAGCCAAAAAAGACATTTGTGCAGAATCTATACGATGGAGACTCTCTGAGCTGTTTGAAGAAATATTTAGTGAAAAGTGCTCCTAGTACTTGCTTAGTTCCCCGTCACACCTGATAGCAAGAGAGTGCAATGACAAGACAGATTGACTTTGCTTTGGAAGAGGTAACTGCTGTGTTCAGCCCCTCCCACCACATTTTCCCAGGTTCACAGCATCTCGACTTTAGTTCCCGTTTCCACTTGCAAAAACAGAAAAAAAGGAAGTACAAGAATCCAGTGCAATTATTGCAAGCCACAGCATCTCAAGTTAAAACTGCAAGTGGAAGAAATTGGTGGTTTTTTAAAAAAAAAATCGTTTAAATCAGGGTTTCCCAACTTTTGTATCTTTAAGACATGCGGACTTCAACTCCTAGGCTTCTGTGTCTTAAAGTTGTCAAGATTGAGAAACTCTGGTTTAAATTGTGGAATGTGTTTACAGGATCCTCTGATGCAGGTGAATCCATGCTTATTCTCAGAAAAAGGACATGAATAGGAGGACAGCGAGAAAGTAATCATATTTTATTGGCTCAGGGAATGCCACCATATGCCAAAGGGAAGACTTTATGGAAAACAATAACTCTTTTTTTTTTAATGCTTGCAACCGGTGATGGGATACGACCAGTACGCCCCGGTACAGGCGTACCGGAGCCTGCTGGGAGCACCGGGTACCATTCCACTACGGTGCTTCGGAGGGCCCACTCGCCCGCCTGCCCTCCTTACCTGTATTTGAGCTGATCGGTGCTTACAGGCATGGAGTGTACAGCGCCTGCGCGATGCTCCGCCGAGCAGCTGGAGCATTGCGGGCGCTAAGTACGCATGCGTGTGCTGCACACATGCTGTGTGTGTGCATGTGGTGGACGCCCGGCCCTGTTGTACTGTACCAGTTGCAATGGGCTCAGAACCCACCACTGCCTACAACCTATCAGATAGTTTTGCTACTGACCATGAGCCCTGGGAATCTCAGGCAGGATTGGCAATGGCTTTCTTCTACCAAAAGCATCTCCAAGGAGGGAATTATGGTAGACTCAACACTGCCTGGCAATTCTGTTTGGCTCCTTAGAAGCTCAGCATTCACAGCTATGTTCTGAAACACCCAGGGAAACTCTCCCATCCATCTACCGGTAAATTATTAACTGCATGATTCCTCTCTGGTCCAGAGACCATTCTTGGATGGAACAGATGCAAAGAGAACATCTGGAACAGAGGTGGTATTCAGCCGCATCTCTCCTGTTTGAGTGAACCAGTAGTAGCAGCTGCAGGAGGCTCCACCCATCTGCCCTGATGTGTAATGTGCGAGCACTGCACATGCACAGAAGGCAGTGTACATGTGCAGATGAGGTGTGTGTGAGCGAATCCAGAGTGAGCACGTTCACATTTGCAAACCGGTAGGGAAGAGAAGTAAATCCCACCTCTGATCTGGAAATGTTACATGCTTATTGTAAGCACAACTAGCCAGTTAAATTTTTTGTGCTTTTTTTTTTAATTGGAAAAAAAGAAAGAAAAGAAGTTGACCATTACTTGATAGGTTTAAGGAACTAAATCTCTGTGTGTATGTTTTTGGCGTGTCTGGTTTGGATATCTAAGATATTTTAGCCTAAGTATTTCTGAGCTGGGGTTGGAATATAACTCTGAGCATCATCAGTTTTCCCTGTTTTGCTACGAATGCTGTTTTGCATTTTCCCTGTTTTGCTACGAACTTGAGAGTCAAACACATCCAAATGCCTTTTTTAACCAGGCAGATCTTGATTCTGGCCATGTTGTGATGACACCCAGGACAATTTTGCAGGCCTTCAAATCCTCTCATAACACTTTTTCTCTAATCACATATACAGTAACTTTGAAACAGAAAAGTAATGTTCTGGAAAGTGCAAGTATATTCACATAATCCCTTTCCATCTACGGTAGCTGCTTTTTATCTATTTCACTTCTGTTTTCAATATAGTAACTCACTCTCTGATTTTAAGCATTCATGTTTTGTTTTGTGTTTTTTATTTGCATTGATAATTATCCTACCTTATGAAAGTACTTATACCCATGTTTTAAATAAGGTTTTAAAAATCTTTACTTAAAGCTGTAAAATCTCGCTTCTTCCTCAGTAAAGCACAAGAGATGAAGATGAGATTTTTTTTTCTTAAAATCAAAATGGGTTGTGTCCTTTAAGCTTGATGTCTTGCAAATTCTTTCAGATTTTCTTCCCAAAATTTTGAACATTACAATATTTACCAATATTAACACTTATCCTTCCCTGTTCCCACACTTACCCTTCCCATGAAGAAAGGCTTGCCACAAAAGTAAAAAATAACAAAAAAAAAGCTTTTTCCAACATGTTAAAAACAAGAAAAGAGTTAAGGAAACAATTGGTCCATTGCTGGGAGAAAGTGGCAAGACGGTGACAAGCAACAGGGAGAAAGCAGAACTATTTAACTCATGTTTTGCATCTGTCTTTACACAAAGAGATAAAACAGTCCAACCTATCAAAAACAGCACCACAAAAATCAGATTAGGAACACAAGTTGAAATAGGGAAGAAAATGGTAAGTGAGCATCTGTCTACCCTAAACGAGTTCAAATCACCAGGACCAGATGGATTACCCCCCCAGGGTTCTGAAGGAACTGGCAGACGAGATCTCAGAACCACTGAACTATATCTTTCAGAGATCCTGGAGCACCGGGGAACTGCCAGAGGACTGGAAAAGAGCTGATGTGGTTCCCATCTTCAAAAAAGGGGGAAAAAACAGATCCAGGAAACTACAGACCTATCAGCCTGACCTCAATACCAGGAAAGATTCTGGAAAAGATAATCAAGCAATGAATTAGCAAACACCTAGAAGCAAACAAAGTAATAGCCAAAAGCCAACATGGGTTTGTTAAAAACAGATCATGCCAGACTAATCTTATTGCATTCTTTGACAATGTGACAAAATTAGTGGACCAGAGGAATGCTGTTGATATAGTTTACTTGGACTTCAGTAAGGCATTTGATAAGGTATACCATAACCTACTACTAGATAAAGTAGAAGAATGTGGGTTAGACAGCATCACCACCAGATGGATTAGTAGCTGGCTGACCAACCGCACTCAACGTGTAGTCCTCAATGGAACTGCATCTACATGGAGGGAAGTATGCAGTGGAGTACCCCAAGGCTCTGTTTTGGGCCCAGTACTCTTCAACATCTTCATCAGTGATTTGGATGAAGGAATAAATGGGGAACTCATCAAATTTGCAGATGACACCAAGCTGGCAGGAATAGCCAACACTCCAGAAGATAAGCTTAAGATACAGAAGGATCTTGACAAACTTGAACATTGGGCACTATCTAATAAAATGAAATTCAATGGTGAAAAGAGTAAGGTTCTACATTTAGGCAAGAAATACAAAATGCACAGGTACAGCATAGGTGGTATCTTGCTCAATAGTAGTAACTCTGAAAGGGATCTTGGAGTCCTAGTGGACAATCATTTAAATATGAGCCAGCAGTGTGCAGCAGCTGCCAAAAAAGCCAACACAGTTCTAGGCTGCATAAACAGAGGGATAGAATCAAGATCACGTGAAGTCTTAATACCACTTTATAATGCCTTGGTAAGGCCACACTTGGAATACTGCATTCAGTTCTGGTCTCCACGATGTAGAAAAGATGTGGAGACTCTAGAAAGAGTGCAGAGAAGAGCAACAAAGATGATTAGGGGACTGGAGACTAAAACAAATGAAGAACAGTTGCAGGAACTGGGTATGTCTAGTTTAATAGAAAGAAGGACTAGGGGAGACATGATAGCATTGTTCCAATATCTCAGGGGTTGCCACAAAGAAGAGGGAGTCAAACTATTCTCCAAGGCACCTGAGGGTAGAACAAGAAGCAATGGGTGGAAACTAATCAAGGAGAGAAGCAACTTAGAACTGAGGAGAAATTTCCTGACAGTTAGAACAATTAATCAGTGGAACAGCTTGCCTCCAGAAGTTGTGAATGCCCCAACACTGGAAGTCTTTAAGAAGATGTTGGATAGCCATTTGTTTGAAACAATATAGGGTTTCCTGCCTAGGCAGGGGGTTGGACTAGAAGACCTCCAAGGTCCCTTCCAACTCTGCTATTGTATTGTATTGTTCAGCTACTTCCCTTTAGTTTCTTTCAATTCCCCCTCTTTTCTCCCCAGTGCACTGGCCCTTCCCCTCCCTCCCCTTATCTTCATCCTGCCATTGTTTCCTCAGCCTTAACTATTTCTGTTGAAAGGAGGAAAATATATATGTGCACAATTGAGTTTTTGTGTGTCTGTGCAAGAGTGTGGGCCTCAAATAAGAGTTTTTAATGTAGAGTAAAACCAATATCGTTGTATTTAAGTACAATGACAATAAAGATTATACTTATAGAGGGAATTCATGTTAATCAATAGTTAAGAATCTAATATTAATAGCAATAGCATTTAGACTTATATACCGCTTTACAGTGCTTTACAGCCCTCTCAAAGCGGTTTACAAAGTAAGCATATTGCCCCAACAATTTGGGTTCTCATTTTACCCATTTCTGAAGGATGGAAGGCTGAGTCAACCTTGAGCCTGGTGAGATTTGAACTGCCAAATTGCAGGCAGCCAGCAGGCAGCAGAAGTAGCCTGCAGTACTGTACTCTAACCACTGCGCCACCAGGCTCATTAATTACTGAATTCACTAATACTGAATTAATATAAGTAGTCCTCAAATTACAACCACAATTGAGCCCCAAAATTATGTTGCTAAGTGAAACATTGTTAAGTGAATTTTCCCCATTTTATGGCTTTTATGGCTTCGCCACAGTTGTTAAGGGAATCATTGCAGTTATTAAGTTAGTAACACAGCCATTATGTGAATCTGGATTCCCTATTGACTTTGCTTGTCAGAAGATCACAAAAGCGGATTAGATGATCTTGCAACCGTCATAAATATGAACTAGTTGCCAATAATATGAATTTTGACCATGTGACCCTGAGGATGCTGCAATGGCTGTAAGTGTGAAAAATGGTCAGAAGTGACTTTTTTCAGTGCCGGTATAACTTTGAACAGTCAACTAAATGAATTGTTGTAAATCAAGGATACCTGTACCGAGTGGGGGATTATTTTAAATTACAGATCATTGTCTTTTCAGATAGATGTAGCAGTCACTCTTGGAGGAATTTTTCAATTTTTAATAAAATAGTCAATCAGAAGAAAACATTCAGGGATCAATCCCCATTTTGTACTAATGCCTTAGACCAGTGTTTCTCAACCTTGGTAGCTCCCAGAATTCCCCAGCAAAAGTCCAGGCTTAGAAACATTGCCTTAGGCAAGCACAGTTTGAGGTCAATACAGCTGCTCTGCTAGTTGGTCAACAGACAAAAACTGATACCAAAGGACTTTCCTCTGATGGTAAACAGACCGGATGGCTATCCATCAGGCATGCTGCAACAACAGATTCCTGCACTAGACAAAGGGTTGGATTAGATGATAGCTCAGATCCCTTTCAACTCTTATACACGATGATACTGACAGCACAACTTTGAACAAGAATAAGATGCTTGATGGTGGAATTATTCGAATCCAGTTTGGGTTTGGCTCAAACACAACTCTCTTTGGTTGACATCAGCTCTAGAAACAAATGTCAGAGATGAAAGTAATAGTGAGAAGAAGTCAGCAGCTACTGAAATGAGAATGTGGGGAAAAGATGGAGGTGATGCAGAAGTAGATCAAACCAAACATGGAACAGAAAAAAAAACACACAACATAACTTTTCCCTAACTTGATGTCCTTTTTGGCATAGGCAACTGTTGGAGACAATTGGGAACGCTACTCTGGAGATCGCCAGGTTATGAATGGCTGCTGCAGACCCCTCCCAATGGTCCAAAGCAGGTGCTAGGAAGACAAAGAACAGCTGAAGTTGGATGCAAACATGAGATTTCTGGGAGGAGAAAAGATAAAGTCCCAGCAGGGATCAAAGCAAGAGTCCATGTTGTTGACAAGAGACAGGAAATAATTTTAAAGGCAGGGATCATGATCTTTACAGGATGGGGAGTCAATACCAGGAAAAGGCACTTTCGCAAATATTTTCATTGGCCGATCTATAAACAAATCCACACTTTACACATCATCATGGTACAGAAATATTGGATCTGCTTCAAGAAGAAGCAACAAAGTGTGAAGGACTGGTGTCAGCTCCATGCCCACAAACTAATGAAATACATTCACTCTCTGCATTCCCTCCAGTTCCCTCTCCTTTGCACATTTTTTACTACAGTTCACTCTTTTGCTGTTTTGTAATATTTTATAATATTCAAATTTGCCATTGCCACAATTTGCCATTGTGTTGGAGCTTGTTTTTGTTTTCCCTGCAAGGACCAAATTGTTAGAGAAACATATTTTATTCATAACAACTCTGTTCAAAGCATGAGCAAAAGTATCCTTCTGCTTCTAATCTTTTAAGACGTTTTAAAAGAAATCTGTCTTTGTCGAAGCTTACTTCGCATAAGGAGAGATACGGAGCCCAAAACTTAAGGATGAGACAGCTAACAAAACCAAAAAAAGCCTTTTTTTAAAAAAAAAATAGTATTACTGTTGAGATAATGCTGAGAAAATCTTTGGAAAGGTGCCTGCTAGATAGAAAGAGACAAAGGCCAGCAGTCAGGTATAACAGTGAAGTCTCCATTAATTCAGGCTCTTTGTCAGAAGTTATGATGACTCAGTTACTAAATCTAGAAAATGATTTAAACACTGCTGGCCGCAGAGAAATTCCTGCTAAGCTCCTACCTTTCTCACGCACAGTTGTACATATAAGAATGCCCTGAACCATTTTTTCCCTAGGCCTAATTAAAACAAAAAACTTGCCAGCAGTCCCAAATGAGACAATGTTTAATGATTGCGACTTGCTCCGAGGCAAAGTCCTTTCTCATAATTCCTGGGAGTTGTGTGGCATCATGCAAACTAATCAGAATTAGTAAAAGCAACTTTTTAAAAGGGGATGGTGTAGGACAGGGATGGCTAAACTTTTTCGGACCAAGTGCCCAAAGCGTGCCTGAATCCCCAAAATGCAATGTGTGTGCAGCCCCCACACTTGTGCTCATGTCCCGCTATATGCACCCTGCCCCTGCCCCTGTGCGCGTGCCCCCCACATGCACTCTGTACCCTGTACATGCATGTGTACCCTTAGTGCATGTGCGCATGCCCCCTGAACATGGCCCCCCACACATGCCACCAATGCATGCGCCGCCACCACCCCGTGCATACGCGGTAGAGACCTGACGACCAGCTGTCTGGCGGGAGGCATGAGCGCATATGTAGCAGAGTTGAACTGGGGTGACAGCTCACATGCCCACAGAGAGGGTGTTGGTGGCACCTATGGCACGCGTGCCATAGGTTCGCCATCACGGGCGTAGGAGGCAAGAACCATGTTGCAAAAACACTCTACAACAGAAGGCAAGAGAAACAGTCCTTGGGGAGGGGGGGGGGAAGTAGAATAAAACTTCTGATTTGTTTGGTGGTATAGTACTGTATGGACAATACCACCTTTAAAGGCGTGTCTCTTATTTGCCTCCCCTACTGCTGTGGAAGCTAAGAAGAATGTAACAGTTTATATTTTTCTCCTTGCCTCAAAAGCTGTAAACTTTTATTGGTCAATATATACAGCTCTCAATTACGGCTCATTTTCCACAAAAACCTCCCAGAAGCCCTGAAGCATTATCTCAGCCAGATCTAGGGGCCAGAGCTGGAGACTGGAGTCAGGTCTCCTGGATTTTATTGACAGTTATGCCACTCTCATCCTGCAAAAATAAACTGCCTCCATTTTTTTTATAGACTCCCAGTCTATTAAATAAAACCCTGGGAGCCACAAGAAAGTCAAGGACAAAACTTATTTGCTTCTGTTTTTTTCTAAAACATGAACAAACTAATTAACCATGATTTGATTTGCTAGAATTGTACTCACAGGCTGCAGGGCGATGCATTGTTACTTGGGTTTAAGTCTGAAGTGATGAATTTAGCAATGCTTGCTTTGAATAGGTACAATAAAAGCAGCTATTATGCTCTCTGAGGTAAAGGTAAAGGTTCCCCTTGCGCATACAGTATGTGCTAGTCGTTCCTGACTTTAGTGGGCAGTGCTCATCTCTGCTTCAAAGCTGAAGAGCCAGCGCTGTCCAAAGATGTCTCCATGGTCATGTGGCTGGCATGACTAAACGCCAAAGGCGCACAGAACGCTGTCACCTTCCCACCAGAAGTGGTTCCTATTTTTCTACTTGCATTTTTACACGCTTTTGAACTGCTAAGTTGGTAGAAGCTGGGACAAGTAATGGGAGCTCACTCCGTTAGGCGGCACTAGGGATTCAAACCGCTGAACTGCTGACCTTTCTGATTGACAAGCTCAGTTTCTTAGCCCCTGAGCTACCACGTCACCATTATGCTCCCTAGATCTCCTGAATACAGGTAGTCCTCAACTTACAATAATTCGTTTAGAGACCTTTCGAAGTTACAACATCAGTGAAAAAAGTGACTGATGACCATTTTTTCACACTTATGACTGTTGAAGCATCTTCATGATATGTGATCAAAATTAGAATCTTTGGCAATTGACTCATATTTACGACGGTTGCAGTGTCCTGGAGTCATGTGATCATCTTTCATGAACTTCTGACCAGCAAAATCAATGGGGAAGCCATTCATTTAACGTTACTAACTTAAGAACTGGAGGGATGCACTTAACAACTGCGTCAAGAACGGTTGCAAAATTGGGAAAAACTCACTTAACGTATGTTTCACATAGCAACAAAAATTTTGGGCTCAATTGTGGTCGTAAGTCGAGGACTATATCTGTATCTTAACAAGATTCAAAAACTTTATTGGACAGCAATAATAAATTTAAATAAACAGTTCTCTTTCTGAAATTGGTTGAACGGGAGAGTGAAATCTATCAACCTCCAAATGACTAAAAGAAGTTTGTGTGTAAATTAAAGAATGGGTGAGCCAAGCTCAGACATAGTACAGATGGGAGTATTACTGCATTATAGATTTCAATATAGCCCTTACTGTACACCCCAGCATTTGATCCTGTGTACTTCTATCTTCAAATAGGAGGTTTATGTCTGTGGTTAATCTAAAATTAAAAATTAAACCACAGTACAATGGCTATAGGAAAAGTGATTGAGGTGTTCTGATGTGTCTCGCCTACAAAGATCAGAACAGTGCAAGTCATGGTATTTTCTGTTATCAGCGGAAATGAAAATTGGAATTTAAGAGACCAGGATAAAAAGAGTATTGATGCTTTTGAACGTTGGTGTTGAGAAGACTCTTGGGAATACCGTGGACAGCCAAGGAATTAACAAATGGGTCACTGGATAAATCAACTATCGTTTTCACTTGAAGCACAAATGATCAGGCCCAAATTATCCTACTTTACACACATTATGTGAAGAAGGCTAAACTGCTAGACGAGGCAGAAGAAACCAGCAGCATGATAAAATGACTCAGTTACAAGCAGTGATGGGTAGATTGTTAGAAGATCTGAAAGACCACACTGTCATAGAGCAAATCTATCCATATGGTCATCAAGAGTCAATATTAACTTGATGGCACATAATCAATATATCAATTATACATATTGGAATACCTGCAAACAACAGGAAATTATTAGATAAACCGACTTTCCTTCTCCCCCTCCCCAATAGGGAAAAGAAATACAAGTTGCTTATGTCTTAGGCTTAACACAAGTGCTAATCAACTACAAGACAAACCAAATGTTCAATTGGAGTCTGTGTTAAATATTGATTCCAAATTCATATATAGGTCAGGCCAGGGAGCCGAATATGAATGAATCAGAATTAGTATTTTTTCCAATACAGTTAGAGAAGGAGAAGCAAACATCTCAAAGCTTGATTTGATTCACAGAGTCTCATATAGATACAACTAAATCCAGGCTTAACATTGTCTATAAACATACAGTTTCATGGAGATGTAAACTTTTAAAAAAAGAATCAGATAAACTCCAAATATTTGTTATTGAGGCTGGTGTAGGGATTATGGTACTGATCGAGGACCAAGGAAATCCAAATTCAAGTCTACTCTTAATTCATGTATGATTCCTTCCTATTGAAGGGCCATGGCTATGGATATGAAATAAGAAAGAATATCAGTGAATTTTAGCTCTGCATGTTATAGTGAAAGAATCTTTATCTTAGCCATGGTGCTTCTTCAAGGCACCAGGTGGAAAAGGTTGTTTTTACTCATTCATGCTCAATGGATGGTCACCTAGTCATTTTGATAATTCTTCTACTAAAACAAAGTCATCTCTTTCCTCAACTATTTCTTCCATCTTCCACACTCATAATGCAATGTGCACCCCTCCCCCCATTTCTGCATGCTTTTTTGCCCGGTTTGCTCGTTGGGTTGTTTTTCGTCCTCCAGAGCCTTCAGGGAATCCTCCTGAAGGTCCCTGAAGGCTCCGGAGGGCTTAAACTGGCCCTATGAGCAAATCGGAAGTCCGTTGCTGAAGTTCTGGTTTGCCCGTAGGGCTGGATTTTTGTGCTCCGGAGGCTTCAGGGAAGCTCCTGAAGCCTCCAGAGGGCCTCCAGGGGGGGTGGGGAAGGCTTTTCACCCTCCCCAGGCTCTTACAAAGCCTCTGGAGCCTGGGGAGGGTGAAAAATGGCTTTAAAAAAGGCTGAACTCAGCTGGCCAGTGCACACATGCATGTTGGCCAGCTGACAGGGCAACGCTTTGCGTGCCCTGACAAATGGCTCCGCGTGCCATAAGTTTGCCATCCCGGCAATAGTGCAATCAGATTGCAACCATACCTCTCTGAGGTGACACAATAAACAAGTTACAATTCTGGTCACCAATAATTGTCTAGAAAAGTATTGGACAACACACCACTGTCTTTATCAACAGGATGAGACGAAAATGGCAAAAGGAATATGAACCACCAGAACAAACTTAGTAATAAGTGTTGTGGTGTCCTTCAGTATAGTTCCGCACAAAGAAGAAGAATCCCCATTTCCATATGTGTAGGGAACCCTTTATTCCAGACCTTGTCAAATAAATATCTTCCACATCTTTTAGGAATCTTTTCTCCACAATTGTTGACAACATGGAACCCATCAATCTGAAAGCTCTGGTTTAATGAGGAAGGATGACTGAGTGGTAACAGATCAAATATTTCTTTCCTGTAAAGGTAAAGGTTCCCCTCACGCATATGTGTTAGTCGTTCCCGATTCTAGGACAGCGCTGGCTCATCTCCGTTTCAAAGCTGAAGAGCCAGCACCGTCCGAAGACATCTCCATGGTCATGTGGCTAGCATGACTAAACAGCGAAGGCACACGGAACACTGTTACCTTCCCACCAAAGTGGTCCCTATTTTCCTACTTGCATTTTTACATGCTTTTGAACTGCTAGTTTGGCAGAAGCTGGGACAAGCAACAGGAGTTCACTCCATTATGCGGTGCTAGGGATTCGAACCACCAAACTGCCAATCTTTCTGATCGACAAGCTCAATGTCTTAGTTACTGAGCCATCGTGTCCCTCTAATTTCTTTTCTACCTTCTGTTTAAACAGCTCTTCTTTCTGTTTAAAGAGCTCTTCCTTTTTCAGCTGAAATAATATAGTGGCATAAAGAATGAGAAAGTGTGTCCAAGCTGACCGTCCTTTCTCTCTCTCTCTCTCTCTCTCTCTCTTTCTCTCTCTCTTATATTTGTATATGCGCAAACTCCTTTCCTACAGATTTCTTTCCTACTTTCTGTTTCAAATAAGAAGTTTGTGCATAAACAAATATAGGGAGAAAGAGAGAGAAGGGACTGTCAACTTCAGTGGTGGGTTTCAAAAATTTTTAGAACCTCTTCTGTAGGTGTGGCCTGCTTTGTGGGAGTAGTTTGCCGGCCATGTGAGACAGGGTGGGAGTGGCTTGCCGGCCATGTGACTGGGTGGGAGTGGCTTGCCAGCCATGTGACTAGGTGGGAGTGGCTTAGCAGTCATGTGACTGGGTGGGCGTGACCAACTTGTAAAATGTGGTGAAACTCACTTAACAACACTCTTGCTTAGCAACCAACATGTTGGCTCAGAAACTCTGGCATTTGAAGCACGCAAGTCTTAAAGCTGTCAAGTTACAAGACCCTTGCACCCCTAACCCTTTAGAACTCCCGCCAGGGGTGTTCAAACTTGACAGCTTTAACATTTGCGGACTTCAACTCCCAGAATTCCTCCTCTCACTCTTCATCTTGATGATGTGCTGACGGGCGGGGGGGAGGGAGCTGGAACCGGTTCTAAACGGCACTGTAGATTTGTGGAACCTCTTCTATAGAAGAGGTTAGAACTGGCAGGAATCCACCCCTGGTCAGCTTGCACACACTTTCTCGTCCATTATTTCAGCTGAAAAAGGAAGAGCTCCTCCTCTCTCGCCTGCCTCAGCTCGTAGTAAAGAGGGAGGCTTTTGTTTACTAACTCTCCCACATGCTTGGATGACACATGATGCTCCTACACTATTTCTGCTCTGCAGTGGTTCCTCTCTGGCTCTTGGTGCCACAGCAACGCACACGTCTTGCCTGAAGAAAAGGGGAGGGGAAGACCCACATTTCTTTTTTTGGTTACAGCTTTTTTTTTTCCCCTGGGGGCATTCTTGGACACATTTCCCAGACAAAGACATTGGATAGCTGCACTCCCCAGATGGAACGGGTCGTGTTACAACCAGTTCTGCAGCTTCCCTTCAGGACTCTTGACAGGAAAAACAAAGCCCTGTTAACCTTTGCCATTCTAAACAAAGTTAGCTACCCCAGAACTGACATTAGGGACAGATGCTGATGGAATGCTATCTAGGATGGGAAAAACAATGCCAGAAGGATTTGAAGAGAGGGGGAAGTGATTAATTTCTTCTATCACCTATCAAACATATGGAGTTCCTACATTTACCACAATCAAGACATTAGAATGCCACTCCAGCACTTGAGTTTGTGTTCTGGTAAAACTCCCCCCCCCCCGCCAAAACTGTTCTCTTTTGCTGAATGTAAAAACAGAGATACCGTTCTTTTGTCTAGAGCCATTTCTCCCCCTCCCTCTCCCCAAACAAAGTAGTTATATCCCAAAAATTGAGGGCAGAGGTCTGAGAGAAAGAGGGGATGAAGTAAAATGAAGCTCGAGATTGTAGGAAAAGCAATGGAACAATCTGAACATCTGGAACTTCATGGAAATCCAGCTACAGAGACCATATACACACATCCTTTCCTCCCTGAGCGGATTCTGCATTTGTGAGAACTTGGCAGCTGCCACAGAGTTCCTATAGGAAATAGCAATGGCTGAAACTTAAAGCTCTAGTCCTCTGCAGCCTTTGCCTAGTTCCATCCCCCACATGACCCTGGTCCACAACAGCTTCCTGAAGTGGTTGCAGGCTACCACTCCTGTTCAGCTGGAAACACCCACAATCAGGCAGTGAAACTTCTCTGCTTGATTTATAGCCATTAAAACAGCTCCAAGGAATTTCTTATCTTCCACCAAGTACATTCTTTTCATAAAAGCACAAGTTTCCTTTACAAATATGGCAACCTTCATTATGGATCTTATTGCCCCCCCTCCCCCCACTAACCAAAGCTCTGGCATTGTGACACAACATGCACTTGTCTTAAGAAGAGAAACAGAAGCCACAACAATGATAAACTGATACCAAATTATATTTGGGTTTGCGGAAATACCATCCCAAGAAAACATAAACTGAGATTTGAAAGAGATACCTACAACAACAGAAAAAGAAAGTGAGACAGGAGGAGAGAATGAGAGGAAGGGGGGGGGAGAGAAGAAAGAGCTAAGGAGAGAAGGGTGGAAGGGAGAGAAAGAGAAGGAGAGAGGATAGGAAGGGGAAGAGGAAGAATAGGAATAGGGGAAAGGTAAGGGAAAGGAGAAGAGGAAGGAAGAAAGTAGAAAAGGAGGGAGGGAGAAAAGAAAAGGAAAATAAGGTGGTGTTAGAACAGGCGGAAGGGATGGTAAATGAGTTGAGTTTGAGTTTATTAAATTTATATACCGCCCCCTCTCCCCGCAGGGACTCGGGGCGGTGTACAGACAGTACATATATAAAACAACAAAGCAAAACACGAAACACTAGACAAACAACGTACACATACAGTCTGTATAATACCCAAACTAAATTATAGTTAAAAACAATCTAAAACCAAATTAAAACCCCAAAATTTACAGTTTAAAAAGCCATCCAGGAGGGTCCGTAATAGGTTGTACTAGTGATTACAATTAGGCCAGGCCGGCTGATCGGAACTGATCGGAAATAAAGCAACCCAAACTGTATATTATAACCTATTAAATGAAATAACAAATGTATAAGAATAACAAATGTAAAGAAGAATAACAATTATGTGAATGTATACTTAAAATGGTATGTAAGAGAATAATTTTTTTTTTAAATTGGGGGAAAAAAAACAATGATAAACTCCTGAATGCAATTTTCCTCAGAAGGAATTTAAGTGGCCCAAGCTGAAATCAGATCAGTCTTAAGTAGGTTAAAATAAACCGGCTTGGATGATTCCTCCTCTCCTGTAAAGCATTCTGAGAGATCTGCTTGGGTTTCACACAAGGAAGGACAATCCACAAGGGTAACTTACAAAGTAATAGTGGGAAGTGGAGCTGGTGGTGGTGAATAGAGAAAAAGAGGAGGGGGGGGGGGAAAGGGAAGAAAAAAGCACCCAGTGTCCAACGATAACATCACCTCCTATTGAAAGACCCAGAGGAAAAGACAGCTGCTCAGAACTTCATAGCTGATTGGTCTGGTGTAAGATATTTTATAAAATGGAAAAGATTGTGGTGAGCCTTCTAAGAACTCTTCCCACTTCTGCAAATCTTCCCTTGCAGAGAATTTAATCAAAAAGTCTAACAAAATACTCCTTTGAAGATGAGTTGGCGCCAAGTTCCTTTTTGTAAAGAAGCCAAAGGACACATTGGAATGCCAGTAGTGAACTAGTGTAGCAGGAGTCCCCATCCGAAATTTTGTACCTCACCCTTGCTAGAAGCTCAGTGGCCATGTTGATATAATACGACTCAAGAAGGTCAATCAAAAACCTAGTAGCTGCATTTGCACAACATACTAAGCTTGCTTAAGGTTCATCCTTGGCTGGTTTAGATCTTATTTTATGCATTAAAAGGCTTTAGGCAAGCTCTTCTGTCAGTCTTGGACACTTACATCTATTTGCAATCTGGATAGAACAGAACTAATTAGGGTTTGCTTGCTTTAAAAATGAGAAGTGCTTTGGATCATACATGTGCGTAAGGGCAGCATCTTCCTGCTCTTCATTTATGCAGCCTGCCTTTTTTAGTTTCCTTGTGAGACAGCTGCTGCTTTAATAGTCATGTTAATAGATGGATAGCATATACTATAGCTGGAGCACATTTGTTTTCAAAATTACAAGAAAGTCTGGAAAAACTCTGGCTGCCTTAATTAAGACCAGAAAAGTGCTATGCGTGTGCAACTTTCAAGGCACTTGTTTTAAAACACTTCTGAAGCATGCAGGGCCTTGGTACTAGTTCACTTTATTGTAACAATTATAATACAGACTACTTGTGGTACCTGGGAGAATGATACCGATGCTTTGTACTCAGGGGTGAAATTTAGCAGATTCTGACAGGTTCTGGAGAACCGGTAGCGGAGATTTTGAGTAGTTCGGAGAACCTGCAAATACCACCTCTGGCTGTCCCCAGAGTGGGAAGGGAATAGAGATTTTGCAACATCCTTTCCCCAGGAGTTGGGTGGGAATGGAGATTTTACAGTATCCTTCCCCTACCAAGCCACGCCCACAGAACCAGTAGTAAAAAAAAATGAATTTCACCACTGTTTATGCTGTTATTGTGACACTCAAAAGCTTTTGATGAAGAAGGGCTATTGCCATGGCATCGTGCTTCACCCATCACACCATGTTAGTTTCTTTCATCTGCTTCACAAGACAGAACCAACAGAAGAGCAAATCTCGAAAGTGACGGATACTTCAAGGCATATGGGGAGAGAGTTAGATTATTCATGGTATTTAAGGCTGAACTACATTTGGGACTAGATGTCAAAGCATGAAATTTGGCTTCCTGGAAGCCTTGCCTACTTGTTCTGCTATCCAGCTGACAGACTTAGTCAGCAGAAAATATTCTACCTTTCCATGACTAATGGAAACAGAAGACCAGCCCCTTACATACAGTCCCAGCATACAGGGAATGGCAGAAAGGCCTTGTTCTTTCTCTCTCTCCTAACACCACTGCGAGAAAGTAATAAAGCTGAGGTAAACAGATATCCCTCAAAGTATTTTCTAAGTTGTCCTTGGGAGCAGAAGGCAAGGCTCAAAGTGGTAGATAGGTAAGCAGAAAGAAAATAAAAACACCGTATTTTTAGGAGTATAAGACGCACCAAGATTTTAAAGAGGTAAGTTAAAAAAAATTTTTTTTGCACTCTGCAGGCCTCCCAAACCTTCTGCATGCCTTATTTTTTGTGAAAAACAGGGCATGCATAGCCATTAGGAGGCTTGTAAGGTGCTCCTGGGGGCTGGGGGGGGGGGCAAAAACAAGCAAAAAGGGCCCGTTTTTTTGCAAAGAACAGGGCATGCATAGGCTTTAGGAGGCTTGTAGAGTGCTCCTGGGGGCTCGGGGGGGGGGGGGGCAAAAATGAGGAAAAAACAGCCCATTTTCCCTCCCCAGCCCCCAGGAGCACATTGCAAGCCTCCGAAAGCATCTGTACCTCCATTTTTGTGAAGGGGCAGGGTTTCGGGAGGCCAAAAATGCTGTATTCAGTGTATAAGACGCACCCAGATTTTCTCCCTTTGGGGGGAGGGGAGTGCGCCTTATATTCAGAAAAATGCAGTATATACTGTATTTAGAAACCCTCCTCAGGAGAAGGAGTAAACCTGCCCACTACTTAGAAAGAGTAGGTTTGATTCTTTTCATCTTAGTTTTTTTTTGGTTATTTTTTTACTTTGTTCAATAGACTTAGTAGAAGACATTCAAAAACAAATCTACTTCTTTCTTTATAATGTAGCTCCCTGCAAACTTTATTTTATTTTTTGTTCAGCTGCAGGATAACTCAACAAAGGAAACCAGCTTTACATTCAGAAATAATAATTATATTAGTATTTCTGTGAGGCAGAGCTAGGGTACCTCTGTAAATAAATTACAATAGAATCAAATAAAGGATAATAATTATAAATATATATTTCAGAAAATAGTTCCCAGTTTTGGGAACAAACTGTATATTATCAATATTAACACAAAGCACCTTCTAAGCATATCGGAAGTGATGGCACAGAAGTTACACTACTTGACTATGCAATATATTCATAAAGCCTTTCTCCAATGAATTAATTCTGTTGCCTTACTGCTACCCCTAATTTACTTGCTCTTCAAGCTGCCTACCCTCTGTAGATGAAGCCTGTGGAACTGATCTGCAATGCACTGTAACTTCCGTGCAATCTGAACTTCAGTACGCAATTCCTGCAGACTTTCCTGAGGTTCCTCCTGGAGATGGGGATTCAATGTGAAACCGATTGGTTGGACATGTAAACGGTATCCAGCATTTCCTGCCAAATATCATACAAAAAAGATGTTTATATCACAATATGGTATAAGATCTTTTTTTGACATCAATAGCATAACAATAGGCAATTGGTTTTTTGTTATTGTTGCGCCGTTGAGTTAGCATTGACTGCCTGGATTAGGCCCTTCAGTTTCTTAGCCAGATTTTCAGAATTGGTTTTACCATTGCCTGATTCCTAGGGCTGAAAGAGAGCGACTGGCCCAATGTCAGCCAGGTGACTTTGTGCCTAAGTCAAGATTAGAACACATAGGCTCCTGGCACCTTAGACATTACACCAAGCTGGTTTGTTTAAACAATATAATTGAACTCAAATTTGGATTATTATTTATTTATATTTATTTATTTATTTATTTGTGCTTCTAGACCGCCCCCTCTCCCAGAAGGGACTCGGGGCGGTATACAGTCCATAGAGAATATCACAAAAATACAATAAAAATTAAATATTAAATATGTACAGTTTGGAGGAGGTTAAAATGCAATTAAAAGAACTGTACAAAGCTGAATAAATATAATTTTTTAAAATCCCTAAAACAGACACAACAGATTAAAAACCCTAAAATAACCAGATAATAATACATTTGCCAGGAGGGACAGTTGTAATTATGCCAGGCCTGCTAATCGGAACAGGTGAGTCTTCAATTTTTGCCGGAAGGAGCGGAGGTCAGAAGTGGTTCTAATGTCGGGGGGGAGGTCATTCCAGAGGGTTGGGCCCATCACAGAGAAGGCCCTACTCCTTGGTGTCGCCCGTTGGCATTGCCTAGTGGACGGCACCAGGAGAAGTCCCTCCCTGTGTGAGCGAATTGGCCGCAGGGATGTATGTGGGAGGATGCGATCCCGCAAGTAACTAGGTCCCGTGCCATGGAGCGCTTTAAAGATGGTAATCAGCACCTTGAAACGCACCCGAAAAACCACAGGTAGCCAGTGCAGCTCGCGCAGGAGAGGTGTTACGTGGGAGTACCTCGTACTCCCCATCACAGCCCGCGCGGCTGCATTATACCCATGGTAACTAAGATGGTTTTAATCAACATTTAATTTAGTGTTATTATTGCATCCATACCCTACCTTTCTATTGGGGGCTAAAGATGGTGCTCCCCTCATTTTATCTTCACAACTCTGTGAGGAAGGTTGGATTAAGAGGAAGTGACTACTCAAATTTAGCAGTGATCTTCATGTCAGGATCCAATTCAAAATAACACACTGAACTCCCTCATATGAATTAAATTTGAGTTGCAGTTAGTTACCAATTAATTTGAGAGGACAACTTAGATTACTTTTCTTCTAAATTATTATTGGAGCTTGTACTATTGGCTTATAAGGAAGAAAGAATCTATAAAAACACATCCTAGAATCGTGGTGGCACAGTTATTAGAATGCAATATTTCAGGCTAATTCTGCTGACTGCCGACTGCCAGCAGTTCATCCTCACTGACCCAAGGCTGACTCAGCCTTCCATTCTTCTGAGGTGGGTAAAATGAGGGCCCAGGTTGTTGTGGGCAATATGCTGATTTTGTAAACAGCTTAGAGTGGGGCTGTAAAGCACTGTGAAGCGGTATATAAGTCTAAGTGCTAGTGCTAGAAATGTCAAGTGACAGCAATTCATTTATTAATTCTGCATTTCGGAAGCAGATTATTAATATATTTTTCATTTATCATCTATTTCTTTTTTTAATAACACTAACTCTTTTTGTAGAACTAGCCCAGTTCTGCATATTATGAAGACTGTTTCTAAGTGACTTTTGACCCCAAAATTCAAGGGAGGGTTTCATTGCTACCAAATGTTGGTGGCCAAAGATGGGAGAGCACGGAGTCACATAGGTTTTGAGGTGCTGGCTGCCCAGTCTTGCTCTAAATAAAATACTCTGAAGATGAAGCAGGACTTCCCTATATCTGTTTCATGTAGAGCCAGGCAAAAGGTTCTGAGATAACTATTTGACACAACAGCCAAGGCAATTGCTGCCTTGCTCAAGAACAGCACGGTTCATTAAAAAAAGGGAACAGGTTATATCTGTGGCTCACTGCCTTTTTTCACTGTAGACAAAGAAGCCAGTAACAGCTGATGATTCTTACCATAAAAGAGTCTCTGAGGCTCTTCAGTGACTCCACAAGGTAACATGATATCCTGGCTGGAAGAGGATGCATTGAGGGTCTGTGTTGCCTTGTCTTGTTGTTTGGCATGCCTGCTGCCGGGACCACAACAGTGTGTAAGTGGGAAGAGCTGGAACCTGCCCAGGAGGCAGTTGTAAGATTTGCTTTGGGTGAAAATGCCACGAAAGGCCACCTTGCTGGACTGACTGACCAGTTCACAGTCATCAGAATGGAACACATCGTCATCTAACCCATCCAAATGGGAAAAATCATCTTCCAGGTAAACAGGGGGATCCATTTCACCTGAAAATATGTAATAAGAATAATAAGAATATTACGACACTAGATAATTGAATAGCAGAGGCAAAAACATACATGCCTTTTATTTGTCACATAAAGCTATTTCTGAATGCTGTCTGGGGAAAAAAAGTTAGCTGGTTAATGAAAGAGGCCCTCTGACCGAGTTCTCTCTTCTTTAAAACAAAAATTTGAAGCAAATGGGAAACAAAATGCCATTTAAGGTTCAGACTGTTTACAGTCTGGTCAGCCCTATGAAGAAAGTTGAAAGAAAAAAAAATAGCTTCCAGGAAAATTATTTTAGAATACAAGAAAACCACATCAATACTTTAACAAGCACTCCGCTCTCAAAAAATATTATTCTAAATTCTCTACAGAGTTTTGGGAATTCTTAACGTACAGTACCTGAAAACATTAATCAAGTTTGTTCATCTAAATCATAGAGCCAGTGGAACCAGGGACTGAGTGTGCCACTCCAGTTTACTAGGAAATACATCCAAGTATGGCTGGTTTTTGCCATTTTAATGCAAAAAAGCAAAGTGTGTGCGCAGCGAACTGGTACCAACTGGTACAGGAACCCACCTCTGATTGGATTATCTGCAAGAAATACCTTTTGCCTCCAAGCAAGAACTGGTGAGACCATAAAATAGACAAAACCATAGAAAATGAACAACTGAAGTGCTTTGGGACTTTGAATTCCAACAGATAAACATCTGCATCACTATACCTCATATATAGCAATTGTTGATAAGAAAGACAAAAAAAATCTGGATACTGGGCATGGCAATACCTGGAGATAGCAAAATAGAAAAGAACTGGAGAAAGTCACAAAGCATAAAGATCTGCAAATAAAAGTAGAACAATTTTAGCGAAAGAAAGCAAACTACCAAGAGTAAATTGCCCCAAAATGAGGCTCAACACCATAATCTCTGACAAAATCACTAGCCAGTTGCAAAAGGTAGCTTGATTTGGAACAGCTTACATCCTCTGACTCTTCCTTTAACACCATCAAACAACATCTTCCTATTCCAGGTTCTTAGAAAGGACTTGATAGATAGATAAAAATGCCAAATCCAGTCTAAACATCTGGCTGACTATGCAATGAACCATAATAATTTATTAAATGTATATGCTCCCTGATTCCTGATGATTCTTTTACAGCAAATGGCAATCATCGCCCCTAATGACAATTTCAGAAACATCACGCCGTTTTAATGTCTTCCACAAAAAAAGTAATTTTAAATTGTCTTTAGGAAAGGAAAAGTCTTGTTTCCTTTCTGCCCACCAAAATGTTTTTCCTTGCCAATATGTTTTGTGCAACAGTCAATTCCATCTGCTATGTTCTCTCCCACCCACCCCCACCCCAATGTTAGGGTTACAGTTATCTCTATGAATTTATGTAAACATAAGGCTATTGCACCAAGTGGCAACACCCGTAGCAGGCATGAGATTTTAGCATTAATAATGGGCAAAAAAAGGAACAAGAGCCAAAAAGAAGAGAAAAATATTTTGAAAACAACCAATCATAGAGAATGGAGAAAAAGGCTCCATTTCTAGCAGATAAAAGAAAAGGGAGAAAAAAAGCATTGTTGGCAAGCATTACAGTGCTGTTTGCTGGCACCTGTCTATTCTCTAGAAAGATAAAGGACACAGCACAGAGTTCAGAGCCAGAGGATGCTGCCAGAGGAAGGAGAAGAAGAGGTCTGCAGGGTGCCCTGCTCTGCAATTTTTTCCAATTACCTGACTCTGCTCTGGAATTTCACTTTAATTGATTTATGAACCTCAAGAATCAGTTGTGGGGTCAGAAGACGGAGGAAATCAAGCTGCTTTGGACACTCCTTAATGCCATATTTCATTACCTATTTGTATTTATTCACATATATCACTACATAAACATCAAATGGTGCTTGTTTACGTACTGAAAAGATATACAGGTAGTCCTCAACTTTCAACAATTCATTTAGTGGCCATTCAAAGTCACAACGGCACTGAAAAAGTGACTAACAGTCATTTTTCACACCACCGTTGTAGCATCCCCGTGATCAAAATTCAGACGCTTGGCAACTGGTTCATATTTATGACCGTTGCTGTGTCCCAAGGTCACAGGATCACCTTTTGCAACCTTCCGACAAGTGAAGTCAATGAGGAAGCCAGATTCACTTAACAACTGAGTTGCTAACTTATCAACCGCAGTGATTGACTTAACAACTGTGACAAGAAAGGTTGTAAAATGGGGCAAACTCACTTAACAAATGTCTCACTTAACAGGAGAAGTGAACAGTAGACTGCAACATTCTGTTGCTCTTGTTGGAGTACTTATTTTTTTGCCTTATAAAATACCTTGGTACTGGCTTTGAGAATAAACTATCCTCCCTGGTGGTTTACGAAGTTAAAAGAAATGGAAGAATCCATTTCTTACCAAACTCAGAGGTATGATTGGCTGTTTTCAAAAATTCATTTTAAAGCAGTTACAGGTAGTTCTCACCTTACAACAATTCATTTAGTGGCCATTCAAAGTTACGACGACACTGAGAAAAAGTCACTTATGAGGGGTTTTCATGCTTGCAGCATCCATTGCAGCATCCCCATGTTCATGTGATCAAAATTTGAATGTTTGGTTCATGTTTATGATGGTCGCAGTATCCTAGGATCACATGGTCACCTTTGGCAACTTTCTGATAAAGCAAAGTCTAGGGGGGAAGCCAGATTCACTTAACAAAGCGTGTTACTAACTGAAAAACTGCAGTGATTCACTTAACAACTGTGGCAAGAAAGATTGTAAAATGGGGCAAAACTCATTTAATAACTGTCATTCTAAGCAACATAAATTTTGGGCTCAATTGTGGTCATAAATTGAGGACTACCTTTATTACCTTAGTAGCTATTTAATCTGGGCTGACAAAATCCAGATGGCAGTAGATGGTAGCAAAGAGATAGTAAAAACTAGTTTGTCAATGCTGCTATGTAGTGGTCACCTGGATTTTGGCAGCCCAGACCTGATACCAACACTGCAGTATTAAAATACTGTAGTATTGTTTGAAACAACAGCAACAACTCTAGGCTGTAAAATAAAGAGGGATGGCTATTTCTTAAAAAAACAGAAAGGAACACTCAGTTCATTCAAGGGCTGTTCAAATACCTAGTTCACATTTAATGCTATTCCATCACTTGATTTGTTTTTGTTTGACTTCGTAGGATGTGTGAATCTAACTGTTATGGATAAGTAATGACTGCCTACATCAGCTCCCAGCAATTGGTATTCCAGTGAACCAAACAGCTACAAATCTTTAGGAAAATCTTTGTATCTCCCCATTCAAAACTGAATGCGTGTCATAATTTAGCAGTTTATGTAAACCTAGCTACGTATGCTCCACTGTGGATTATTCCATCCAGGTGAGGACAACTGCATAAAAAGCTTTTGCTGTTGTGCCCAGCCAACGTTTGGTTCTTCCTGTCATACTTTTGTGTTTTTTAAAAAAATATATAATACTTATTGAAAGTTTAAATGAGTAAGAATTAACACAAACTAAAATAGAGTAAAATCAAACAAAGAAAAAGGAAGAAATAAAAGAGAAAGCTCAAAGGCAAAAAGGCAAAAGGGTAGAGGAAAAATAGAAAAGAAAGGAAAAAGATATAAAGAAGTGTTTTTTTTTAATTTTTCTTACAGCAGTTATAAATACAATTGCAGATTTACATCTTTCTCTAAAGTTATATCATGACCCTCTTCTTTCTACAACTTATACTATCTAGTTGTCCAAGCCACAGATCATAAGTTCATTTTTTTCTGTTTTACACAAAATGTCTATAAGGCATTTTCAGTCAGCAATAAATGTTTGACTAGAAAAAAGACAAGATCTACAAGTCAATTTGGCTGCTTCAGCAAGTTCTATCATATTCACCAACCATTCTTTGGTATTGCTCAATCTTTGAAGTCACATTTTTGTTGAGTGTGAACAGTGCCAGTGGCCAGACTCAAGACCAAGTGGAGAAGGAAGTGGTTTACAATTTCTGGGTTGGTGATTAATTTTCTCATTAACTGGATTTTGGAAGATCACGTTGTGCAATCTCACTTTATAGTAAGACAAAAACCTTGGTCAGCAAATCCGCTCAATCAGGTTGACTAACAAACAATAGGAGTGAATTGACTTCAGAATTGGATTAGTCAATGCAGGTGCAAAAATATTTTTGCAGAGCTTTTTTTAGATATGTAACAAATGTACTAAATCTAAGCATAAGATCTAAAATTTTAATTAAAAAACAAAAGAGTATATAAACTCAGTTATCTAGCATCTAGATAACAGATTATACTGATAATAATGAAGAATGCAGTTGTTCAGAAAATCTCTAACAAAATTAATAACTTTGAACAAATGCTACACCATGGCCATGTCTTCACTGAATGTACAATTTTAATGACATCCATGAAAGGTACAGGCAATTTCTCTCCTATTGAGTTACGTTTAAAGAAAAACAAAATGTTTTTAAAAGGCAGCTCTTGAATCAACAACCAGTCTGCCCACAACAGAGCACGTAAAACTACGCAACTCCATGTCCAATCACAGTAACCACCATATAAATATCCCTTGGCAAAGAGGATTAAATGTACACCTCAAAAGATGGCATGGGGTGGCGTAGATTTATTTTTCTCACCCAATGCCTGGCTGGAGTGGGAAGTGAAAAGAATATCCCCAAGGAAGCCAAAAACTCTTTCACATCGTACTATACCAAGAAAACTGCATAGAAATACCCATGTAAATCACTATAATTGAGCTTAGTTCTGAGATCATATTATGCATTCTCAAGAGCTTATATAAAGAAAGTCTGGCAAGCAGAACCAGGGTAAAAAAAGTGTCTTTCATAACAGGACATGCTGCACAAAAAAGGAGGTGCTTTGCAAAACGAGTGTTTCTTGAGAACATCTGGCAATGTGCTCAATTTATACTTTCACTCTAGCAACTGGAACCGCTGGGATAGATAAGAAAGGGAAACTGTGCTGTTTCCTCTGGCCTCAGGCAGGAGCTCTTGGGAATCAGGGCAAGGAATTTGGTTGGCCTAACTTGCCAGGGTGATCCTGTAAGTGGAACTGCCCAAGTAGCATCCATCAGACAAAAATAGAAAAAAACAAGGGTAAGAAAGAAGCCATAGGAAGATTGGTGTGGTCCTGAGGCTATTTTATGGGCAGAGAAAGCATTATCGGAAGGCTTAGACTATTGCATACAGTTTCTTGGAAAGCCTTGGGAACTCCTTGACTACACTATTCTGACATATACTATGGGGACATTAGAGATTATTGCATATATTGTGTGATGATAATATTGTAGTACCATCTTCAAATTAGTTGACAAGGTTCAACACCTTTTGAGTGAAAGCAATGTGGAGGTGTGTTAGCAGGTGGTAACAAACTAGAATGAAAGGATAATAGCAAGGAAGAGAGGAAAAGACCCTGAACAAGTCAGCTACCCCAAAATGCACCAAGATCTTGCAAAACAGACAACTCTTTTTCTGAAATCCCAACTACAAATATTGCATTTTGTCTTCTTTGTTAAAAGTATGTACTGAGCCTAAAAACTGCCCTCCTAATAAATAAATTAAAAATACATCTAGAGTCTTGTTTCATTTTTATAAGCTGTCAAAATGCTTGGCCTATTAAAACCAGAAGTGTTTACTGATGCACATTTAGGTTATAGATTATAACAGGCAGTGCATTGATTTTTATTTATTTTATTTATTTATTTAGAAAATTTATATTGCCGCCTACTTGCACATGGCGATTCAAGGAGGCTTACAAGGACATAAAAGCACAATATAAAAGAAATAAAAATAAAAATAATGCAATAATAAATCTCCCAACAATTAGTCTTTCATGGTTTGAGGCCAACAATTAGTCTTTCATGATTCTCTCAATGTTAGCTTAATTTAAATACACAGAAAACTCACAAGAATTCTCCAGATCTTAAAAAAGTAAAATTCATTATTTGGATTATTTATTGTGCTGCGGTTTGTATAATCTAATTTGCAATTACTGATGAGATCTAAAATCTATTGTAGAATTACTTAGGAGTAGCATGTGTTCCTGAAATCTAAGGGATTTTTTTTTACTATGTACATACAGAACTGGGCTATAAATCTTGTCCCGTTTTGAATATTTGTACATAAAAATATTTGAAATTTAAAATAACACCTCACAACCTAAACTCTAACCTTAACCTTCACTAGATCAAAAGACTTGGTCTTAATTTCAGTTGTACTCCACTAAAGCCCACATAGTTAAAGACACTTTTATGTACTGTATTGCAATTCTAAGTTTATTTAACTTTAAACAATTTTATTCTACATTAGTAACAGGTGCCATAGATTATAATATTTTTCTTGTTTCACTGCCAGGGAACAAAAACAAACCTAAAGTCAGGTACAGAATACACACAACAAAATTATTTCAAAGATCAGACTTCTCTGTTGGTAGATGGTTGTTGCCATATCATTTTTCTTCAATTTTCTAAACAATAATAACAGTTGAAATGTATTTGAATACTAGTAGTTTGGGTTGATAGGCTGTTGTTCTGAGTTCCGAGCTTGGCAATTTGGTCACAAACGTTTCGTGACCATTTGAGGAGATGTCATCTGCACTTTGAATTGTGTTCGTCTGTCAGAACACTGGCCTTTAAATGTCTTTTTATGTGATGCAAATTAATGTGGATGTTGTTTGTTCAAGCTACTTCTGAGTCATGGTCTGATTTTGGACTGTTTGATAGGCTGGCTGTTGTTATTGGGACATGGTCTTTGATTATAAGTACCATCTGTATGATGTAAATTAGTGTTGCTTGTTCACATATTTCTGAGTTCGGATTGTTTGATTGACTGATTGTTGTTATTGAGATCTTATGGTCTGATTTCTTGTGAGCTGATGGGTTATGATGCGTTATATTAGTTTGTCACTTCTGGCTGTGATTGTTAAGCGAGTCACCACAGGTTGTTAAGTGTGATGTCACTTCACCATAATTTGTGAGTTCCTGCCAACTTTCCCATTGACTTTGCTTATTGACGGATGGCTGTGAAGATCACAAATGGCAATCACATGACTGGCCCTCTCTAACCATCATAAATGTGCACTACTTACCTAGGGTCCATGATCATGTGACCATGGGAACACTACAAAGGTTAAAACTTTGAGGACTGATCGCAAATCTCTGTTTTCAATGCCGTTGTAAGTTGAACAATGCTGAAGGAGTGGTTGGTAACAAGGAACTTTGGAAGAAACAGAATAAAGGCTGAAAACAGTGATAGAAAATTGTTCTATGGCATTGGAGCTAAGAAAATAATTAGCTTTCTACCTTAATTTTTTTAATATTATTAAATGCATATTCAGTTTTCTAATTACTGTAGTGACTTATCAACAAGCAAAAATACAGAGTATTAAATATTAAAAATAATACAAATAAAACCCAAACCAAAATGAAAATCAATCAATAATATAATTGATAAATATTGAAAGATCTGGAGCCAAACATGGCTCCTTAGGGAATTCTTCCTAAGCTTGCTTTGGAGCTGTAGAGAAGGTGGTTCTTTCCCACAAAGATGAACCGTGACAATGGGGTACCTTGAGAAGGGCCTCTCCTGCCAATCTGAGTAACCAGAAAGGTTTGTAGCAGGAGACGCAATGCCCCAGATAATCTACCACTAAGCAGTTTAGGGATTTAAAGGTCAGTGCAACCATCTTCCATTGTGCCTGGGACACATTTAGCAACCAGTGCAGATTTTTTTAGTCCAAACATCACGGGATTCCTATATTACATAGCAGACCAGAAGCTGGAAGCTTCATTTTGCGCCAACTGCACCCTCTGGATGCTTATCAAGGGTAGGCCCACATAAATTAGAAGAGTTGTAACTAAGGTGCAAATTACTGTCACTAAATTCCACTGGCTAAGGGAGGATCCCAGCTGCACCCTAGCCATAACTGTGCAAAGCGCTGCTCATTGCAGCTGCCAGCTGCAAATCCAATGACAGCTGATGGTCAAGAACCACTCTAAAATTGCAAACCCACTTCTTCTTGGGGAGTGCAGTCCCATCCAAAACATCACCATTCCAGAGTCCAGCGTTCTTCTTGCTAATGGTATCTCTGGATTGCCTGGATTCAATTTCAGCTTGCTCAGCTTCATTCTGTAAAGAAGTTCTTTTGATCTCACCTTCACCGAGCAATCTCATGTTTGAGCAGAATGAAATCCAATTTACATTTGCCATGCCATGCACCATTTCCACTGTATTTCTTTTATTCTACCTTGGAAGTTTATTCCCAAATAACTCCCAAATGCTTTAATTTTTTATTTTTATAATTTCATTTTACTCCATTTATGTATCTGCTGTAGGCTATAAATTGCAGGATTGCAGAAATGAAACATCAACATGAAAGGGTAGAACAATGTTCTAGTCCAATCTCATTTCTAGGGTAAAAGTCCATTTATACAACATCCTTTATATACCACTAACCAGTCTGTTTAAATATGGAAGAGTCCACCACCTCCCAAGGCACTGTGCTCTTACTTTTAAGGCTGTTTTTACCGTAATGTCCAGATGACATTGACTTCCTTGTAATTTCAACCCATTATCTTTTCTTCCATCATCTGGGATAGGATTTTGAATAACTCTCCCCCATTTTCTATGTAATAACTGTTGTGATACTTGAAGATAGCGATCATATCTCTCTACAACTGCCTCTTCTGTAGGTTAGGTAAAGGTAAAGGTTCCCCTCGCGCATATGTGCTAGTTGTTCCCAACTCTAGGGGGTGGTGCTCATCTCCGTTTCAAAGCCAAAGATCCAGCACTGTCCAAAGACGCCTCTGTGGTCATGTGACTGGCATGACTAAATGCCCAAAGTACATAGAGCGCTGTTACCTTCCCACCAAAGGTGGTTCCTATTTTTCTACTTTCATTTTTACATGCTTTCAATCAGCTAGGTTGGCAGAAGCTGGGACAAGTAACGGGAGCTTACTCCGTTAAGCAGCACTAGCGATTCAAACCACCGAACTGCCGACCTTTCTGATCGACAACCTCAGCATCTTAACCACTGAGTCACCTGTTCTCTAGGTTAAACATACTAATAATCTTGCATGCATAATTAAGACTGCTATACAATAAGTATTCATAATATCTATCACCACAGTAAGGGTCTTTAATTTATAACATAGAGAGAGAACGGTCCCTCAACACAGATCCTATGTTCGTAACTATGTTATGAACAATATTCACTTACCATACAGTCCTATGTGTAAGACCTTTTGTGTTCAGTGGGGCTCACTTTAAAATAAGAGTCCTTGAGTCTGTGAGGTTCTGAACAGTTAGCAGTATGGAAAAAACAGAATTGGAGCTTGGGAACTCATCACTTTCTTTTAGGCTAGGTTCACAGATCACAATAAACCATGATTCATTTAGTCGTGGTTTGTGGAATAAACCAGTGTTGTAAGGGTTCTTAAAGCAAAAACTTTCATTTTTTTCCATAAGTGGCAATTTTATGGGGCCAATCCAAGATCCTTGAGAGGAGTGCAAATTATAAATATCTTCTGAGCACAAGGGCAAGGATTATGCAGTTCCTTCTTACACTATAAGTCTATTATTTTTATTTTCCAACAATGCCAACGTGAAATGCAAGGGCACTCTTGAGAAATAAAAATTATTCTAGATGTTTAGAATTAAAATAATATTTAAAAAATAATAAGAGTGGGGCAGAAGGTGGCAAGAAAAGTATCCACGAATACACTGGTATCCAAAGGCAACATCCTGGGGATTTAAGTGCACAGGATGCAATTATATTGATACCATTCAGCACATCTGAGCACCTGGACTGGAATCCCCTGAAAGTCCCAAGCAAGCAGTTTTATATTTCCTGAAATGCTATAGAAGCATAATAAATAACCATCATGCTCTTCGGAAAGAAGGAAATCAATTCGGCAACCAACTTCACAACCCCGAATGGGAAAGAATGAAACCAATTCGGCAGTTCTTTCCACCTGGAAACACCTGTTGAGGAACCGTACAATGCAAGCATTCTTCCATTACCTCTAGCATTCTCTCAGGGGGAAAAAATCAATATACAACCACTTGCCTTTCTTCAGGAATGGAAGAACAAGGAAGAGGGTGGGGGAGGACATAACACGTGCATGCCAGTTAGCCAAAACAAAGTGACAAGTTGGTTTCATGATTTCTTTAGCTCTTCCTTTTGCCTTCTGCCCTGTGCTTAAATGACTCAATCGTAAAGAACCTTTAAGGTTGAAATGCATTATATCAGCCCAGGAAGAGGTCAAACCAAATTCTTACAGTGAAAAGGAAGGAGGAAAAAAAATCAGATACTCATATTTTATCCAAATGAGTCAACAAATAGAAAGGCCTTACAGCATCCGTGGTGCAAGAACTAAATTGAGTCTTTTAAGTATTAAAACGTCAAATATAGCACCTTGGTGGCCAGTTCCGCAAAACCAAGTGTCTCTTTTCTATTTTGTAGAACACAAATTTGCATTCCTTAATGATTATATTTAAGATGGCTATAGTCTTGGTATCCGAACAACTATTTCACTAGATGACAAATGATCTTTGTTTGCATCCCATCTTTTCTGTATGTCTAAAACCATCGCAAACCATTGGCACAAATTTCAGCTGCAGTGGTCCTGCTAGTTTGTTATCCTTATATCTTGGACAACTTTAATGGCCAGCAAACAAAAATGAAAAAGAAGAAGTTTCCATTCTTCGGGTCCTGCCTGTCAAGCAATATTGGAAGCCAAGTAGCCATGACACACCCCTCCCCCCCCCACTTTTTACTTAAGGCAAGTGAGGACTAAGTTATGTCTTGGAAAGTTAACTGCAAGATATACAAAGCAGCAATATCTCATGTGAGAGTGCAAGGGGAAAGTATATATACAAATATGCACTATATTGCCTAAAGTATTCGCTCATCCATCCAATAATCAGACTCAGTTGTGAGCGAATACTTTTGGCAATATAGTGTATCTTTCGATGAATATTTTGTATAATGCTAGCCCGAGCAACTGTAAACCTGACTCACACAAAGAAAGCCACCTTTGGGGGAAGATCATTTAACCGACTTGGGGGTGGGGGTGGAGAAGCCCCTTGCTTCAATGTAACTTCCTTAACTGCGCAAGGGGACCCACAGAACTTATTAAGTAGAAGAATCCGCCGATGCCTGCATCTCTAACGAAGGCTCTCGAGGGACTCTCGACTAGCTCGCTAAGGAAATCCAAATCCCAAGGAGCACGTTGTGATTTACAACTTATAAATAACAGAACTTATACATACAAATAACGGAGTTGTCACTCAAGTCCTCCCCTGCCAGCCCCTCCCCCGCTACTCCCCAAATACTGACCTGTTGCCCCCACTGCGCCTCTGCCCGGGCAGAACAGCTGCAGAAGCTTACGATCTTACCCCGGAGACAAGATCCAGGAGCCCCGGTCGCCTATTCAAAGCGGCGATCTGCGAACCCTCCGAAACGGATCCCGCCTTTCATCTGGTCTACTATTTGCTGCTGAAGCGCCAACAAGAGCCGCCAGCGGAAAGAGCGGGAGCCGGAAAGTCCCCGGGCTTGCAACCTGAGGCGCCGCCGCTTAGCACCACACGGTATTGTTTCCAAAAAGACACTCGCTTCCTGGCATTACCCCGCACAGCTGATGAAAGACACGCCTCCCCGCCGTGACGTCAGGGAGGGGGTCTAGCCAATGGGGAGCGGTAGGCGCGCACGTTCCCAGCTCGGGGCTGTCACAACGTGGATAATTTTGACGAGTCCGGCTCGTGATCTCGGTTCACAGCGAGGCAAAGGCTGGAGCTGCGGCAGAGCCGTTTCCAAAAGCCGCTGCCTCTAGACGGGGCAACCGCCTCCTTCCCCCAAATCGTGGCGCTAAGACGGCGAGAATTAGTTGGGAGACCTGAAGCAAAAGATTTTATATTTAACCGTGCCTCTTTGTTGCCCTGGCATTCAGCCCAAAGCCAAACCTCACAATCAGTCGAAGGCAGGGCAAGTCCAGACTTGCAGAGAAGCAATTTTTTTTTATAATCCCCCCTCCCCCCATGTAAACATTCATATTTTATGGACAGTACATTGACTGGGTCAAGTCTTAAAATAAGCCACTTAAGCAATAGTAATACAAATAAATAAATAAATAAATAAATAAATAAATAAATAAATAAATAAATAAATAAATAAATAAATAAATATGTATACTTCAAATCTTCCAACTTCAACAATATTGGTCCATAATTTCCATAATCCTTTATCTTTTTTCAAATATTTCTGTAGGAAGTTAAACCCACTCATCTAGAAAAATGAAATAGCCTGGGAAATATTGAAAATGTAGAATATTATACTTCCCTGGATAAGAAATGGAGAAACATGTTTTTAGGCAAAAAACAGACTCACTCTTAATACCCCCACCTTTGTCAATAGGCCATTAAAAGGCCTGAGCCAGTTTATTCTACATAACAAAGATCTCCCCCCCCCTTCAGCTCCATAGTGATGGGATTGAGGCATAATAGTATTAGCCCTTTACCCATCTCACCACAGGGCACTTGGGAAGAAGCAATGCTTAACCAAACTTGGACTCAAGTTTGGGACTACAGAGTTGCTCCTGCATGGCCCCATGGGAGTCTGACCAGCAATCAGAATACAAACTCAGGTTCAAAGCCCAGAGAGAGCATAAAACCAGGGACTTTCAGCATCTGTCTCTCTCTTTTTCTTCACCCAACATCTTAAAGCATGTGATCACCCTTTTCTGTTCAGGAGTTCAAGCCGTGTGATCCTGTCCACCATTAAACCAACTTTCCAAGCAGCCTCCATGTTTCCAGTGTCTTTTCCTTCCACTTGGAACTGAATCCAGAAGGACATTTCTTCCAAGAGTTCATTTAAACATAAATAGCATTTCTTTTTGCCCTATATTTATTATCCCCTGCTAAATAATATCATTTAATAGTTTTAAAAAGTACCCATTATTTCACCATAACTTCAATGTCCCGAATGTGTAGGTTGCTAATAAAGCCAATTATGTAATCAACCCCAGGAATATATTTCGAACTCCCCATAATTTCTATTCCTTACTATTTTAAATTCACAATATACTTTAACACATTATTAATGTTATTAATACAATTACATTATCTAGTCCTAAATTCCCACCTAATAATCTTTACTTATTGGGGTTATACCGTATTTTCTCCAAAATAAGACAGCATCTTATTTTCTTTTGACCCCCGAAATAAGCACTTGGCCTTATTTTTGGGGAGGTTTTATTATTTTTGAGGTGCAGGAGGCGGCGAGCATGGTCACCTCATGGCTGCTGCTGTGTAGCAATATTTTCAGGGAGGTCTTATTTTCAGGGAAACAGGGTAACAAATATACATTGTCTATTAATGTATATACTACTATTTTATCTACATATCTTTCCCTTTTATTAATACATTTTCTTGTCCTTATCTCTTAATCTCTTTGCAGAGAAGCAATTCTTGTACAGTCCTTAGCGCCTTCTCTTTTTTTCGAATTCTAAAGAGAAAGCTTCTCTCCTGCTTTCTTGGTTGTTTGCAGTAGTCCTGAGATGGTATAGGGTCTCCTGCTCGAACAGCGAGTTGGATTAGAAGACCTCCAAGGTCCCTTCCAACTGTTGTTATTATGTGTTGTGTTTGTCCTCAGCCTGGTGTCCACTGGAAGACTACAGTTCCCATCTTCTTCAGCCAGAACAGTCACTGGAGAGTATGGGCTTATGGTAATGCAATATATTGAAGGATGCCAGACTGAAGAAGACTTGGATACTTGTTTTTCCTTGGTTGGTGCCCCCAAATCGGGCACCTACAAATTGCCAAATAAAAAGGAAAAACTTGTAGCTGCACTCTAATAATCCTAAATAAGAGGGCACAAAGAACTGTTCCCAAGTAGTTTCCGATATTAAAAATATGTATTACTTGGTTTTTGAACAGGGAGGTTTAATTTAGCTGTGATAGCCTTTCATGATAACCTTTCATAAACTTACCCGCCTAGGATTTGATTTAAACTTTTCTGGATATAATTTCCTTCTAAATAACCCCATTGCCTTTGCTTTTTATGTACCTTGAAGAATTCCCAGTGGATAGCCTTCAGTACTTACTTCCCTCCATTGTCAGAATTGTCAATTTATTCATACCCTTGCTTCCTGTTTTGAAACCACTTGCTGCTGTATGGGAGAAACCTGCCTACTTTGAGAAACATAAATATTTTTCAAAATATTTGGAGAACTTTATATGGTAGAACTTTATACTAGCAATATTAACACAAAGCCTGCAATTTTTCTCTTTTTTTCCTAGAAAGGAATTTGTATTTTGCCTAATGTGGGACACAGATCTAGATAATTTTTCATTTATTAGATTTGGAGACCATACAAATCCAAGCTTACTCTGGTCAGTTTATCATTTTAAAAACAGAAAAACGCAAGGCAAATATTCATACAATATCTATCTATCTATCTATCTATCTATCTATCTATCTATCTATCTATCTATCTATCTTTCTATCCATCCATCCATCCACCCACCCACCCACCCACCCACCCATCCACCAACTAACATGATTCCACAGCCACCTAAAACTAGGCCTGGGAGAAGAGCTAACAGATCTTGGGAAGATGATTCCAGAGGACAGGTACGATGACAGGGAATTATTTATTTGAATCGTTCTGAAGAGAGCAAGTGGACCTGATTTTACTGAACGGCCCAAAACATGATGAGATAGGCCCGTGATGGCAAACGTATGGCACGTGTACCACAGGTGGCACATGGACCCATCATTGAGAGCACACGAGCAGTTGCCCTAGGTCAGCTGCAGCACGCATGTGCGCACCGGCCAGATGATTTTCGGCCTTTAAAGGGCCTCCAGAGGGACGGTAGAGGCCATTTTTGCCCTCTCCAGGTGGGGTTATCCAAGCCTGCACGGAGGGGCAGCAGGGGGGTTGTGCACGCCTGAACGGGGGGCAGCGGTGTTTGTGTGCACGCATGCACGGGGGGCAGGGGGGGTTATCCAAGCCTGCACGGAGTGGCAGCGGGGGTGTTGTGAACATCTGCACAGGGGCCAGCGGGGTGTGTGCACGCATGTACGGGGGGCAGCGGGGTATTGCACACACGCATGGGGGCAGCGGGGGTTGTGCACACATGCACAGGGGGCAGCGGGGGAGTGCACGCATGCACGGGGGCAGTGGGAGGGTGTACGCACGGGGGTTGAATTATGGGTGTGGGCACGCATGCTTTCGGCACCCGAGCCAAAAGCCTGCACGGAGTGGCAGCGGGGGTGCACGCATGAACGGGGGGCAGCGGTGTGTGTGTGCACGCATGCACGGGGGGCAGGGGGGGGGTTATCCAAGCCTGCACGGAGTGGCAGCGGGGGTGTTGTGCACGTCTGCACAGGGGCCAGCGGGGTGTGTGAACGCATGCACGGGGGCAGCGGGGTATGTGCACACACGCATGGGGGCAGCGGGGGTTGTGCACGCATGCACGGGGGAGCAGCGGGGGGGTGTACGCACGGGGGTTGAATTATGGGTGTGGGCACGCATGCTTTCGGCACCCGAGCCAAAAGCCTGCACGGAGTGGCAGCGGGGGTGCACGCATGAACGGGGGGCAGCGGTGTGTGTGTGCACGCATGCACGGGGGGCAGGGGGGGGGTTATCCAAGCCTGCACGGAGTGGCAGCGGGGGTGTTGTGCACGTCTGCACAGGGGCCAGCGGGGTGTGTGAACGCATGCACGGGGGCAACGGGGTATGTGCACACACGCATGGGGGCAGCGGGGGTTGTGCACGCATGCACGGGGGAGCAGCGGGGGGGTGTACGCACGGGGGTTGAATTATGGGTGTGGGCATGCATGCTTTCGGCACCCGAGCCAAAAAAGGTTAGCCATCACTGAGATAGGCAGTCCCTCAAAAACCCTCATGCCATGAAGGACTTTATAGTGAATGATTGGCCACCTTGAACTGCACCAGAAGCTCACCAGCAACATGCAGCTTACAGGGCAGTGGTGCCACAAGACAAATACTGCCTGTACCACTGCATACTAGACCAGCTGTAGCTCTCAAGGGCAGCTTCATGTAGACCACATTACATTAATCCAATCACAAAGTGATTAGGCCATTAGTAATTCTAAGATATAACCTGAAACCTTTGTAGTATGTTTATTTGATTTAGGGCCTTTATTTTCTTCTATCCTTCTCATTTTAAGAGTATGTCTCTATAAAATATCCCGTCTCTCTAAATTATACCCTAGTTCAGTGGTTCTCAACCTAGGGTCTGCGGACTCTTGGAGTGGGCCGCAATGTTGTCACAGGGAATCCGTGAAAGCTTGAAAAAAATGTTATGATTTAAATCTTAAGTCTTAAGGGTCCATGGTCATAGTCCGTGGCCCCAACAGGTATTTAAAGGGGGTCCATATTGAAGAAAATGTCCTTTGCTCAATTCCTGTGGTAACTATTTTAGCTTTGATAATGTTAAGCATTAATAAGCAGATGGCTTTCAGGGCAATCCCACCACTATTAAGGCTAATAGCCATGGATCTCTTTCCCATTTTAAAAAGACTGGACGAGCTCTTCTGTGTTAGAATGTGGAACAGAAGAGAATGTCTCGTCTTAAGGGGCGGGAGATAGAAGTCTTGTATCCCCTGTTCCCCTCTAACTCCCATCCATAGCCACTTCTTTTATAGAATCTAAAACAAAAATATTGTGACACCCTACATTCATCTTTCTGCACTGCAGCATTCCTGTTTCTCTGGGAGGAAGAATGGCATTTTCCCAAATCCAAAATACACAGTCGATGACTGGAGAAAATGTGATATTCTTGCAACTTATTATCACCTCAAATCAGACAGCAGATAACTAGAGAACTCTGTAGACAAGGCAGGTATTTGGGCAAAAATCTGATGGTTAAAAAACACCCTTTAGAAACACCTTGGGCTGTTTTTCTCTGAACTGACCAGTAGAAGGCAACATAAGCAACACTGGATTGCTTTTTAGTACTTTTTAAATAGAAAGTACAGTATATTAAGGTACTATTGGTTCTTCAAGATTCATCATCATCTTCAAGGAGGAAATATTTGAATTCACCATTTCTTCTTGGGGAGAGTGGTTTTAAAGGAGTGGGCTACATTTCTATAATTGTATTTATTTGTTTGTTTGTTTGTTTGTTTTCTTGCTTTTAAAAAAATGGCAAAAAACACAAAGAAAAATTCATGCATTGTCAAAGAAAAAACACAAAATATTTTTAAATGAAAAAATGTAGCAAAAAAGAAAAAAAGGTATATTATTTAAAGTTGCAAATAGTTACAAATTTATTTATCATTATCTAATGTAATTATTGAAGTACATATGTATTTATAATACATTTTTAAACACACACATGTATGTATGTATGTATGTATGTATGTATGTATGTATTTGTGTTACAACCCCTGGTATGCCCAAATATGGGAGGGAGGGAGCTCCTCCCTCTTTCTGTCCTTCGGCTCATCACAGAAAACCATCCAGGCAGAAACCCATATTTTTATTTTGAATGTTGCCTTTTTTATATTTGTGTTGGATTTGTGCTGATAAATAAATAAAGGGAGACTAGTATGGATCCATTTCAAGCTATTTAGCTCTCATCAGCTAGCCATACCCTTACTGGGATTTGAACCTGGGATGTGTTACATATTAGGCAGATTTGTTAGCCACTACAACACAGGCTCTCCTCCTTTATCAGCTATATAAATCTACCTTTTAACTCTATACACCTAATTTGTATAGGTGAGCCTGACATTTCGCTATGTATGTGTCCATATAAAGTATATGTCTACTGGCATCCTACTCTTAGGTGGAAAGTGCAATCAGTCCATTAAGTAAAAAGGGCCATATACTTATCTTTCCAATGCTGCAATATCAGTCCTTTGGCCATGGTAACGGAGAATCCATTTACAGTATTTGGTTGTTAATTTTCACGTACTAGGTACAATATTGGGGTTCAAAAGAATTTTATCATGTGAAAAAAAGTTTTTGTTACACAATCACATTTACATAATCCAGTATTTTCTCCACATTTACATAATTCATACTTTATAATCATAACTTCCATTTGAATTGCTATGCCACAATATGACAGCCCATGACTGGTTTTTCTTTAACCCTATTATAAAATAATATTATTATCCAGGTAATTTGACTTTGTACTTAAAATAAACCTATTTACATAGGCTTCATTCACACAATACAAAATGTTTAACCTGAACCAATCAGGTGAACACAGCGTTCACCAACAGCTGGGCTACTGCCTGTGTCTCCCAGAAGTTTGGGTTCATCTCTGTGCTTTAGTAAAAGTGACCCAGCCTCCTTCTTGGTTGATCAATTCTATGGAGTAACACCACAACAGATCTTACTGACTGTGCTCAGATGACACAAGACTGACACTTAGTCAAGACTGTGCCACTTGGTTCCTCCTGCTGGTCTAAATTATATGTGCAGAGTTTCTGCCTAAATGATGAATTCTCTATCAGAAAATTATAGCTAGAACAAGACGTTTTTTAAAAAGCACTGTAGTTTCTATCATTAGTGAAGAAAAGTAGCTGCTTTTCTCTTCTTCTACTCCTTGTCTGTCTCTTTCTCTGTATTGTATGTACTGGCAGAGAAGTATCCGATCATTCTTTTCAAAGATTTGATGATTTCTTGAAGAAGGGTTTTGAAATTAACAGGTGGCCCGCCTTGCTCTTAATTAGGGCCATACTAGGCAAAAGTCTTGGCTTTTATCATTTTCACAACAGACCTAATCATCTAAGTGAGGAGCTTCTTTGCAGGGCACGAAAAATCTTCATGTGAAGAATTGTTTTTGTAAGAAAAGTGAGCACCAATAATTTGAAGATTTTTTTAAAAAAACCATTTAAACTGAATTTCTGGGCCTACTTCTCAAGCTCATTTTAAATATGAGTTTTGTAGCACAAATGAGAAGCAAGTTGAAGGAACCAGCTGGCAGTTACAGAATGAAACACTGTCCTCCTTCTGTACCCAACATAGAAACCCAACTGGTTGCTGTAGGAGGAAACCTATTTTCTACGTACATCAGAAAGAAAAGTATCACCCACCTTCCTATACTTGTTCATGTGGTACATAATAAATTTGCACAGTTCAGTCTTTAGGATGCAGTGATAATTATCAACAGTTAGTTGTAAAAGAGGATTACACACATTTTGTGAAAAACAAAGGTAGTTAGGTTTATTAGTCCCAATGTCTGTGACCAGGGGCAGGGCTGTCAGCTTTTGTGAGCTCTTGGTTTGATACGGCAGGCCTTTTCTCTATCAGCATTTGATTAATAAATATTTTGCAAGATATTAACATCGACAGCCTGCTTGCAAATCTTTGTAGTAAATTCATGAACTTTACAACTATTCTAATATGTAAGAAAATTGTGATGGATATATATGAGCAACTATGTTTGCTACCATAATTTAGGTTTTTAATTTTGACCAGGTTTCATTAGACTAAAGTCACAGAAAATGGAATTTACTATTTGTTGGTTAGGATTTTATCCAGGAAGCATACCATTTCAGGAAACATTGCTACATTATTTTTTACTATTGACCTGTCATCTTTTACTATTATCCACCTTGGCTGGGGTGACAGGAGTTGCATTAGGATCACATGAAGTTTTCATAGCTTTCAATGATGCCATAGCCTTGGCAAATGTCCATAGATAATGGGTTCATGTAGAAATGCCTTTTATATTTCGGAAATTACCCATCTACACTCACAGTTTTGATGATTATCCATTTCCATGGGTGGTTTTTTTTTGGGGGGGGGGGAGGTAATTCTAATTTGTATTCTAAACATCCATGAATGAGAAGGACAAATGTAAGCCAATTCATTTTGAACTAATATCACATGGGTTGCATTTTTCCTATTAAAACCATTGGTTTTAGGTCCCTGCAACTTTGATGGTCCTGATTTTAATTCTGAAAGCAGTTATTGTAACAGATGTTCTGGAAAGTTTTAGCCAAGCTGCAACCGATTTCAGTATTTTGCTGCAGCAGCCCAGTCATTTTCAAATCAAACAATTGTTTGTTTGGGCTTTAGAGACTCCCCGAGGCGTTTGAAGTCTAACCACTCTACTACTTAAGCATAGGAAACAATGAAATATACTAAAATGTGTGTTTATGTCTGTGCACCTAATATGAAATAAAATTAATGATCTGTTGGAACAAAAGAGGTTAGTAAAAGGACAAAAATTTCTCAAGAGACAGCTTTGTGAAAAGCCATATCAAGCAACAAAAACATTTGAGGAAACAAAAGAGGCCAGACATCACATACAATAGTGCTTCTTAAAGGATTTTTTTTTCCTGGACTCCAGTTCTGGCATTAGATATAATAAGAATAAAACTTTTGCTTCCAAGGGGAATCATATTGAGCCCTATCCATGGAAAAGAGCCATATACTGAATTGTCTTTAAAACCCAAGTAACTAGAATACTGGCCCTAAGTACCCATATCCACTATCATTATTTTGGCGAATTATTTGAGTTTGTATTCCAACAGAGAAGAGAATGGAGAAGTTTAATATTATTTCCAGAAAACTACCTGGGTGTTACGGTGGTGATGGGTATGTCTATGTGTGATTGTGTTTAAGTTTAAGGAGCCTACCTGTAGCATATCATCAAGATTCAGTTTGGGTTTTTATGCACCTGTATGTAATATCCTTTCCTAATGCATTCTTCTCACACTAATTCTTCCTCCACAAATGATTTAACCCAGATCTTTTTATTATCATTTAGGGGTTCTGTGTGCATGGTGAAATGCCACCATAGTAGTTGGTCGTTTTTTCCCCCTGTATATTATTTCTTTTACTACTTATTAAAATACTTTACTTTTAAAATGTTTTGCTGTCTTATTACTAAAACAAGTAATTTGTCTGATTCATTATTGGGTGAGTAAATAAATACATACACTTAACATTGTGTGAACAATTTCATCTGTATTTTTAAAATTCTTGTTTGATTTTAAAAAAATGGAAAAAAGCCGAAGTTGAGATATTTTGGACTTAATTCAGTATTGAAGGAAAAGTGACTTTCATTATGCAATATCATATCTGTAATCGACAACAGTTTATCACATCATTTACTTTCTGTTTTTTTAGTTAAAATTAATGACATTTTAAGAGAAATTCTCCCATAGTTGTTTTTTGTTCTTTTTCAGGTTGAGAATAGAAGCAGTTAGAGAAAGAGGATGAAAGAGAGATGTGCATTAGGAAGCAACAAAAGCAGCACCTTTGCTATTTTGCAATGCTAAAATAAACTCATAATCATTGTAAAAAAAAAATTAAAGGCACTCCTAATCACTTTGAGAATGGGGTAGAATTATAGAACCATTTTTCATTCAAGGAAAAACAAAAACAGCACTGATTTCTGTAGGATATTAATATTGCCACATAACATTTTGATTTCTATTATAGATAACTAAGAAGCCACATATACATTATACAGCAGTTTTGCAGACGTTTTAGAAAGAGGGGGGGGGGTGGCAAAGGAATTAAAAGACTTTATATATCTTAAATTAAAAGCAAAATGCAAACAGATTCATGGCGTGATCCTTGTCTTCAGTGACATTTTTTGTGCAAAAGATTTGAGAATTTGAAAAATTATATGAGAATAAAAGTGAGCGTCCAACTAGCCATGACAATATCACAATAATAGCTTTGCAATGATTTTCAGAGAGATATGGCAGGATTTCATCAAAGGTAATCTCAGGGGAGGGGGGCAGGTTCCTCAAGGAAATTAGTCATTGCTAACCAAAGGCTCTGAATAAACAATCCAGACAGAGACAGGTTGTCTGAAAAGAAAAGAAAAAGTTTCAATTGAACAAACTATGTAGTGATGAATTTGCTGAACTCTGCTGATGAAGCTAGCACAATAGCATAATGTACAAATGGGCAACTTTTTCTACTACACGTATTAACTCCATTTAAATGTATAGGAATAGTTTTTAAAATGCCATATTTTTGCATTTCTCCCACTGAATAATTATTCCCACTGAAAGCAGCTTTCTCAAAAACACAAAATCATGATCCCACCACTGATTTAAAATGTAAATGGAATTATTTTAATCATTTTCAGTATTCAATTGTTACACACCACTTCTCTCTTAGAGCCAAACTAGACATGACAATGGAGTAAAAAAATAACAGTGGGAATTCATCCATGCTCTTTGGAAGACAAATTCCCCAGTGATCCACAGCAAGAAAGAAAATTGTTTACGTCTTTCTTACCCACTCTGGAACTGTTGATTTTCAACATTGCTCCACATTCAAACACAACTGCTATAATATGCACTTTAAACGAGACTGGCAAATGAAGGAGTAGTTCTGTTTTCTTTGTATTGGCTCTCTATTTCATAAGCTTTAGCTTACAAAATAAGTATAACTATTAAATTGCTTTTAAAAGTCTTATAGACATTCTTTGTCAATTGCCTATGGTGCAAGAACAGGTTCTTGTTCCTAACTTCATTGTGAACTGATTGGATTTTTCAACTTGTATATTTAAGTGAAGACTAATGTAAAAATTAAGGATCCAATTCAGAATGTGGTGATATCCGCAGAAAAGCTTCTCTGGTTTCATGGGAGATTAATAAATTTTCCTGCCAACCTAAATGTAAGAACTAAAAATTGAAAACAACAATGAGCATGTCTCAATAGTCTTACACATACTTGGGAGAAAGTCTCCCTGAACAAGAAAAAGGCTTATATATAAAGAAACATGGAGGTAATTACCCTGTGAGGTTTTGTAGCTAATAGCAATTGTTTTACCAATCCCTGTTTATTCTCCTAGCATTATTCACTTACTTTGGCCATTTTAAGTATATTTTAACTAAGATTATTCTGGTAGTTCTCTGAATATTTGGTTGTTTATAGTTCTGAAGATTCACATTTGCTACATGAGACATGTCTGAGTCATATAAAGAATCATAAGTTTTTCTGTTGTATGTAACCCCTTCCTTCTTTGTCCCAATGCGCTCCAGATATCTTGGACTACAATTCCTATAATGCTCAGTATGGATTATGGATACTGCAATTAAACAAACTTGCAAAATACTAGATGGGACAAGGGTGGTGTATAAAAGCAAAAAAGAGGGTATGCCCAATATACAAAATATACAGAAATAATCAGAATAGCTCACCCATGTTTTTGTCATGCCTATATTAGATTGATTGGCACAGATCTTCTGATCCTGATGACAGGAAGAGTTTCATCTGAAAAATATTCTCTTGGTTCTTTTTCCTTCTACACTCCTTTTAAATGTTTATCCTTTCTAGGAAATTGACTGAAAGCCAGAGACAGATTTTCAATTTTAATAACAACTGGGCTTCAAGTTCCCAAGGAGGAAGATGTTCTTCATTGGATACAAGAAGGTCTTGTATCACCCAAATTCTTTACTTATTAAAGAGGTAGGCCAGATCTTCTTACATGCCCCCCTCTCTCTCTTGTAAAGATGCCTCTTTAAATCAGACAAGATTATTACACTGCCTTCATCCTGTAGGAGAGCAATGATAACATACACCACAGAAGTGATGCAAGTTGGAAATCTGATAGTCATTTTGAAGTACAGGATTTCACTATGAAAATCTCATAAAGATACCCCCAAGTCCTAAGTATATTTAAAGGATAAATCTGGTGAGTGAAGCCATAAGACAGAAATCGGATGAGATATTGCAGAGGGCTTTTTAAATCAGTCCTAGAACAGCAGATCCTGTGGGATAGTCAGTATTAACAGAATGTAGAAGCCCATGTTCTCCCTGGTAAAATAATTGCTTTCTTATGCCTTTTGCTTATTTGCTTTCTTATGCCTTTTTATTTGTAAAAGTTTTTTTCCCTAGTCTGGCAGAGCAGAAGAAATGTGCTCACCATTTTTCCAAATCCCCCATATTTTCTGCTAGATATTGCGCACAAGCGTTTCCACCCTCATATCTGCAGGCTTTCTCTTGATTACTTCTACAATGAGTTGGCTTTTTGTTTTTCTGATTAGAATGTTGAGGCGTCAATACATTTTGATCTGGAAAATCGCTTTTGAGATGTTTAGACATTTGTTTTTTCAAACTACATGTGACACAGATGTGGTAAGCTAGCATGCTATGAGATGACTAGGCTTTGCCCTATTCCATACCAAGAGTCACCAGAACAGATGCTGACTTTTTTCACTAATTTTTGCAAAACCTTACTGAAGGTGTTTTCTTTTAAAGCATATATTACTTTAGCACCACACACAATGCTCACATTAGTCCTAAAACAAGAAGCAGAATGTGAGGAGTTACTATAGATTTCCAAGGAAATTTTGGGCTGGCCCAGCCAATGAGGTAATGTGTTGCATTCATTGCATCATTCAGTGTGTCTAGCAATGATCATGTTGTTAAACAGCAATACTGTAATCCTTTGTTGGTTTGCAGCCATAACATGAAGGTGACAATTTAGTAGCACAAAATGTTGAATGTTCTGTTACGGAACATGTTCCAGATTTGTAAACTCTTAATGACATTCTGTCACCAAGTAGATTATTTCACTTTTCCCACTATGAAATTCTGGAGGAAGGATTTTTCCCAGAAGAAAATACTTACACTCCTTGGTTTTGGGCTACAATGCCAGCTGTGGTTGTACTACAGCTCCATTTTTTTAAACTGGAGGTATTTGCAGGGAGAAGAGGTAAATGAGAAGGTATAAAAAGGTAGTGTTGGTTCTTAGAGTAGATGGACTTACCACTGAGAATTAACTAGCTAAAATAATAAGCACTATTTATTTAGGTCAATGGCTCAGAAACTTTTCTTCACCATGGCCCTCTTCCTTTTGTGGCCACGGACCATGGCCACAGACCCCCCCCCCCCCAAGACTTATCTCAAGATTTAAATCATAACATTTCTTCAAGTCTTCGTAGACCCCCAGGATCCACGGACCATGTTGAGAACTACTGATTTAGGTCACAGTTGGCTAAAAGAGGTACTATTTTAACTACTTAAATGAGCAGCCAGGGGAAATTATCCTGTAATGCAGAGGTGGCATTCAGCCAGTTCTGACCAGTTCTGGAAAACTGGTAGGAGAAATTTTGAATAGTTTGGAGAACCGGTAAATACCACCTCTGACTGGCCCCGCCCCCATCTATTCTCTGCTTCTCGAGTCCCAGCTGATTAGGAGGGAATGGGGATTTTGCAGTATCCTTCCCCTGCCACGGTCACCAAGCCACGCCCACAGAACCAGTAGTAAAAAAATTGAATCCCACCATTGCTGTAATGTTTGGGGGGGGGAGGGGGGGAATCCTTTTAAGTTTTTAAACCTCACTCAGAAAAAAAAGGAAAACATAGGAGGAGGTTGTGTTTACATCAAGCAGGTGCCCTGCAAAAGGTTACTTCCCTATAAATACCAATAACTTGATTCAACACCATGTTACAAAATATTCTTCTGGATGTATCCTAATACTGTCATTCTTGTGGATAGAGCAAAACATCTTCTTCCAACTTTCTAGCTTACTCTCTTTTTTACCCTTGCCTCTTTTATGGGGACCTATTTGTTTGAGCACCTTAAAGCTGACAAGCAGATCTATGGGAGGTCACATGCCAGCACACAATCTGTCACTCTCTTAAATATACACACAGAGCAATTAAGTCTTAAAACAAGTCTCTTAATGACAACAGGGAATATATTATAGCTAAATTGCAACATGGAAAGGGGAAATCTTTGAGAAGGGATGCACTGTTGGGAGATGTGTATCATCCATCCCATAAGTCCAAAACACTTTTGCACAGTTGCAGACCTTAGGATAGGAACAGATTTACATCTCTGATCAGCTGCTAATCATAAACAATCCACCTTTTTCTCTCAGTATTTGGGCTATAACCATTGAAGTAAGGGTCTTGAGGCGTGGAAGGATTTTTGTAATAAGCCAAATATAAAGGTTCTATAAAACTATATTCAGCAAGGAGGGAGTTGGGAAGTTCTTTGGTTATAGGAACCTATTGAACAAAGTGCAATTCAGTAATGAGAAAAGTAAGCTTTACTCTTAGGGGTAAAAATAAATGCATAGGTATAGAATAGGTGGTAATAATAACTGTGAGAAGGATCTAGGAGTCCCAGTTAGCAACCACTTACGTATGAGCCAGAGGTGTGCTACAGCTGCCAAAAAAAAACAAAAAAACAAATGCAATCCTAGGCTCCATCAACAATGGAATAGTATCAACTTCAGTATTGGTACTGCTATATACTGCATTGGTAAGATAACACTTGAAATACTGCATCCAGTTCTGGTAACCATGATACAAAAAAATTGTTCTAGAATCTAGAAAAAATACAGAGAAGAGTATCAAAGATGATTAAGGATCAGGAGGCTGAAACCAGTGGTGGGTTCCTAACCAGTTTACTACGCTCGCTGAGTGGGCGTTTTGTGTGCGCGCGAACCACATGTTGCTGTGTATGCACATTTGACTGAAAACTGTTCTGTGCCTGCGCAGAAACATGCCGGCGATGGCAGAAGAGACCAGGGAACTGGTTTGGGGGCGTAGCAGGCCTAGGTCGCTGCCAGTTCAAGCGACCCTCATGGTCATACCACTATTGTTTCGGCTGAACCAATCTGAACCGGTAGGAACCCATCACTGGCTGAAACATATGGTGAACAGTAGCAGGAACTGGGTATGTCTAGTCTAACAAAGAGAAGGACTAGAGATGACATGATAGCAATCTTCCAATACTTGTAAGTCTGACACAAAGAAGTGGGGGATAATCTATTCTCCAAAGCATCTGAAGGCAAGACAAGAAGTAGCGAGTGGAAAAAATTATTTTATTTTATTTTATTTATTTATTGTTATATTTATTTGGTTTGTCAAGCGGGTATGAGAAAACAAGTATAAGTATGAATATAATATATAAACATAGAAGTATAAGCAGGTATAAGTATATACATAAGAAATGAGTACAAATAAATGGGAACAGAAGGACAGAGAGAGCCAACCTAAAGCTAAGGAGATTTCCTGACAGTGAGAACAATTAATCAGTCAAAATGCTTGCCTTGTGGGTGGTCCAACACTGGAGATTTTTAAGAAGAGATTGGACAGCCTTTTGTCTAGAATGGCAGGGTCTCCTGCTTAGATAGGGGGTTGGACTAAAAGACCTCCAAGGTCCCTTCCAACATTGTTATTCTGTATTCTATATAACCTGGAGGCGCCATGCCTTGTGCTACTTCTTTTGAGCCATGCAGAAAATTAATTTGGCACACAATCCTCTTGACTGTGGAAATTACCAATTATACAATTTGTCACCTTCTATTTGCCTCTTTTTTGGGGATTCTGCTAATCTATCTTGATTTTTATACAACTCTTGTGCTCGGATTTTCCATCTGTACTTTTGCATCAGTATGCACATGGCAGCACAATCTGACTATGTGTATTTCTATATACTATAAGTAAAGTTATTCATTAAGGTAATGAGGGAATGGGGAGATCTTGGCTCTCATCCATTATGCTAACTCTTCTTAGTGCACCATTAAATCTGCATGATGTTTTCCTTTGACGTTGCTTTACTCTTTTGTTGGACTCAGTCCACTGCTGACCAGAGCAACTCCTCTCCAGAGGGGAGAGGGAGAAAGAGCACAAATAACCTGTCAGTCAAGAGCTGATTTTATAGTGTAACCTGCTACTGCAAGAGCGACCAGCACCAGATAATCATTCAAAAGTGATACATAGTATGTATTAAATTGCAATTAAGTCCAATCACATTAAGATATATGACTGGAAATGAGTAATCAAAGTTTTCTTATGGCTGATTGCCAACTTGACATATTCTAACTTGATTTATGCATATTCAAAATTTACTGGGTTTTCTTTTTAAAAAACAGCAAAAATCCCCTCTTGCTTCTTTAAGACTGAATCCTGTGCACTGTACTAGTAGAATTTCAATTATAGAGTTAATATACACAGGATTGATTTAAGTTAGATAAAATGGTGACATTGTGGATCGGAGTTTTTTTTAAATCCTTCTTTAAAACGCTGTTTTATCTGAGGCTGCTTTGGATGCAACTAATTAATTTTTTTTGAATAAAGCATCATCCATATATTTTGAATACCCAGGGTAATTTTCTTTAATGATCACACTGGGAATGTTGATTGCTAGCCTCAATGATTGTTTGAGCACACTAATATACTGCAGCTAAACTTGAACAAGATGGAATCGATGACCATAGGAAATAAAGCATTCCTAGGGAGGACTCTCTACTTTATATAAATTTAAAATTTTACTTCTCCCTCTTTTTATGAGCCAGAAGCTTCCTAAAGCAGGTCAATTCTATTCCTATCAAATGGCAGCCTTCCGCCCCAACTGAAATTTCCACAACGTTTTCCAAAGCAACAAGAAACATAAATTTGCAAAACAGATCACTGCTGGTTTATGTATGATTTAGGAGTTTGCATATCTAGGTAAGTCTGGAAAATGCCTACCAGACATCTTGAAGTTCTGGTGGTTATTAGGCAATAACCTGGCTTGCATGTTAAACCGAACTGTAATATTGATTGACTGATATTGGATTAACACCATATGTGCATATAGTTAACGTTGTTTTTGTATTCCATACTTTACAGCCAAGCATGGCTCAACCTCAGTAAGTGTGAGAGGGAGGTAGGAGTCCTAGTGGATTACCACTTAAGTATGAGCCAGTAGTGTGTTACAGCTGCCAAAAAAAGCAAATGCAGTCCTAGACTGCATCAATAGGATAGTATCAAGATCACATGAAGAGTTAGTACGCTTTATACTGTACAGGTGAGACAACACTTGGAATACTGCATCCAGTTTTGATTACCCCAATGCAAAAGGATGTTGAGACTCTAGAAAGAGTGCAGAGAAGAGCAACAAAGACGATTAGGGGAATGGAGGATAAAACATGAATAATTGCAGAAATTATGTCTAGACTAATAAAGAGTAGAGGTGACTTGATAGCAGACTTCCAATAAGTGAAGGGGTGCCACAAAGAGGAGGAAATAAGCTTATTCTCCAAAACAAAGCAAAACAAGAATGGAAAATTATCAGAGCGGTCCAGCCTAGAACTAAGGAGAAATTTCCTGACAGTGCAAAGAATCAATTGTCCCCAGAGGTTGCAGATGTTGGAAATTTTAAAGAAGAGATTGGTCAGCCATTTGTCCAGAATGGATTAGGGCAGTGATGGCTAACATTTTTTGGATCGCGTACCAAAAGCAGGGGGAGCGCAGAGGGGTCGTGCGCGGGCGTGCCCACACCCATAATGCTATGCATGTGACTCTGGCACGCATGCACGTGACTCTGGCAGGCATGCACATATGAACCTCCCCACGCGCATGTGCGTGCAACCAACCCCCCCTGCTTTTGGTGCACTTTTTTCACCCTCCCCAGACACCAGAAACTTTCTAGGAGCCTGGGGAGGGCAAAAACAGCCTCCCCCGCCACCCCGGAGGCCCTCAGGAGGCTTCAGGAGGCTTCCCTGAAGCATCCAGTGGGCAAAAACGGTCCTATGGGCAACCTGGACGTTCGGGAATGGTGACTTCTGGGTTGCCCGGAAGACCATTTTTCGCCCTCCAGAGACTTCAGGAGGCTTCCCTGAAGCCTCCAGAGGGTGAAAAATGGCTGAAAAAGAAGGCCGAAGTCAGCAGGCCACATGGACGCTGAAGCTGAAAGGGCAACACCTGGCGTGTCCTAACAAATGGCTCTATGTGCCACCTTTGACACGCGTGCCATAGACAGGGCCGGATTTTCCTATAGGCTAACTATGCTTCAGCCTAGGGCCTCAAGATCAAGAGGGGCCTTTTATTTTTATTTATTATCCATGCCACATTTTTTATAAAGGTTAGTACCAATTACAACATGTTTCATTTAATATATTGATATATATCACAGTAATGATGTATTTTATTATCTCTCATGTAATTTACAAACTTAAAAATGGGAGGTGAAAGGGCCCCATAAGTGGAATAGCCTAGGGCCTCTTTTCATCTAAATCCGGCCCTGGCCATAGGTTTGCCATCACGGGCTTAGGATCTCCTGTTTGAGCAAGATGGTTGGATCAGAAAACTTCCAATGCCCCTTCCAAAACGATTACTCTTTACTCTTTACTATAATGTGAGAATCCAGCCAACAGTGATTACAGCCACAGATGAGACTATTGTATTCTCTCTGTGGTATTGCCTATAAAGACCTTTTGGAAACTACAACTGGTTCAAGATACAGGAGCCTCAGTGCTCGTAACACCAGTTTGATAAGCTCTGCACTGACTGTCAGTTGGCTATGGGGTATTTGAAGTCCTGGTTTTACCCCATAAAGCCCTTTATGTTTGGCACCTAGCTACTGGGGCAAGACCATCTATTCTAACTGGAATGTTGGCTTCAAATTTATCACGTATTTTGCTGAATTACATTTTCTCCTCCAGAAGTCTTTTAAATCTGCTTTATTGGTATTGGAGAAGCAGACAACCTTCTATAAGATATTTTTATTTACTTATTTGAGGGGTGGGATGCTTTGAGTCAGTGTTGACTCCCGGCAACTGCCTGGACAAATCTTGCAGCTTTATTGGCAAGATTTTTCAGAGATCTTTTGCCATTGCCACCATCCTAAGGCTGAGAGAAAGTGAGTGGCCTAAAGCCACACAGCTGGCTTTGCGCCTAGGCTGGGACTACAATTTACAGTCTCCTGGTTTCTAGCCTGGTACCTTAACCACTACACCAAACTGGCTCTCCTTGAGAAGATAGCAATGTATTTATTGGCATATCTAGCTAAAGTTAGGCAGTTATAATTGGGAAGCACATCGAACCGATGTCTGAAATGAAGGAGAAACCAAATCCTTCTTTAAATCCTTCTCTATATTTGGTGTGCACCAAATCATTTAAAACAGAAGCAAGAAAGTAAAGCAAGTTAAGAGCTATCTGAGTGAAAGATACTGAAGTACAATCCTAGTGTGAATTATTGAAGTGGAATCTGGAATGCACACCACATTATTAGGCTTTCTTAAGACTGCATCTGATCAGAAGAACTGAGTTACCTGAGAAGTAATAGAGAAGTTGTTGACTCAAAGCTTTGTAGTCTCAGCCTGCTGAGGAATAGTGACACCGGAGATGGAGGCAGGGGAGAAAGAGAGGGGTGGAGGGAGGGAGTAAAGGGAAATCAAGAAAGGAGGAACCTTCATTCAGTGCACAAGTATATTGCATTTCAAAACCAGGCACACGTCCAAAGTTTAAATACAAACTCACAAAACAATTGTTCAGTAATCGCTAGGGCAATCAAGAGCTGGCCTTTCAAAAATCCAGGCCAAGAATCCAATAGTAGAGAAGTTAAAGATACAATTCATGAAATAATTGTTCATTTGTTTTTGCTATAGAACATCTTTTCAAGAAAGGTAACTGAACTGCTGTTTGTAGCCCCAGCATTTCATAGATGACATTTTGAGAAACACATACGATGTTATAACTGGATCTGTAGCCAGAAAAGAATTTGGAGAATGTAGTCCTGGAAACCTATGTACCAAGCCATGCAAGATTTTGTAGGTTAAAACCAGCACTTTAAATTGTACCTGGAAAGCAAACGGAAACCAGGGTAGGGCACGAAATATAAACGTGATCAGAACTCAAACTGATGTATTCTTGAACAATAGTATTTTCCAACGCAGTATTGTATTATAGACCCATGTATGGAGCATTTTAATAGTCCAGTCTTATGGTGGCCAAAACATATGTCTCTTAGCCTAGTTCTTACACATTAGCTAAGACTGTAAGTGGCACACCGGTCAAAGCTGGGTAAGGGTTCTTTGGGCCACAGTCTCATCCTGAGAGAAGTTATGAGTTCAGGAGGACCTCCAAGTCACAGAGCACTTTTTTAGAGGTAACACTTCCCTGTCAAGAAACAGCACCGGAGGTACAGGAATACGGCGTAATACATCAACAAAGGCCTGAAAGCTCTTACGATACTAGAGTTTAACCTTGTTCTGCCCCATCCACACTCATACTACCAATCATTGTATGATGAAGGAAAGATCTTCACGTTATCTCCAGTCCATCCTGAGAAAAGATTGAAAATATTTTCAAAAGGGGGCACAGCCTTATTTGTAATGTCGAAATTCCAAGGGCTGACAAAATGCCCTCTAAAGAAAATTGTTGAGTTTCTCAGATCCAGTCAGTGATATGCATCTTGGACAGAAGGACTAACTATACATGGCAGGTCAGTCATAAGGCCTGTTGGTTTCTTTTGCACCAGTCATTGTGGATGTGAAAGCATTTTGAGCTCAATCGTTTTCAGGATACCGTTGTCCTTATCTGTTCAGTTTGTGCCCACTGCTGCACTTTTAAAAAGCAGTAAGGCAAATCAATTAATGAAAACTATTTTTGTTTTAATTAATTGATTTATTGATTAGCAGCCATTAATTCCTTGTCAGCAAACCAGTAATTTCCCCCCCCCCAATTAATTAAATACAACTTTCCATCTATTTGATAAGTTGTCAATTCCTATTAACAATTATAATCGATAACAATTTTAGGGAGGAAACCCTCAGGGACTCTACATATTGCAGGTGAAAAACTAAAGCCATGCTCCATTGCCCATATCCTACCAGGTAATTTTACCAATTTAATCACTTCTTTAAAATAAAAGCGTTCCTGTTTTATAAGCGTTAGGAGAAGCATGGTTTTGTTGGCTAGAAGCTTGAAATAAAATAAACTAGAAGAAAATGATAACTTTACTTTAGTCACCGTGATGGTAATTTTCTTTGCTCAAGGAAGATTATATGGGAAAGATTATAGTAAGTAGTCTGCAGTCCCAAGTGATAGAGATCGTTGCAATTAGTGATGTCAGTCAAAAGATGATAGCTGATCTTTCAGCATCTGTACGACGCTGCTGTATAAGGAGTAAATGGTTTATTTAGTGGCTTCTCAATGACAAATGCCAGTTGTAAAGCTTTCTAGGATGCACATCACAGTTATAGCAGAACTCTGTCTCAGCTGTCTGGGAACCAGTAACAAAAACCAGCCATTTGATCTTGGCCTTTTAAAATCTCATCTCATCTAGCTATTGACTGCTGTGCTGAGTGGTACCTGACCACCTTAACAGAAATTACATAAAGTCAACAAGCCTCTTGGAAGAGGCTTATTGCTGAAGTATTGTTTACCCCAGCAAATAATGGCTTCCTAATTAGAATTAGAATAGCTGTCTACTCCATTTAAAGAAAGAAGATCCTAGTGGGTATCTTTGATTCATCCATATGCATTCCGTACAAACATTATAGAACCTCAGGTAACAAGAGTATATGCCCTATATTATGTCCATTATCTATAATCACTATAGTCATATAGTCATTGTCATCTATGACTATATAAAAATACTGGTCCATTTATTACTGATGATATTCAGTTGCTGAGCCAGCAAATGTTATTTACGTTGCAGGCATATTGTCCATGTAATTAACTCCCCTCTGATCACAGATAAAGCATCTCATCCCAACATTGAATAGAGAACAAAGGATGGAGGCTGTTTGATCCCTTGGGAAGCCAGAACGTATAGAAAAGATACTCCCTGATAGTCACCAGTGTTGATGGATAGAAGGTCAGAGTCAATTATCTCCCTATTTACCTCAGTATAGTAATGGGAAACACCATCGATTTCCAAAATAGTTTCTTTTGCCAGTTTCTTTCTTTTTTATTTGTGTTTTAAGATAATCCTTCGAAGTCTTAGAGCAATTTGGGTTCTTGCTACTCTGGAGCACAATCTTATAATTTTTATTAAGAAATAAACAATGGGTATTTTGTTCAACAAAAGTTACTCCCAAGAAAACGCATACTGAATTGGAGCTTACATCTATTATTATGTGAAAGGAAGATGCGAAGTGTTGATTATGAGGAATCAAGGCGAGACTCAATCATACCAATAGTTTGAGATATTGCTTCAATAGTTGAATATGAAATAATTTAGAAGAGTTCACTATGAAAGTAAAAATGGAAAGTGAAAAAATCTGGACTAATGTTAAATATTAAGAAGCCAAATATAATATCATATAGCAAATTTACAGCTTTCAGTGAACAAATTAAGACGGTAGACATTTGTTTTCTATTTTTAAAAGTGGAAATGAAGGTATTTCAGTGATAAGAAAGATCACTGAAATATTGTTAAAGTTCTGACTTTCCAGTGCTTTTCCATGGCTGTGAAAAGTAGAATACTGAGAAATTATAGATCTGGTTTATTTATTTATTTATTTAGAAAATTTATATTGCCACCTACTTTATGAGCCATAGTGGTTAGAGTACAGTACTGTAGGCTACTTCTGCTGCCTGCCGGCTGCCTTCAATTTGGCAGTTCAAATCTCACCAGGCTCAAGGTTGACTCAGCCTTCCATCCTTCTGAGGTGAGTAAAATGAGGATCCAGCGGTTGGGGTAAACCGCTTAGAGAGGGATGTAAAGCACTGTAAAGGGGTGTATATCTAAATGCTACTGCTATTGTTACTCACACATGGCGACTCAAGGCAGTTTACAAGGATATAAAAACACCATATAAAAGAAATAAAAAGAATAAAAAGAAAAATAATAAAATAATAATCCCCCCACCCCCACCCTGGAAACAACACATATTCATACTAGCCCTTTAATGTGCTCAATCTTACTCTGGGTTCCCCATGCCCTCTGGCAGAACCACATCTTCAGGGCCTTCCGAAAGCGTGTTAGAGTGGGGGCCAGTCTAATCTCCTGGAGGATGATGTTCCAGAGAGAGGGAGCCACCACAGAGAAGACCCTTCTTCTGGGTCCTTCCAGATATACCTCGTTCGGGGACGGGACTCTCAACATTCCTTGCCTCCCCGCTCTAGTGGGTCAGCAAGGGATTGGTTACAAATGACATGGGGAACTTAAGAAAAATCAACCAGATTGCAAACAAATAAAAGCTGAATCTGGCACAGAGGTAATGATCAGCAAATAGAAATTAATATACCCTAGGTCTATGATGTTAGAGATTGGACTAAAAAAATTAATATACTTGGCATGGTTGAGAACAAGATAACTAGTAAGATGGATAGATAGGTTCAAAAGGATTATAGATAAATTTTTAGAAGAGCTACTTGTTTATTACTAAAAGCAATTCAAGATGGTAAGTATATGTTCATATAATCACGAGGTGATCACTCACCTGTATGGGACATAACTTACTTATAAAACTATTAGCTTGACACTCAACATGATATGGAGTGGAAACCAAAGATATAAACATACTGTATATTCAAAAACAGGATTACTTTCTTAGAACATACTTTGAAACATTTTTGATGAAGAAGGATGACAACCAAATTTGCACATTTATGTCATAATATGGTTTATTTGCTTATGGCTTTGGTATATGAACATACTTTCCATTGTTTGTTTAGCTGTGGCTTTTATAATAGCATGTTATGAGAACTGAGCCAATTGTTATTATGCAAACTATGTTAACAAATCATGATTTATTGCAATGAGTAAAACACTGTCAATATACAGGCAATCCTAGGTGCAAAGGATCTTAAGAACGGGAACCAGAGGATTTCCTGGCTGTGTTACCTTTCTTTTCTACAGAATATCACCATCTGATGGGGGGGGGAGTCCTACCCACCCTTCACTCTCTTTAATATGAGATGAAGCTGAGGTAGCAAAAAAAGACAAGTTCCAGCAATGGATTGGATTTTTTATTTTTTTGCAGAACTACAAAAAGGAGTTCAGGTATCACAGATTGCCCAATTATCCTATGCTTGCTTAGCTACTGTTACATTAGAATTCCCCCCAAGTGACAAGGAATATTATTAATGTTGTAATGTTTGGGTTTGGGGTACTTGTGGGTGTGCCATTCCAAAATCCTCTATGAACAAATTCTTCCTTTATTGATTTTGTTTGTTTGTTTGTTTTGATAGCATATACAGTATCTTGTTCTTCACTAACTGTAAATGCTACAATTTTTAATTTTTTCTTGCAGACAACTTTCAGGCTAACTGAAAGACCAGACTTCAGTTTGTTTGTGCCTAAGATAAATACTCATCTTTTAAGACTTAATGTTACTATTTTATTATTGAAGGATGATACGGGCTAAGATCTAAATTACAGTAACGGTCTAGTATTGGCTCTGTTAAAGAGGCCTGGAAACAACATTACATTAAGTCACACTTAGATAGCAATAGCTGCAATTAATAGGGGATCATGTACCTAAGTCATATAAATAAATTAAACTGGCAGAATCATCATTCTGAGGCTTGTCACCTTTTAAGCACTCATGCATACCTTAAGCACATTGGGCTAATACTACAGCCTGGAAACAAAATGAGCAATTAATTAAACAAATGTACAGTAACAGAGGTAACAGTAACTATTTGCAGAATGGGAAAGCTTCCCAGAGATGTATCACTTAACAGGAGCCATGGTTAAAAAGATAAAATAGAGAGGTAATCATTCTTGGTCAATGTATAAAAAGCTATAATGATTGCATTTCAGTTTTAAATTTTGCATTCTGATACTACTTACATCAGCTACGGTGGGAAGGGTACATATTCATGAAGTACATAAATGTATTTGTAAGAAATACCAAGTAACACAAGCACTGTAGTTTTCAGGATTCAACTATTTAGCAAGAAAAGATCTTGCAGAACAGAGCTGGTTTTAAAAAGTTCCATATCTTAACAGCAGCCCCTACTGGCCAAAATACAAAATATAAAAGAAAATAGATTAAAGATATTTGCTCCATTACCTGACCCACCAGTTTCAGCATTTCTTATGCATTTTATTTATGCACGATCAGTAGACTGATGCTGTTATTGATGAGATGTTAATATACATTTCTTTTCAGCATTGTATCTCTATGAAGTCATCTGCACAACATAAAAAGTCATGTTTTGTTCAATCGATTTGTATCTGTATCTCTTAATTAGTGGCTTTCGGTATCTTTCTGGATTGCATGCAAAGGTTGAGGGTAAGAAGCGAGATATTTATTAAAATAATATCTTACTTTTCATTTCAGGCAATACACAATATATATAATGCTCCTTCTACCCATTTTCTCCATACTATAATTGTATATGTAGATTGACCTAAGGGACAGTAATTGACTCAAAATCACCTAGTGAATTCATATGGTGAAAGGTGGATTAGAATCTGGGAAACTCTATTCCTCGTCATTTCTGAGTTTTATTACTTATACTGCACTGGTGTTTGTTAAGTGTTTTGACGTATACCACACGACACCTTTTAAAACTGAGCAATATATTAACAAAATAACAACATTAAGGTTGCTTTAAAGCATTCTTTGCTGTATCCCTGTTGGAAGAAATGTCCTTCTGGGTTCAGCTCCAAGTGGGGGAAAAAAGACATTGGAAACATGGAGGCTGCTTGGAAAGATAATTTTAATGATGGACACAACCACATGGTTTCACGCCCTGGGGGAAAAGGTGATCACATGCTTCAAGATATTGAGTGAAGAAGAAAAAGGAGAAAAGCTTGCTGAAAGTTCCTGGGTTTTTTATACTCTCTGTTCGGCCCCACCTCTCTGTTTCCTGTTCCTGTGTAAGAAATGTACTCTGATTGGTTGTCAGACTCCCATGGGTCCATGCAGGGGCAACTCTCTAGTTTGTGTGTTGAAGTCCAAGTTTAGCATTGCTTCTTCCCAGGTGCCCTGTGGTGAGATGGGTAAAGGGCTAATACTATCATGCCTTAATTCAGTGGTGGGTTTCTGCCGGATCGCACCGGATCGCGCGATCCGGTTGGTCAATGAACCCGGAAGTAATTTCCTGCCCCGCCCCCTTAGCGTTTTTTGCATCGGGGCTTGCTGCAAGAGACAGGGAGTAAAGACCTTTTCCGGATTGTTGGTGGTGGAGGTGCGGGCCCGTGCTCACGGAAGCAAGTCCGGGGAAGTCCTTTGCGCCAGCTGGAAAAGGTCTTCACTCCCCCCCTTGCAGCATGCCCCCGATGCAAAAAATTGCGAGATCGACGCACTTGGGGCTGCTTCTGCGATGTCCAAGCCGCGTGCCTCTCCCAGCCACTTTTGTAGCTTCCCGGAGCGCCAAGAACCTTCGCGCTCTTCTCCGCGCTCCTCGGCTCCTCGCAACGGTGATCTGAGCAACACGCGATTGACCTCACTCACTGTCTCCCTGGCGATGGGACGGCGCTTGCCTGCGCTCCACCAGCTTGGGCGCGACCGGAGAAGTTTCTCTTCAAAGAAATGTCTTCAGTGGAGCGGTGGCAGCCTGCATCCCTTTCAGGAGCTCCAGTGAGGAAACTTCTCTGTTCGTGCCCAAGCTGGTGGAGCGCAGACAAGTGCCATCCCGTCGCCAGGGAGACAGTGAGTGAGGGGAATCGCGTGTTGCTCAGATCACACGGGCGCAGTCCGGTCGAGCACCAGGCAATGGGCGGTAGTTTGTTAGGGCAGCAGAGAACGAAAGTAGATAGTCTAGCCGAGGGCAAAGGATCCTGCAGCCTCCTTTATTCCTTCCTTCCCTCAGCGCCCTCCAAAGCGTTCCCCCTGCTCGGCTGCTGTTGCTGCCGCCACGCCGTCTCTGCGTGCCCGCCCGGGCTCCCCCTGAGTGGTAGTGAGCAATGGCGCAGGGTGGCTACTGCTCCGGGGCTAGCTGTGGGTCGCGCTGCTCAGCAGGTAGCGCCCTGACTCCCCGCTGCCACCGCTGCGCTACCTCATGTTCCTTGTCTTCTGGCCGCGGCCCCACTCCGTGGAAAACATAGGCGCAATTACAGCCCGGAGCAGGACCAAAGCCCCTTTCACAACTGGCCCTTCCTCCCTCGGAAGGCTTTGGAGCGAAGCTTCTGCCGAAGCCCTGGTGAGTGACAACAAGTTCCCACCGTTACGAAGTCTCTGAGGCTGTAATTTTCTGAGCTGTGTGCGCGCACCTGTTTTCCACGGCGTGGAGCAGCAGCAAGGCTCTGCGCGGCCAGCAATGATTCCGGAGGCCATCAGTGGGGGGCAGGGTCCACTGTTCCCTTTAAGGTGTGTGGCTGCGCGGCCGCACAGGTAGCAAGAAAACACCGCGCAGCAGTTTCCAACTGCTGCGCAGTGATTTCTACTGTCACAGGCTGGGGAGGTCCTTTGCAGACGGCTAGAACTGGCCGCCCGCAAAGGACCTACCCGGACTTGTTTTGATGAGCGTGGGGCGACTGAGTTCAGCAAAGCAAGCCCGGGGAGGTCCTTTGTTGGCAGCCAATCCTAGCTGCTTGCACCCGGCTAAATTAAACCCCCAAAGCCCCTGCTGCTACCGGAATATCTGCTGCCTCCTCCTCCTCCTCCTCTAACAGCACCACCACATTTGCTGCCCAACACTGCGGCCGAGGTGAAGCCGCCAAAGCTCCCGCTGGCGCCCCCACCCATGGCAGCGGCGCCTCCCCCTCCGTTCAGAGCATCTGAGCTGGGCCCCGCGTTACCCCTGCCCTCTCCTCCTCTGCTGTGCTTTTGAGGAGCCATGAGGCCACAGGAGCCAGTATGAAGGCGGCAGAGGTGGCGGGAGCAAGGGGAAAAGGCCTCATGGCTTCTCAAAAGCACGGCGGAGGAGGAGAAGTCAGCAGGGGTAACGCAGTGCCCAGCTCAGGTGCTCCGAGTGGAGGGGGACACGCTGCCGCCGCTGCCACAGGCGGTGGCGCCAGCGGGAGCTTTGGCGGCTTCACCTCAGCCGCAGCGCCGGGCAGCAAATATGGTGGTGCTGTTGGAGGAGGAGGAGGAGGAGGAGGAGGAGGAGGAGGAGGAGGAGAAGGAGGAGGAGGCAGCTGTTATTCTGGTGGCGGCAGGGGCTCGTCGGCATCTTCAGCAGCAGCCCTGCCCCCTGTGAAAAAAACTGAAGATGGAGCAGATCCACGTAGATGACGTCGCCGCAACATGACTGGAGATGGAATTCTGGGAGTTGAAGTCCACAAGTCTTCAAGCTGTCAGGTTTGAAGACCACTGCGTTTTTTTTCCCTAAAGGGTTAGTGGTGCCAGGATCTTGCAACTTGACAGCTTGAAGACTTGCATGCTTCAATGCCAGAGTTCCTGAGCCAACATGACTGGAGGAGGAATTCTGGGAGTTGAAGTCCACAAGTCTTCAAGCTGTCAGGTTTGAAGACCCCTTGGGGTTTTTTCCCCTAAAGGGTTAGGGATGCAAGGATCTTGTAACTTGACAACTTTAAGACTTGCCAGAGTTTCTGAGCCAACATTTTGGTTGCTAAGCAAGAGCGTTGTTAAGTGATACTATATAACACTTTTAATTAAGCGGGTACCTTGAAGAAACATAACTTTGAGTTTCAAATAATACTGATTTTGTTGTTGTCTTAGGTGACACCTGTGAAAAAAATTCAGGTGCTGCTCAGGCATGAAAATGTGCCACTCAAACACTATACTTTTCTGCTCACACTGAAAAAAAATTAGAGGGAACATTGGCAGGGTCCCCCCTTGCGTTCCTCGTCTTCCCAGATGGCCTCCAGAGTCATTGCCGGCCACACAGAACCTCGCCGCTGCTCCACGCCGTGGAAAACAGGCACGCGCGCACAGCTCAGAAAATTACAGCCTCTGAAACTTCGTAACGGCGGGAACTTGTTGTCACTCGCCCGGGCTTCTGCAGAAGCTTCCCTCCGAAGCCCTCCAAGCGAGGAAAGGCCAGTTGGAAAAGGGGCTTTGGTCCTGCTCCGGGCTGTAAGCTTCCCTCTGAAGTCTTGGGATGTTCTGAGGAGCCCCCCCAAGGAAAAACGCCACTGCCAGGTACTTTTAACCATATATTTTGGTCCTATGACTGCAGAATGCTGCAAAATACCATAAATGCAGGCCAGTTGTTGAGTGTTTCAAATGTGATTGGAACACTCAACAAGGTGACCACAGTGTGTGTGTGTGTGAGTGAGACAGACAGACAGACAGACAGAGAGGGGAACAAAGAGAGACAGAGAGAGGGAGTGAGTGAGGGAATCAGAAAGAGACTGACAGACAGACAGACACAGAGAGAGAGAGAGAGACAGAGAGGGGGAGGGAGGGAGAGAAAGATAGACAGAGAGACACACACACACAGAGTGAGTGATTAAGTGAATGAGTGAGAGACAGACACACCCACATACACGCACAGTGACAGAGAGAGGGAGGGAGGGAGATACAGACAGAGAGAGAGACACAGAGAGAGACACACAGAGTGAGTGATTAAGTGAATGAGTGAGAGACACACACACATACATACACACACAGAGTGAGAGAGAGAGAGGAAGGGAGGGGAGAGAGTCCCGGTGTTTGGAGGCCGTACGGGTCTGGATGGATGGCAACCGACTAAAACTCAACCCTTCCAAGACGGAGTGGCTGTGGCTTCCGGCCTCCCAGTTCAACCAGTTGCTTCCATCTCTGGCCATCGGGGGCGTCCAACTAGCCCCCATGGAACAGGTGCGCAATTTGGGCGTCCTCCTAGATGCCCGGCTGTCCATGGATGACCATGTAACAGCCGTGGCAAGGGGGGCGTTCCATCAGGTTCGCCTGATGCGCCAATTGCGCCCCTTATTGGACCGGGATGCCCTACGCACAGTCACCCATGCGCTAGTGACGTCTCGCCTGGACTACTGCAATGCTCTCTACATGGGGCTTCCCTTGAGATGCACTCGGAGACTACAGTTGGTCCAGAACGCGGCCGCGCGGGTGATTATGGGGAGGACTAGATACTCCCCTGTAACACCTCTCCTGCGCGAGCTGCACTGGCTTCCTGTGGTCTACTGAGTGCGTTTCAAGGTTTTGATTATGATCTTTAAAGCGCTTCATGGCACAGGACCTAGTTACATGCAGGATCGCATCCTGCCCCACACATCCCTACGACCAATTCGCTCACACAGAGAGGGACTTCTCCGGGTGCCGTCCGCCAAACAGTGTCGGGGGGCGACACCCAGGAGCAGAGCCTTCTCTGTGATGGGCCCAGCCCTGTGGAATGACCTCCCCCGTGACATCAGGATTACTTCCGATCTCCGCTCCTTCCGTGTACAGCTGAAGACCCACCTCTTTCAATTATCTGGCCTGGCTCAACCGTAATTTTTCTTACTCCTCCTGACTGTCTTTTTAAATTTTAAATTTTAATTGTACATTGGGCTTCTTACAATTGGGGTATTTTAATGGTGATTTTTAACTGTCTAAATGTTGTAATTTGTTACCTCCTCCGTGCATGTGTGTCTTTGTATATATGTATGTTTATGTGTTTGTACTCATGTTTTATGTTCTATATGCTCCATTGTACGCCGCCCCGAGTCCTGTCTGGAAAGGGAGCGGCTAATAAATTCAAATTATTATTATTATTATTATTATTATTATTATTATTATTATTATTATTATTATTATTATTATTAAAGTTCTACATTTAGGCAACAAAAACGGAATGCACAGGTACATTATAGATGATACCTTGCTCAGTAGTAGTAACTGTGAAGGGATCTTGGAGTCCTAGTGGACAACCATTTAAATATGAGCCAGCAGTGTGCAGCAGCTGCCAAAAAAGCCAACACAGTTCTAGGCTGCATCAACAGAGGGATAGAATCAAGATCACGTGAAGTGTTAATACCACTTTATAATGCCTTGGTAAGGCCACACTTGGAATACTGCATTCAGTTTTGGTCGCCACAATGTAGAAAAGATGTGGAGATTCTAGAAAGAGTGCAGAGAAGAGCAACAAAGATGATTAGGAGACTGGAGGCTAAAACATATGAAGAACGGTTGCAGGAACTGGGTATGTCTAGTTTAATAGAAAGAAGGACTAGGGGAGATATGATAGCAGTGTTCCAATATCTCAGGGGTTGCCACAAAGAAGAGGGAGTCAAACTATTCTCCAAGACACCTGAGGGTAGAACAAGAAGCAATGGGTGGAAACTAATCAAGGAGAGAAGCAACTTAGAACTGAGGAGAAATATCCTGATAGTTAGAACAATTAATCAGTGGAACAGCTTGTCTCCAGAACTTGTGAATGCCCCAACACTGGAAGTCTTTAAGAAGATGTTGGATAGCCATCTGTTTGAAATGGTATAGGGTTTCCTGCCTAAGCAGGGGGTTGGACTAGAAGACCTCCAAGGTCCCTTCCAACTCTACTATTGTATTGTATTATTGTAAGAGTTTGAATTTTGCAAACTACTTATGTAACTAGAGCAAACTCTGAAGTCCAGATACATTTTACTTGAAGAAATTGCTAAAATGGATTCCCCCCCCCCCCCATTTTAAATAATCAACCGTCCTTTTGCAATATTTCAAACGGGTTAGGGGAGGCCTGGATGTGTCTGAATTTAATTTTTGAAGATATTTTTATTGAATAAAGCAGTGTGCGATCATGTGTTGCATGGCTTGACTGAGCTGTAGTGTAGTAATAACAGCGTCTATCAATTTATCTCCTCCTAGTGCCGAAATCTGCGATTCCTTGGCCACCTGGGACAAAGTGAGTCTACAAATAAAATCTCTTAAATAAAATCATAGTCTTATCGCCCTCTCGCGGGACATGAATTAATTACAGTGGTTCCAGCCTTAAAAAAGCCCCGCCCCGCCCACGAAGAGTTAAGTCTACCACGTTCTACGCCAGCCGGCGGAAGCCTGTCTATTTTCATGTTCTGTCCAATCAGAGACGACAACGTTAAGGAAAGAGCCAATCAGACCGAACGAGTTGCTGCGGTTGGTGGCGGTTAATATTTGAACGCAGACGGTGGAGGAAGCGACCGAGCAGCCTTGGGGAATCTGGTGAATACGTTCCGGCTGTGGCGAATGAAGGTGTGGAGGCTCTGTCCTGGGTTGTGTTGGGCCAAAACAGGTGAAGGAGAGACGCGCGTGTTTGCCCGTGTGTTATAATGGTGGGATTTCCGCGGGGTGAAGGAAAATTAAAAGGATCTCTGCCGCTCCGTGCAGCATTTGCGCTGCTTTAATTACTAAGTTAGCTTCTTGGGAAAAAAAATATTGAATTAATTGCAGCAATAGTTCACAGGAACACGTGAAGCCGGAGAAGCGAAAACCATTTAGACTATTATACCAGCGCTCTTCTAATCCTTTGAGTAAAGTTACAACATGCATACATACATACAACTTACGTAAAATTGTTTTCTTTTCTTTTTTAAATGGAGTTTTCTCCCAAAGAAGAGTCATTTGTAAAAGCGATGTCAGGATTTCTGGTGTAATTATAGTTATAAAGCCCTGAACAGGCTATCCTTCACTCTCCACGTTTATTTTGACACATGTTATGTGTAATGTTATGTTACGTTATGATTGCCCTCTTTCGGCACTTACCTTTGGATCTGTCTATGTTATTGAATAATAGGCCAACACAAATTACCATGGCTTCGGATGGGAATGAATGGGAATTGAGCAAAGAAAATGTGCAGCCTCTGAGACAGGGACGAATAATGACTACTTTGCAAGGAGTTTTGGCTCAGCAAGATGTTTCTACTCACACAGTTATTCAGCAGCAAAAGAGGTGTGTGTGACAGTCATTTAACATTACTATATGCATCCATTTACTATTCTTGCTTTAAAATAAGACATGGTTTTATTTTACATACAAATAGAATAGCTGGGTGTTTAATATGGCTCCTGCTGTGAATATGTATTTCATGATTAAACAATTCTGGACATACACATGGTGCCTAGTAGGTTTTTCTCTGTGTTGAAAGTTTAAATTTGGTGTAATTTCAAAATAATTTTTAAGCATGTACAACTACACTTTTCATTTACCATTGCTGTATTCTTGGTCGGATTTTTCCAGTTTATAGCATATCAAATATACACTCTGTTCCCTAAAAATCTGAATTATATGCATGCTATTTTAATTTGAAAATATTTTTTCTAGCTCTTTAGATATTTATCTAGACAGCAGCTTACCGTAAACTAACTCAGCAATATTAGAAAAATCAACAATTAAAACTATGTAATGTAAAAATTATACATTTGATTATTATTTCAGGGCATTTGAATCTGAAATTCGCTTTTACTGTGGAGATGATCCATTGGACATCTGGGACAGGTATGCTTAACTTTGTAATTGAAATATGAAAAAAAACCATAATTTTCAAATCTAGTTATTCTTTTTTCCCTTGTGTTTATATTTATTTTTAAAATCACTAGGTACATCAAATGGACAGAACAGACCTTTCCTCAAGGAGGTAAAGAAGGCAATCTTTCTGCTGTTTTGGAGAGAGCTATTCAAGCTTTGAATGAACAGCAGCGATACTACCAAGATCCCCGTTATCTTAGCCTCTGGCTTAAATTTGTGAGTAATGCTATATTAATTTGGTGTCCAGTTCATTGGCAAACTTTATTTAGATATGATACCTTGTTGTGCTGTGAACAGCAATATTTTCACACAAAACATTCTTTATGGGAATTGTCCCCATTTATGTGTTCATAGAGCAGCAGTACTACACTAATGTGTAATGTGTTGGAAGTATCTGAATAGTTCATCAAATCATGCTTAATCTTCTCCCCTTAATAAAATCACAGCATTACAACAAGACCAGACTAAAACTAAACTGAGCATATGTATACATATCTTCACAAGTTTTCCTTTAAATCAAAAGACCACAGACCACTGGATCAGTGCTTTCCTTGACCATTTCTCAGTAGATCACCAACGCAATATTGTTTTGTCCCAAAGTAAGCCTGAAGCCTGACTAGAATTGATTTAGCTATATGAGTTTTATTCAAAGGCACTGTATCTGAAATTGGTTAACAATCTGCAGAAGGGGTTTAGCCAGAGAGATGTATTAAAGTGGATTACAATGTTAAACTTTTAAGAATAAAATAGACAAATTTAGAAGTCCTGGGTGTAATCAGAAATTCCATCCCTATTAGATGTAATAAGCACAAAATGAAAGGTAATCAACCACATTCCCTAAGTAACATGATCACATACTTGATTCTCAGTGTCATCATATTAGTTTAGAACTGCATAAAATAGATAACACGGTTAGACAAGTAATTAGAATGAAATAAGAAAAAAACGATTACTTGGCCTCAATAGTAAGGAGCGTTTCTAAGGAACAAAAATAACTTTGCTAGATAATATTTCAAGGCAACTAAAATGGACCCCATGTGTGTACCTACGACTTAATAATTCATTTGTTCATCTGTTTCAATCCTTGTAAATTGAGAGAACACAAGCGGGATGCAGTAATGTATGGTAATGTATCTATTGCCATGAAATCCAAGCCCCAAAATAAAGACAAATCTAGGGCCCACAAAACTCAAATTTAGAGACTTTAGAGAAGAAAGAAAATAATTTTTGGCTACTAATTAAGACAGGATTCTATTTCACTTCAGTAAGAATGTGTACAAAAGAGAAATGTGTTTTACGTATGAAACAAACCTTTATGTTCAAAAAATTGTGCCAAACCATTTCAGATCAGGCATGATTCAGCAGAATTAAAACTCAGAATTTTGATGTACTGGGTTTCAGCCAAAACAAAATTGGAGGGTATGTCTGGCCTGAGTAGAGCAAAGTAGTGAAATCTCACTCCTCTACTCCAATTCCATCCTCTGTATCTTATGTGTCCCCCACTGTTCTTTACCTCAGCCATCAATGTCCCAGCAAGGATCAACTCACTGATCTCTGATTTTCCAAGTCCTTCTTTTCTTTTTGCATGTTCCATAGCCAAATAAATCTCTTAGCTTTGTTTCATGCTCCTGCCCATTATCACCTGAAACCACTTCTCAGAGTAAAAATGTTTTGGTCTGCATCTATTACAAAACAACTTTCTGAATAGTTTCTGCATTATTGTAATGTCTGTTTTATCTGCGGATATAAGGGCTAGACATAGGGCTAGATGGAGTTTCAAGTTACTGAATTCTGAGTTCCTCTTTGAAAAATAGTTTATAAATGAGCATTTTTTTTCTTCGTTCTGTTTTTTAGGGGAACTGTTGCAGTGAACCTTTGGATCTTTATAGCTACCTGCATAGCCAGGCGATAGGCACTTCACTAGCACAGCTTTACATTACTTGGGCGGAAGAACTGGAGGCAAGAGAGAATTACAAGAAAGCTGATGTGATATTCCAGGAAGGGATCCTTTGTAAAGCAGAACCTTTGGATAAATTATTGTCCCACCATAGGTAATTGATGAAAATTGAGAGGTGCTTGCTTGACTTTACAGAAAATTTATTGAACACAGTTTTTCTTAGCCCATTGTAATAATTAATTGGTAAGTATTTGTAATCTGTCTTGCATGTAACCTGCAACTGCATAATCAATCTCTCTTCCTCCCCCCAAAACTTTGGCCAATTTAATCACACATTAGCCATTGTATGCCCCATGCAGTGAGCTACAGCTTACAAAGTTTTTGCATTTTAATAATTTAGTTGACCCAAATGCTACCGGACTTTGGATAAGGAATGATAATTGCATGGCTGCACTGGGAAGAATTTAGCGGAATTTGTTGTTAGTTGCGAAGTCGTGTCCGACCCATTGCGACCCCATGGACAACCTTCCTCCAGGCCTTCCTGTCCTCTACGATCCTCCGGAGTCCATTTAAACTCATGCCTACTGCTTCGGTGACTCCATCCAGCCACCTCATTCTCTGTCGTCCCCTTCTTTTGTCCCCAATCTTTCCCAGCATTAGGCTCTTCTCCAGTGAGTCCTTCCTTCTCATTACCGTATTTTTTGAAGTATAAGACGCACCTTTTCCCCCCCAAAAAGAGGCTGAAAATCTGGGTGCATCTTATATACTGAATATAGCTTTTTTTGCCTCCCGAAGCCCAGCGCCCTTCACCAAAATGGCCGTGCATACCCTTATGGAGGCTTTCAGAGAGCTCCTGGGGGCTGGAGAGGGCAGAAATGAGCAAAAAACGGGCCTTTTTTTGCCCCCAGCAGCACTCCATAAGGCTATGCATGCAGTTTTTGTGACGAAAAATGGGCTGTTTTTTGTTTGTTTTGGGGCCCCCACCCCCCATGAACACTCTGCAAGCCCCCCCCCCCCGGCTTTTTTCGTGCCCTTTTTTTTTAAAGGGCCCGTTTTTGCGAAAAACAGGCCATTTTGGGGAGGTTTACAGAGTGCAAAAACTTTTTTTTTCCTTTTGGAAACCTCTTTTACTAATTGATGAGAATTACATTGATCAAGTGCTGTGCCAGCAGAAACACCTACCTATCTACTGTAATTCTCTCTCCCTCTATTTTTTTCTCTCTATCCCTCTGCCTACCTACCTACCTACACACTCTGTCTCTCCCTACCTAGCTACTGTATTTCTCTATTTCTCTCTCTCTCTATCCCTTTATCTACCTAACTACTCTCTCTCTCTCTCTCTCTCTCTCTCTCTCTCTCTCTCTCTCTCTCTCTCTCTCTCTCTCTCCACCTACCTACCTACCTACCTACCTAGTGTATTTATCTTTCTCTACCTCTCTATCCCTCTATCTACCTACCTACTTTTTAAAAAAAAAAAGCCTCTTCAAAACCTTAGGGCGTTTTATACTCCGAAAAATATGGTAGGTGGCCAAAGTATTTGAGTTTCATCTTCAGGATCTGGCCTTCTAAAAAGCAGCCAGGTTTGATCTCTAGGACTGACCAGTTTTAGCAGAGGTACTTTGCTGCAAGAAATCTCCTTGCATAGATTACTTTGGATTCAGACATTAGGAAGCAAAAAGGCAGGAATGATAGCTGAAGTCTTGCTATTTCTGTTTGTAGGGAATTCCAAGCCCGTGTGTCTCGACAGGTTTTGGAAGAGCTAGAAAATGATTGTGATGTAGAGGAGCAGTTGGACAGTACTGTTTCTGAACCACAGAGAACCACACTGGCAGAACTGAAGGGGAGAGGAAAGAAAATCATAAAAGCCCCAATTAGCCGTGTAGGAAATGCTGTAAGAGGTAAGTTGTTGTTATGCTATTATAATTTGCCAATTATTTATGAAACATGGATACTTCATTATGCAATGATGTGTTGTAGTCCCAAGCCAAGGACAGAGATCCCAATACCCACCATCTCAGCAAGCATCAGTTCGTCCCACTTTTTCTGTGTTTGATGAAAACAAAGTGGCAGATTCTACACCTGATTTTCCAGTACTTACACCACAGCCTTGGGTTGCTCCTCCACCCACCAAATCAAAGGAGAATGAATTGAAAGCAGGTCCTTGGACCACAGGCAGGGTAAGAAATAGAAAATCTACTTAATGCTGTTGAAATATATATAGTGTGTCAATGTAAAACAACTTAATGCATTCTTCAGGGGGGAAAGCAACCTATTCTTAAGGATTCATTGTTATCTTAGCACTGTCTTTAGATAGGTTTCTTCTAACCCTTCCTCCCCTAACTAGGCTCCACAAATTTTCAAGGTATTATGAGCGTTTTCTGCTATTTGCATTACTTTATAAATGTGACATAAGTACACTTTTGCTTTGCTTACATCAACTGTCTATTAATCAGACTATAGATAAAATATCTACAAATCAAACATGGTCCATCAGTTGCTGTATTAACATAAAAATGGTTTTATCTTGTTTCAGCGTCCTCGAACCAATACGGATTCCAGTGTTGTGGCTTCTGCTGCAACCCCCAGCTTTACTCCATATGTTGAAGAGACTGCACAGCAGCAGGCCATGTAAGATTTCAGCCTTAGACTATTAAATAACTTGAGTAAGGGGGCGGGGGATAGTACTCATATATCTTCTCTAGTGGGTTCTGCTATTCTGTCATCTTACTCAAAAAATCTGAGAATAAAGCAATCCATATGGGAACTGTCTTTTTTTTTTGAGATTATTTTATTTTGTGTAATCCCAAAGAACAAAAATTGTCTTCCAATTTCTAGGTCAAAGGATAAATTGCTTAGATATTTTAATACTTTTTCTTCCAGCCTCCAAGAATGAAACTAAAACAAAAACAATGAATATAATTTTGCCCTGAAACGGTTAGGAATAAAGCAATTTGCAGTAAATATTTATTTACCCTTACTTATTTTATGAGATGTAACTGACTCCTTCAGTAGTGAGTGTTACCATTTGTATGTGTCTTTTTGGTGGAACTGCTTGTAAGGAATAATGAGGGACAATTTAAACATTTTAGAGGGTTAGTTTTGTTCCCAGTATTCTACTGCATTAATAACCTTTCTAATTATTTGTACTGTTCATAATTACTGTTGTATATTTATCTGGATATATTATTTGCTAAATAAAGTAGTCCTCATGTGGGAAAGGATGAGTGTGATTGTGTTAGGATGCTATGTGAATGATATTGTTTGAAGTGTTAATTGCTTGCAAAATCAGTAGTTGTAAATAGCAAAACAAGTTTCCTATTTGAAAATTTGGCCTGCAGTTGTACCCATTATATAAAGTCAGTTGGGTGCTCTGAATATTTTTATTGGCAAATATGGGCAATAATATAGAAATCAATAACTGCCTCGTTACAAGCTGAGGAATAGTTGTGGGGGAAATTCATCCCTAAAAAGTTTGAACACCTCTTCTGTGGAAGACGTTGGTATAGTTGCAGAAAGTTCCCTCCATACAAACTACAATTAGTGGCAACTTTATGGGGACAAAAAACATCCTTTCAAAGGAAATGCAAAAGCAGGCCTTTTTAAAACCAAGGCTTTCCCTGTTCTCTTGTGAAGCATCAGCTTATGTGAGTTCCACTTTTTTTCCACATGTGTTTTCTTTACCTTTGGAATAAATGGGAGAGATTTTTTTTAAACTCCAAATTTAATGATAACTGAGATTATGATGAATTTAGGTTTGCTCAGACTTGGAGCATAGGTTTTCAAAGTGGAAGTCAGTTTGGAAATTACACCTATGTTCCTTTCACCATCTCCTCCAAAGCTGCTTGCTGTTACTTTTATTTTTCTGGGGAAAATATGTAATTTCTCTTATAAATTTTTGCAACAATTGTTTTTCATTAGAGACTGGGTTTTTTTTATGTACCTTTTCTTTTATGACAAAAAGAAATTAGGAAATAACCCTAGTTCCTTGATTATTTATACTTGGTCCATCCTCTCTTTGTTCCATGTTTCTTTCAGGACTCCTCATAAAATAGAGCCCAGCATTAACTCTGTATTAAGTGCCCGAAAACCTGGAAAAGAGGAGGATCCACTACATCGTGTGCAAAGCCATCATCAAGATGGTCAGGAAAAGAAAGAACAACCCATGTATTGTAAAGAGAGAGTCTATGCTGGAGTAGAGGAGTTCTCCTTCGAAGAGATTAGAGTTGAAATCTACAGAAAAAAGAGAAGGGAAGGTATTAGAGCCAAAAATTACAAAGCAACTTCCAGAATTGCTAAATGTCAGTATTTTAAGAGTTATGAGGGGAATGCACTGATAATTTCCAAAGGTTGCTATATTTAGCATCATATGATTGAAAGAGATTTGAAAAGCACCTTTGGGTTATTCTACAGTTGAAACCATTCCTGTCCTGCCATTGAAATATGGCACATATTTTTTTTTAAAGGTACTCTTTCCCCCATCCCACGGTAGAGGTTTTCCTTAAGCTGGGATAAGAATGCTGCAATTTTTATTTTCTAATGTGCCCTTAAATGTAAGTGGCAAGACATGCCTTTTATGTGCCCAAGTCATTTTTTTTTCTAAACAAAAGTAATGAAGATTTTAAAATTATACAAAAACTATTTTCTTTTGTTTTATTCTAGAATATTTGTGCTAGTTTGCAAATCCTTTTTTGTATTGATTTTACACAACAGTTTTGTGGCATAGGAGTCATATGTTTATTTTAATTATGCTTTAGAATGGGGTTACACACAGTGCTGCCATTATAAATGGCAGGTTCTTTCTAAGTTTCTTTTTTAAAGATCTAGAGCAGTGTTTCTCAAACTTGGCGACTTTAAGTCCTGTGGACTTCAACTCCCAGAATTCCCCAGCCAGCTATGCTGGCTGGGGGATTCTGGGAGTTGAAGTCCACAGGACTTAAAGTCGCCAAGTTTGAGAAACACTGATCTAGAGAATGCTGTTGGTGTTACGATGCTGAGTAGCTGGAGTTATATATTACATAGCAGTTTAAGCAATTTTTTTAATGCAATCTCTAGCATTTTGCTACACAGCTTTTTGCTATGAAGATTATATCTTGTTTTTATTTCATATAAAAGAGCTGCAGGCTTTAGCGCAAAAAAAAGCTGAGTTGCAGAGAAAGATTGAAGAAATGGAAAAAGCGGTGAGAGAGCAGCAAGAAAATAAGCAGAAATCAGGCACTCAGGTAATATTCTAGTTGGCTTTACCATATACATATTATTATTATTTAACTTCGGTGCAATTGCATTATTCTTAATGCACATTGTCAATTTTTTATTTATTTAATGATCGCAGCAACAAGTAGAACAAGAGGCTGCAGCCGTATTTTCTGCCGCATCAAAGGATTTGAAATTTTCCCCAACTGAACAGCAACATGTTTTAGATACTGAAGCAGTTGTTGAAGAATTTCTTCCAGAGTGTTTTTCTATGAAAAGGTAATAGGAAAATTGCTTTGGTGGAGGGAGGGAGGGAGGAAGAAAGAGAGAGAGATCTTTTTTTTTAAAAGCCAATAATTCAAAATTCTATGCTGAAACAAGCGATTATTTGCACACATACATTTAAATAAGTATTAGTAGATCTATTTATTAACCTCTTTTCTGTTTTACATCCTGTCACCTTAAAGCAATTTTGAGTTGGCTGAAAGTAATCAGTGCAAGAATTCAAACTCAAATGGTAAGTTATATTTATAGATTTTTTTAAAAATCCAATCATGAGTCCAACCAAAGGGAAGATGGGAAGTATTTTTATATGAATCTCCTACCTGCTGGTAAAGTGAGTTAGGGTTTTTTTTAGGAGAGCATGAAAATAATCAAATTGCAATTTAAACTTCCTACATTAGTTTGCTTTGCAGGGAAAGAAATTCTTCAGTTCTAGTGAGGGACATACTGCTTCCATCCCAGCCATTAAACAGCCACTCGCCTAGTTTACCAAATTTAATCATGTAGCATCTCAAATTATATTTGTAAGTTTATACAAATATACAATGTTATGGTGTTGATGGGAAAGCATGTAACCATTTTATGGACCATTGGGTTCCCCTTTTCCCCCTCTTCCTATGTTCCTTTATAAAGAGGCTGAATCTGGAAAACTTGGTTTGGATGCTTTAATTGTCTGAAAAGGGATTTGGCCATCTAATCTGCTTGAAAAATTTATCTGAGTGTATCTTTGAGGAAGATGGATACAAAAGACTAGAACAAAGTACAAACAGCAACAGTTGGCAGCTGCTGAGAGGTTTCTTTAAAGCCTATGGACATTGAGAAAATGGAAGAAAAACTCACCTATCACATAATGATATTGTTAAGGACTTTTAGTGGAAAAGCCAGATAACAGTTTTTGGTATGATACTTTTTTATTTTATAATAAGAGAAAGAATTCTGAGACTAGGAATGACTATTGTAATTATATCTCACACTGCTTGGGAGAGAGATTTACATACAGACAATTCTCATGCAGCAACCATTTGAAATTAAAACAGTGAAAAGTTTATAACCAATTATTGCATTTATAGCCATCACAGCATCCTATGATTTCATAACTGACTTGCATACTTTCTGACTTGCATGTATTTATGTCTATTGCAATGCTCCTTGTCATATGATCACCATTTGTGTGTTTTGCGATCACTTGTGGCAAGCAATGTCATTGGAGAATGTGGACAAATGAACATAAAATATGTTGGAGTCACGTGATTGCTTGCATTGCAACTGCATTGCTTCATTTATCAATTGAAGGGGAAGTACGGTTGTAGTCTGTTGTAATTGTGTGATTTTCTGATTAGTAATCAAATTTCCAGTCACAATTGTGAGGATTACCTATAGTGCCTTACTTCCGATATGGTTTCTTCATACCAATTAAATAGGTTAGACCAGTCTTGGCTAACCATTTTGTTGTTAGGTGCCAAAAATGCCAGAGTGCGCATGTGAGGGCCGGCACACATAATGCAAAGCGTGCCCGCACGTGTGCACAACCGCTACCACATGCGCTGCACTACTCTCCTCCAAGCTGAGCTTGGTTATTTCCTCCAGGAAAGCCTCTGGGGCCTGGGGAGGGCAAAAATAGCTCTCCTTTCTGAATTTCTGGTTGTCCCCTTGGTCCCATTTTTCGCCCTCCCCAGGCTCCAAAGGCTTTCCTAAAGCCTGTGGAGGGTGAAAACAGCCTCCCCTGGCCCTCCAGAAGGCTGAAAATCAGCTGGCCCGTGTGCACATGCGTGCTGGAGCTGACAGCTCACATGCCGGCAAATATGACTCCGTGTGCCACCTGTTAGACTCAGTCAGGGTTAGACTGTTATGGTGTTTAAGCCAATAAACCTGAGTATGAGTGGGGATTTGAGCCAATTCAGATATAAACCGTGTATTAATTTTTCTGCTGGAAGACTGACAATTGCTAACAGTTATAGTTGACAAAAGTTGTGTAGATTTTTTAAAAAGTGAGATGTAATTCTCTTTACTATAATAATACAATCTGCTTGTGAGCCGATACCAGTTTCAGAAAAAAATTATAAAGTCAGTGAATGTAGAGTTAGGATATTAAAGTGCTCTTGATAATTATATTAATGTACTCAATCTCTGGAAAATATTAAGCTCTCCACCATAAAACTCAACAATTTATCTTTCAGAAGCTGAGATTTGTCCGGTTGTGACTTCTATGCCTTTCTCTATTTTTGATGAGTCATCTGCTCTAGAAAGTAAGACTGCCAGGTAAATATAAACTTTTAAAATATTAATAAATGGTATATTTCAGCATGTTGCAAGTCCGGTATTTTAAATAACATTCTAGAATTCAGTGAATGCTCAGTGTCATCAAAATAGGCATTTGTTTTATCTTTTAGTTTTTCACTTGGCCTTTTACTGGCAAATGGTAGTCATCCCCTTGCAGCCCGCAAACTTTCAGAAAGTGTCACTGCTAAGGAAAACATACCTCCTGCAAATTCTGTAAGTGTTCATAGTTTGATTGATGCATATTATGAATATATTTTGCTCTAAAAATCCATTATAGCTTCCTGCCTCTAAAATACTACTTTCATAAAAAATATGTTTGCATGCATTAGCACACTGCAAGCCAACAAATTTTGGGTTCTACCACCTTGCATCTGTGAATGTACATATTTAAAAATACATAGATAGGTCTAGGGCAATGGTGGGATTCAAGTTTTTTTACTACCGGTTCTGTGGGCGTGGCAGGGGAAGGATACTGTAAAATCTCCATTCCCACTCCAGGGAAAGGTTACTGCAAAATCCCCATTTCCTCCCGATCAGCTGGGACTCAGGGGGCAGAGAATAGATGGGGGTGGGTACTGTCAGAGGTGGTATTTACCAGTTCTCCGAACTACTCAACATTTCTACCGTTTCTCCAGAACTGGTCAAAACCTTCTGAATACCACCTCTGGTCTAGGGGTCAGGAGTCTGAGCTGGATCTGTAAACCTGTTTCTTAACAACTGATGATTTTCAGTTTAAGTTTCATCTACATATAAAAGCTTTGTTTCAAGCCTGAAAAATAAATGTTTTTGATTAAGGCTGCACTCCACTTAAGGTAATTTACCAGAAATTATATACTGGCAACTTGTCAAATGTAGTGCATAATGGGAGACTTACTAGACCTTTACCCCACCCACCCCTACTATTTTGCATCTTTCAGGGATAGATCACTTTTACAAGAAATATGATTCATTAGTTCAAGTTTCACTCTAAAGGCTGCTTGAGATTAAGCCAAGTGCAAATCATTTTTATATGTTTTCTGCACAATCCCAAGATAAAGTTCTTTATTAGTACCGTGTTTCCCCGAAAATACAACCTGTCCCTAAACTAAACCCATGCCACATTTTTCGCGTGGGCAAAAATATAAGCCCACCCCCGAAAATAACCCCCCCTCCGGCCAGGCAGAGCACCGCTCACTGACCTAGCGTTATTACGAAAGCGGCAAGTCGCAGGAGCCGGGGGGGGAGCGCTCACGTTGCTTGCTGCCTTCGGGATACCGCTAGGTTGGGGAGTGGCGTTCTGCCTGGCCGAAGGGGAGAGTTGCCGGGCGGCTGCTCCCTTGTGAACTGGCTCCCGAAGAGCCGGGCACAGCCTCAGGGGCGAAGCAGCCATGAGGTAATCATGCCCACGAGCAGCCGCCCGGCAAATCCCCTCTCCAGCCGGGAAGAGCGCCATTCACTGACCTAGGGGGTAATCCCTAAGGTGCCAAGCCATGTGGCGCTCTGCCCATCCCCCAGCTCCTGTGGCTTGGCACATTCGGGATACCCCCTAGGTCAGTGCATGGAGCTCTGCCCGGCTGGAGAAGGGGGTTGCGCGAGCGCCTGTTCCGCTCGCAGCTTCACCAAGCCCTTGCCAGGCTCTCCCAGGCCACCGCCGCTGGCTGCTGCTGCCCGCCGCCCCGCTCCGCTCCGCGCAACTTCAAAACTCGGGGCGCGAGCGCCTGTTCCGCTCGCAGCTTCACCAAGCCCTTGCCAGGCTCTCCCAGGCCACCGCCGCTGGCTGCTGCTGCCCGCCGCCCCGCTCCGCTCCGCGCAACTTCAAAACTCGGGGCCGAGTCTTTCAGCATCGGCCGCTCTAGGAGTGCTCTCTATGGTGGGCCGGCTGCTGGAAGACTCCCTGTCCGGCAGGCAGCCCACCATAGAGAGCACTCCTAGAGCGGCCGATGCTGAAAGACTCGGCCCCGAGTTTTGAAGTTGCGCGGGGCGGCGGTGGCGGGCAGCAGCAGCCAGCGGCGGTGGCCTGGGAGAGCCTGGCAAGGGCTTGGTGAAGCTGCGAGCGGAACAGGCGCTCGCGCAACCCCCTTCTCCAGCCGGGCAGAGCTCCATGCACTGACCTAGGGGGTATCCCGAATGTGCCAAGCCGCAGGAGCTGGGGGATGGGCAGAGCGCCACATGGCTTGGCACCTTAGGGATTACCCCCTAGGTCAGTGAATGGCGCTCTTCCCAGCTGGAGAGGGGATTTGCCGGGCGGCTGCTCTTGGGCATGATTACCTCATGGCTGCTTTGCCCCTGAGGCTGTGCCCGGCACTTCGGGAGCCAGTTCACAAGGGAGCAGCCGCCCGGCAGCCCCAAAACAATAAGCCCTCCCTGATAATAAACCCAAGGGCATATTTCGTGGGGCAAAAGAAAATAAGCCCCTGGCGTATTTTCGGGGAAACACGGTAGGTGATGCGTTTGTCTGTCTACACATTTGTACATGCAGATGTTAACAAATGTATAGCATTTTCATTTAATTGACTCTGAATGAGCAAACTGTATATCAATATCTGTCTATATATTGATATCTATCTGTCTATATGAATAAAATATGAAAGCTGTTCAGTTTACCCTATGCATCAGTATATTTCAGAAAATAGTGTGGCACAAAATAAAAGGTAAGCATAATTCTAGATATAGTCTAATAAGCAGGAAAAGATATTTGCCAGCTATCATTATAGTTTTAAAGAACCAAAACTCACTTTAACAACTTATTTGTTTTTGGTTATTTAGAATTGTTCAAAAATAACTAACAAAATCTACTCTATGTGTTTGGGATTGAGCTTTGGAAAAATTATGTGCAAAAGTTTCAGTTGCTGCTGAAATAGTTTAGGAGATAAATCTATATTAATAGAATTCCAAACCAATTATTTTGTGTTGCAAAGCCGATCTGAATCATAGAATCAAACTTCTCTAGTCATGCTGTGATGTCTTCTACATTTTTCTGTAGGATGAATTTCAAGGAATTGAAACCTTGAGTGAAGATGCAATTGTCACAGGCTTATATAAGAACAAAACTCTTTGCCCTAATCCTGAAGACACATGTGATTTTGTTAGGGCTGCCCATCTAGTGTCAACACCATTCCATGGAATAACAGAACAGAGGAATCAGCTGGGTGACAAACTAGAGCAAGGATGTCTGGAGTCTAAGACTACACTTCTGAATCAACAAACAGTTGTTTGTGAAGGACAGTATGAGGAGTCCATCTATGTGAAAAAACTGAGGTAACTCAGTTGGGAGGTCAACACTTTCTGAATGTTTATATAGGATTGAGCATACAGCTGTCTTGGTTGCCTATATTGTTTTTATATAATTTACAGAATTTCACGATGTTCCCCAGGTTGCTTACCTGTTCTGCTATAAACTTAGAAATAAATTCTACTTGCTGATGAGAATATCAGTAGAATTATATATCATCGCTGTATCTAAGAATTTCTGTTACATAAAATTCTGTGTAGACTTGAGGCCTACACCTTGCCCCCCTCATAAGTAGACTTTCAGGACAAAATTATATTTGAATGCTGCTATTATACGAATAATAATTCATGGACTGTGTTAAAAATAATGCATTAAACACTTTTCTCCCATGCTTTTTAATATCTATATGTGAAACTGCTGGGAAAGGTTCTATGCAGCTCTGGAGTAAAGTGGCTTCAGTACATTAATGATATTAAGCACTGTTGCCACTTACCTTCTAACTGCAAGGAGGTTCAGGGAAAAAAATCCACTTTAAATGTGTGCTCTTTGGAGTTTTTGGCATCTTGAATAAATTTGCAGAATGTACATTTGATACAGTTGTTTTCCAATTACGTGTAGTCCAATTTTGGAGGCAAGTGAGGAAGATACCAGATCTTCGGCATCATCAAGTTCCCCAATACAAATCTCTACTGTTAAATTGGAAGACATTCCGGAGAAACTGGAATTGATTCATACTACTGATGAAATCATCAATGATGTTGAAAATGCCTCTGGTGAGTTTGCAACCGAAATTTACTTTCTTATTCCAGGCTCAAAACATATGCCTAATAAATATATATTTGTAACCATGTTCTACAAACTATTTAGCAAAAGTAGTTGATTAACATTTCTTCAAGGGAGGATATTATGGTACTGGTCTTGGAAGAAGTGGTACAGCCTCTATGTAATTATTATAGAGGAAAATTACTATGCTGTATGGAATTGTTATCTGACAAATTATGGTTTGGGGTTTGTTTGTTTTTTAGATGACTCTTCTGAGGGTTTGCAGAATGCTGAACAACGCAAACAGATGTTGCAACCTCTTCCAGATTTCTTGACCGAGGCATTTGGCTTTGAACAGGAGGATCAGATTATGCCTTGGATAGAATTGGAAAAAGAAGTTAATTTGGGTGAGACTTATTATAGTCTTGTTATGGTATAATTTTTTAATACGTTTTAATAAGAAAGTCTAGAGGGAGAGTGGAAAAGCCATGGGCAGCGTGTAACCCCACATTTGCAGTCCCCTTACAATGTATGAAGTGGAATTGTTTAATCTTTTGTTAGCTTGGTGGAATGAAAGGTCAGAAAGAGTGACTTGAACCTTGCTAAGATCCTCCCTGCTTTAGTCTGGTTCCACTAGGTCAGCGATGGCGAACCTTTTTTGGCTCGCGTGCCACAAGTGGGGGGAGCGCAGGGGGGTCATGTGCGGTGTGCCGCACCCATAACGCGCACAACGCGCGACCCCCCCCATTTTTACATGCTTTTTTCGCCCTCCCCAGGCTCCAGAGGCTTTATAGGAGCCTGGGGAGGGCGAAAAGAGCCTCCCCCGCCCCCGGAGGCCCTCCGGAGGCTTCAGGGACCGTCCGGAGGCTTCCCTGAAGCCTTCGGAACCCTTAAAACCACCCTCCGAGCAAACCAGAAGTGACTTCCGGTTTGCTCGGAGGGTGGTTTTAAGCGCACCGAAGGCGTCAGGGAAGCCTCCGGACGGTCCCTGAAGCCTTCGGAATGCTTAAAACGACCCTCCAAGCAACCCGGAAGTCACTTCCGGTTTGCTCGGAGGGTGGTTTTAAGTGCTCCGAAGGCGTCAGGGAAGCCTCCGGATGGACCCGGAAGCCTCCGGAGGGCCTCCGGGGGGGTGGGGGAGGTTCTTTTCGCCCTCCCCAGGCTCCTATAAAGCCTCTGGAGTCTGGGGAAGGCGAAAAATAGCTTTTAAAAGGGTGAACTCAGCTGGCCAGCCCGCACATGCCCTGACAAATGGCTCCGCTTGTCACTTGTGGCACGCTTGCCATAGGTTCGCAATCACTGCACTAGGTCAATTTTATTTTTTCATGCTGGGTTTCTAAAACAAAAAATAGTCTCTTCTGCTCTAGTGATGTCATAAACAGTACAGAAAGGCAAAAGACTGCTTCCGAGATAGAAAATATATCATTCCTGCATTGTGATACATAAAGTGTTGGGAACCTCATTAAGCCAGCATATATATCTTTTCTTCTAGTTCACTTTGAATTCATTATAAATTCTGTGTGAATTGAAAAAATATTGTAAGCATTCAATGTTATTGTGTATTATTGTGATGCTTAACTAGGTTACTAAATTTACCCTAGGTGGGGAGTATCTGGCCCTTTAAATAACAGACTAGTCTTATATGCCCAGAGAGCCAATAGAAAAAAGAAGACTTGATTAGGATTTCAGGCAAGATTGAAAAGTGATTTGTTATTCTTTTCAATTTCAAATAAGTAGTTGGACCTTGGATTAAATTGCACAACCCAGGTCTAGTCTGCTACTTAAGCTAAAATTGTATTAGGTTTTTTGTACTTTATCTCAGTTTTAACTTACCATGTTATCATGCGGATGCTGATCTTTAACAAACCTGATGAAGTGTAATTTGTGAACCCTGAATGGTTTATTTGAATCTAATTGATTATGCCTTATATTTCAGTTGCTTCTTTTTTTCCTCTTGAGTTAATCCTTAGAGCAAGGGTACCCAAATTTGACAAGTTTAAGACTTGAGGACTTCAGTCCACAAGTCTTAACGTTGCCAAGTTTGAAGACCTCTGCCTTAGAGTGATACAGGGAATCACAAAAGTTGGCCAAGGAATTCAGCTGTTTGTCTTGTCACATTTAATACATTTATCCTATTAAACTACTATAGAAAATATCAGTGCCATCAAAAGGTTACATTTACAGCTGGCAACTGTCCAAATAAGAGTTGTGTGTGATTGAAAATAATTTAGGAGATGTGCTTCTAATCTTGGGAAAACATAGTGCTTTCCTACTATTATTTAAAGCAGTGGGTCTCAACCTTCCTAATGCCGCGACCCTTTAATACAGTTCCTCATGTTGTGGTGACCCCCAACCATAAAATTATTTTATGTTTTTTGTATTTTTTTCGAAAATATGTGTTTTCCGATGGTCTTAGGCGACCCCTGTGAAAGGGAGGGTCGTTTGATCCCCAAAAGGGTCCCGACCCACAGGTTGAGAACCACTGATTTAAAGGATTCTAGCTTTTTACAAATTGTCTTGTAAGCCTGAAGGAAAAAATGCTACTGTAAGAAGCTGCCTCTTTAATGCAGCTTTCAAAGCAGGGACAAGTTTGTGCTCATGCAGATGTCTGAAAAAAGTCTGTTGCTTTAATTAATCGCAGGCATGTGAAGTTTGAAGTACTTTTTTCAAAGCCTTTCTGAAACATTGCACAGTACAAATAAATATGCAAGTAGTGCTATTGATTATTATGCAATCCTCCACATGCAATTCATTGTACTATCCTCCCAATAATTCCAGATTAATCAACAACCACATCAACTCTAGAGATGTGTAGTGATGTAGGGTTTTTTAGAATTAAATGTTCATATGCCTAAATATTATTTCTAAATGTGTAAAGATCTGAAGAACATGAAATGTTCTAGTAATTATTTGTTTTTGCAAACAATTCTTTTTCAACAGGAAATACTACTTATCATGTTACTCATGAGTATTTGATAAGTGAACAAGACAAGATATTCTCTGCTGTATCAACTAACGTCGCAAATAAGGATTCAGCATTTTTAATAAAGGTATAGTTATTTTATTTTGATCATCCTTTAACTTTCATACTCCCATATGTTTATTAAACACTTATGAAGCCCTTCAACCTATCGCTTTAATTTGCAATGCAGTTCTCTTGCTTCTGTTCTAAAATGACAAATTACCCAAGCCCCTAAGATTATTTTCTAATTAAAAACAAAAATGTACTCTATTTGAACAGCAGTTAAAAACACATAGATTGTCACCCTAAAAAAGTAGAAAGGCAGCAAAAACCCCAATTTTTTTATTACTGCCTTAAGATGAACAGTAATGCTATTATTTTTTTAAAAGTAATCATTCATTGAAAATAAGTTGAAATAAAATTGTATTTTAATTCTGAAGCATAAGAAAAACAGAATGAAGCTTCCTAATGTTCTGTCTGCCTGAAATGTATCCCGGATGTTATCTAGGGAGCATTTTCCTCTCTTCAGAAAGACATAGTTGCAAAGAATGTTTTGCTAGCAGAATGATACTGTTAGATATAACCAATTCTTTTTAATCCAATCTGTATGTAGTTTCCCTGCATGGTGTGGACCACTCTAATACAATTTTGACTGCTCATCCCACCCCTATTTCTTGGGTGGAATTAGGCAGTGTTTTCAGATTTTCTAAAAGCAGTGAAGTCCAATGCTCATAATAGAATACTTTTCCATGGTGAAACTGCAATATATGCATGGTACTGCTATGATGAGATCCGCCATATTGGCTCAAATTTATCTGCTACCTAAGCATGCCATTTATTTACACGTTTAACTAATTTATACAACCGGCTCTCTCACAAGCAAGTAACTGGGCTGTGTACATTAGCTATAATTTGTACATTATCAGATAACAGAATGATCACTTAAATTTGGATAAGCATAACTGTTGAAGTTTGAATATTAGGAAGTCATAGTTGTAAATATTCTTTATGCAGGTGCATTCTGAGCCTGTGCCATGGGACTTCTACATATTATTGGTACTTCAAGAGCGCCTAGGTGATGAATTTGACCAGAATTTTAGTCACTGCACTTGTTTCTTATATCACAATGGCTGTGTGACTCTCCATGAGATAGTACGCTCTCTCACTGTTCAGGTCAGTATGTTCATTGTTGAAGGAGTAAAAGTTGAACAAATTATGCACACTTATCTTCATATGTAAGTAAAATAGCTGTATAAAGAATTGGAACGGAAGAAGATGATGCAAAATAAAAAGAAAGGTATATGACTAAGAAGTTTGAAAAATAGGCATGATATTTCCAAGATTTAATTAACTGAGTTGGGATCAGAATGATAGAAAAATTGCTTATGCCTAGTTTTTATTCTCCCGTCCCACAGGATATGATCCAGCATGATAAAGTTATCCCTCAAGAAGTGATACTGCTGATCGTTTACAACCTCTTAGAAGTGGTGGAAAAATTGCATAAAGCAGAAATAATCCACGGGAATCTGAATACGGAAACATTGTTCTTGGGAGACAGGTTGGCTACCTTTGTTTATTGACCTCAAACATTGTGCTTCTGGACTGGCACTGTTCAAAATAGTACTCCAAGTAGATGCAAGTTTGATTTTGAGTAAAATATGTCACTGAGGAACAAAAAATAAGAGCACTACAATAATTAATCCTAAATTGGTGTTGGAATAAAGACCGTATGGACACTTGGGTCAGTAAATTCAAGTTTGATTGTATTCTGTCCTAACTTGTACTTAGGATTTGTAAGGTCACCAATCCATTTACAATACAATACAATAGCAGAGTTGGAAGGGACCTTGGAGGTCTTCTAGTCCAACCCCCTGCTTAGGCAGAAAACCCTATACCGTTTCAGACAAATGGCTATCCAACATCTTCTTAAAAGACTTCCAGTGTTGGGGCATTCACAACTTCTGGAGGCAAGCTGTTCCATTGATTAATTGTTCTAACTGTCAGGAAGTTTCTCCTCAGTTCTAAGTTGCTTCTCTCCTTGATTAGTTTCCACCCACTGCTTCTTGTTCTGCCCTCAGGTGCCTTGGAGAATAGTTTGACTCCCTCTTCTTTGTGGAAGCCCCTGAGATACTGGAACACAGCTGTCATGTCACTCCTGCTCCTTCTTTTCATTAGACTAGACATACCCAGTTCCTGCAACCGTTCTTCATATGTTTTAGTCTCCAGTCCCCTAATCATTTTTGTTGCTCTTCTCTGCACTCTTTCTAGAGTCTCCACATCTTTTCTACATCATGGAGACCAAAACTGAATGCAGTATTCCAAGTGTGGCCTTACCAAGGCATTATAAAGTGGTATTAATACTTCACGTGATCTTGATTCTATCCCTCTGTTGGTGCACCCTAGAACTGTGTTGGCTTTTTTGGCAGCTGCTGCACACTTCTGGCTCATATTTAAATGGTTGTTCACAAGAACTCCAAGATCCCTTTCACAGTTATTACTGTTGAGCAAGGTACCACCTATTCTGTACCTGTGCATTTCATTTTTGTTGCCTAAATGTAGAACCTTACTCTAATAATTTGGAGCCATCAGTGACTTCAGTGTTATTGGTCACAAACATATAGGTGTAATCATTAATATTCTAGTTTATTGAGAACTGAGTGTCATGTAACAATTGTAAAGAGGGGAAAAACTTGTATTAGGAAAAGAACTTTTATACATTGTGGTAAACCATGATTTGCTTGATTATTGTTTACAGAAAAAACACAATTGAAAAGTTTTCATAAATTGCTAAGTCATAAACTATGACTTACAAAATCACAATACACACAAACAGGAATAAATCATAATGTGATTTTGTTTAATATATTATAGTTTATTCCATGATTAGTACAATATGAACCCAGCTGCTTTGTGATTTTAATTGTAATGCCATTTTTATGGGTTGCACTGTTACACCAAAAGAGGTAATGCATATTGAGAATTGGATTAATGTAACTAAAGGAAGTCTGGCATAGTAGAAATATATATATATTATATGCTATTCAGTTTTCAGGCCATTGTTTACATATATGATTTCTCCATTTAAATTTGGCAAATGGAGTTCTGTTTTTAAGGGTGAGAATATATATATATAGCTGGGAAGTATCTGGTCCAGCCCTGTCCTTTAACAGATATCCTCCCATATCCTCCTTTCTAGACTTCTTCATATGTATTCAACTTTTTTTCTGATGATGATCCCAATTTGTGCTAAAGTCTTCAAACATAATTTGCGGACCTCTGTAGTTGAAGATATTAAAATGAAACAATAAACTGGGGTTGCACTATAATGAACGATTACTTTCAAACGTGTCACATTAACTTTGGTGTTTATATACTGTTTTATAGCTTGCTACAAAAGAATCTATTTGCCATTTTATTTTAAATATTAAAAATAAATATAATTAATAGCATTCCAAAGGTGGTCAGTCACAGGCATGTTGCCTTTATATTTTTATGCTACAAATATAGTGATTTTATGACCATTTTAAAGGAACTGCCATCTGTTCTATATATTATCTGTTTCTGGTAATAGAACAAGCACTATGAAAACTTAGGGCTGAGTGAAGATCTAGCAGAACTGTATTTACTGAAAAGAAAGATAATCCTGAATTTAAGATACTTCCCCTCTTCCCTAACTAACATAATCCTACACAAAGATTACATGGAAGAAAAATTATAAGTACTGTTGTGTCAAGTACTGTTCGAACAATGCTGAAGACCACAAATGTATAAATGAGTTTCATTGCCCAGAGATCTCATTCCAGAAAAAGGAGGTTCAGGGCAAAAAAATCAGTATTGACTGAGTACAATTTACTGCCTGTTGTAAAATAAAGCATCGGTGTGAAGATTTTATTTCTTATATGTATATATGCACATACAAAACATTTTCTATTTAAACTACTCTTTCGTGCACCTACATAAACGCGGTGGACATCTAAGGGTGGCAAAGATAAATTATTCTGCAATGCCCTATGGAATTAAGTGGCCCTTATTCCAGGCCAGTATGGTAGCCGTAGACTCTTCTTTGCCTTTCATTTGTAGAAGATTAAATCTTCAGTCGAAGAAAACCCTTAACCTATAAATATTCTTTGCTAACTAAAGAGCTGATTTTCATGACTTTGATCACATAGCTGGCTTTCATGAATAGAGAGGGTCTCCATTTCAGACACTCATCCTTCATCTTTTAGAAGCAACAAGAAGAGACAAGACTCATGTGATGGCTCTTTTTTTACTCAAAACAGCCAGTATGGTTTCACATGCATGCATATACACCCATCCTTCCTCCAACCACTTGCTTTTATTATCCTCACATCAAGTACACTGTTAAGAATGAAGCAACTTTTTAGTGCCAACACTAGAGGGAAGCAATAAGACGGGCATGTGAAAATACTGTAACCATTCAATTAAACTGCAAATGTGGTCTCTTTCAGAATGTACAATTCATTTGCCATGGAGCAGACTTACAAAATTCTGAAGATAGTAGATTTCTCTCACAGCCTAGATTTACAACGACAGCCAACTGAGAATTCACTAAAAAGCTTCCCAATAACTCAGACCCAGATTGGACAGCAAATCTTTAATGAAAACACCTCAGTACATCAGGTAAAAAAAAAAACCATTTTTCTTGGTAACTCTTATTTTAAAAATATTTAATTTTGGGGGGATAATTTACTAGAAAACCCCAGAAACAATACATTTGAAGTTGATGTAATGTTTCTGGAATAAGCTGCTTCCAAAGAGATTATTTTTTTCATTATATGACTCGATTGATTAAAGATTATGAAATTACAAGTCATTATTATTAACACAGAAATCCTTCAATCATTCCAGGTGGACATGCTTGGCATTGGAAACATTGCCCATTTGATTTTGTTTGGGGAATACCTGCAAGTTCATTGGGAAGAAGACAGATGGAAAACTAATAGAGATTTATCTCAGTAAGTTTTTAGCATTTCAAAGACTGTGCCTTTTGTTTCCATTCTAGATTCACCATGACAGAAATGATACCATTAATTGAGAGGAATGACATATTTAAATCAGAATAACATGTTAATTAGTTAAGTAATTGTGACAACCACATGTGGTCCTGAATATATGTATATGTGACCCAAAAGTGCTTTTTCTGTGAGGCATCCGGACTTCATTTTTTCTTTTGAAGATGTTTCACTTCTCATCCAAGAAGGTTCTTCAGTTCTGCCTGGAAGGTCGGGAATGGAAGGATTTATATTTCTTGCAGACAGCTGGTCATTATGATTGCAATATTAATCCTTCCTTTCTGCAAGCTATATAATATGTAATAATTTTATTTATAATTGAGAGAAAATGTTTTTTTTTAAAAAAAAACTTTTAAAAAATATTCACAGAACTACCAGTAATATATGGGCTATTTTTTAAATGATATCTCTGAGAACTGTAATTTGAACCAGCTGCCTTTCCCACTTACAAATGTCCTGCTGAGGCTCTTAACCTTGAGGACGATGAGTGTGAATATGTATCTTTCCAGGAGACTTGATCTCTGGAGAGAAAACAACATAACAATTGGATGAGGATGGAGTGCAAGAAAAACAGTGTAGATGGTTTAGAAAAGTGAATTGGAGATTTGATTTTGAGGTTTATGGTGGACAAATAGGAGAGCTGATGGTAATGGAAATCATTGGATTTAATTGTAAAGCTGGCAGACTGTTTTTGAGGGATTTACTGTTATCTAACACAGGGGTCCCCAACCCCCGAGCTGGGGCCCACTACCAGGCTTTGAGCCATTTGGAACTGGGTTATGGAAGTGGTGGGTGAGTATGTGCATGTATCCCCCATTGGCATGTGCAGCAGGCAAGCGTATGCGCACATGCTCCATTTGTGCAAGCAGCAGGCAAGCGTGCCTCCACTCGTGCAAAGGGAGCTGCATGTGTGCATATTTGCTCACACGGAACTATCCCCTTTCTACCCACCCACCCCTCCCGCTAGTCTGCAAAGCTGGAGAGGTTGGGGAACTCTGATCTAACACATTTCATGGAATAATATAAGTATATTACCATCAGTTCTCCAGAGGATAGAAAAGATATTGATTGATTGATTTATTATTATTATTTATTATTTTACTGTGCTTCTAGACCGCCCCCTCTCCCAAAAGGGACTCGGGGCGGTGTACAGTCCATGCAAAGAATATATCAAAATACAATAAATAGAAGAATTAAATATGTACAGTTAACTATGGAGGAGGTTAAAAATAGAATTAAAAAGAACTGTACAGTTAGCCAGTATATATAAATATAATTTTAAAACCCCTAAGACACACACAAATTAAATTAAAAACAATACCCCTAAAATAACCAGTTAATAGGTTATTAGGTTAATAGGTTCCAGGCAGATCTTGGGCCACCTCCTGCAGACCTGCCCCGCCCCCGGGCAGAGGACCTGGTAGCCGCGTGGAATAATGCGGCCGCCGGTGCCTTAGACCGGGTGGCGCCTTTGCGGCCTCTCCGACGGCCACGATCTACCCGGGCCCCCTGGTTTAACGGGGAGCTAAGGGCGATGAAACGCCTTAGGAGACGCCTAGAGAGCAAGTGGAGGTCCTCCCGCTCCGAATCCGACCGAGCACAAGTAAGAGCCTACGTAAGGACTTACCTTGTGGCAATAAGAGTGGCCAAACGTCAGTATTGTGCCACCCTTATAGCGTCCGCAGAGAACCGCCCTGCCGCCCTGTTTCGGGTGACCCGCTCCCTTTTGTCACAGGGGCAGCGGGACCCCCCATTGCTGGGCCGGGCAGAGGAATTTGGAGAGTTCCTGCAGGATAAAATCGATCGGATCCGAAGGGGATGGACCCACCTCAGTGCTCCAGTGGGGACGTCTGAGGCTAGTCTTGAGAGACCATGCTGGGAGGAGTTTGACCCTGTTGTCACCGAAGATTTGGACAGGTTGCGCGGGCGACTGCGAGCCACCACATGTTTATTGGACCCGTGTCCCTCCTGTTTGGTACTGGCCTCCTGGGAGGGCTCACGAGGCTGGCTACTGGGGCTGGTGAACGCTTCGCTGGGTGAGGGCCTTTTACCAACCGCCTTGAAAGAGGCGGTGGTGAGGCCCCTGCTCAAGAAGCCTTCTCTGGACCCAACGGAGCTAGCAAATTACCGTCCTGTCTCCAACCTTCCTTTCTTAGCGAAGGTTGTTGAGAGTGTGGTGGCTCAGCAGTTTCCGCGCCACCTGGAGGAAGCTGATTATCTAGACCCGCGCCAGTCCGGCTTCCGACCCGGTCACAGCACGGAGACAGCCTTGGTCGCGTTGGTGGATGATCTCTGGAGGGCAAAGGATGGGGGTTGTTCCTCCATCCTTGTCCTATTAGACCTCTCGGCGGCCTTCGATACCATCGACCATGGTATCCTATTGCGCCGTCTGGAGGGGTTGGGGGTCGGAGGCACCGTATTACGATGGTTCCGCTCCTACCTCTCTGGCCGGACGCAATGTGTGTTGGCAGGAGAGGAGAGGTCGACCGCGAGGCCCCTTATCTGTGGGGTCCCACAGGGGTCGATCCTCTCTCCTCTCCTGTTCAACATATATATGAAGCCGCTGGGCGAGATCATCCGTGGTTTTGGGGTGGGATACCATCTGTACGCTGATGACACTCAGCTGTACATTTCCACCCCAAACCACCCCAACGAGGCTGTTGAAGTGATGTCCCGGTGTCTGGAAGCCGTACGGGTCTGGATGGATGACAACAGGCTCAGGCTCAACCCCTCCAAGACAGAGTGGCTGTGGCTTCCGGCTTCCCGGTTCAACCAGCATATGCCATCGCTGGCCATCGGGGATGATCAATTAGCCCCGGTGGAAGGGGCATGCAATTTGGGCGTCCTCCTTGATGCCCGGCTGTCTATGGAAGATCATGTGGCAGCCGTGGCGAGGGGGGCGTTCCACCAGGTTCGCCTGGTGCGCCAATTGCGGCCCCTTTTGGACCGGGAGGCCTTGCGCACAGTCACTCACGCGCTGGTGACGTCTCGCCTGGACTACTGTAATGCTCTCTACATGGGGCTCCCCTTGAGGTGCCCCCGGAGACTGCAGTTGGTCCAGAATGCAGCCGCGCGGGTAATTATGGGGAGATCGAGGTTCTCCCATATAACACCTATCCTGCGCGAGCTGCACTGGCTTCCTGTGGCCTACCGGGTGCGCTTCAAGGTGCTGGTTACCACCTTCAAAGCGCTCCATGGCACAGGGCCTAGTTACCTGCGGGATCGCGTCCTGCCCCATACATCCCTGCGACCCGTCCACTCACACAGAGAGGGACTACTCCGGGTGCCGTCCTCCAGAGAGTGCCAGAGGGCAGCGCCCAGGAGTAGGGCCTTCTCTGTAGTGGGCCCCACCCTTTGGAATGACCTCCCCCCAGACATCAGGACAACAACCGACCTTCGCTCCTTCCGTATGAAGCTGAAAACCTACCTGTTTCGACTAGCTGACCTGGCATAATACTACAACCTCTCCAGCCCAGGGCATTTTTAATTGGTAATTTTAGTTTTTAAGGGTTAATTTCACTGGGGTTTTAACTTTTTTAGGTATTGTAACTTATTTATTTATTCTTACCTCCTCTGTACGCTATATAATACTTTTGTACGTCGCCCCGAGTCCCTGTGGGGAGAGGGGGCGACTAATAAGTTCAAGTAATAAATAAATAAATAAATAAATAGTACGTTTACCAGGAGGAACAGTTGTAATTATGCCAGGCCCGCTAATCGGAACAGGTGAGTCTTCAATTTTTGCTGGAAGGAGCGGAGGTCAGTGGTGGTTCTGATGTCGGGGGGAGGTCATTCCAGAGGGTTGGGCCCATCACAGAGAAGGCCCTACTCCTTGGTGTCGCCCGTTGGCATTGCCTAGTGGACGGCACCAGGAGAAGCCCCTCCCTGTGTGAGCGAATTGGCCGCAGGGATGTATGTGGGAGGATGCGATCCCGCAAGTAACTAGGTCCTGTGCCATGGAGCGCTTTAAAGATGGTAATCAGGACCTTGAAACGCACCCGAAAAACCACAGGTAGCCAGTGCAGCTCGCGCAGGAGAGGTGTTACGTGGGAGTACCTAGTACTCCCCATCACAGCCCGCGCGGCTGCGTTCTGAACTAACTGCAGTCTCCGGGCGCGTCCCAAGGGCAGCCCCATGTAGAGAGCGTTGCAGTAGTCCAGGCGGGACGTCACCAGCGCATGAGTGACCGTGCGTAGGGCATCCCGGTCCAGTAGGGGGCGCAATTGGCGCACCAGGCGAACCTGGTGGAACGCCCCCCTCGCCACGGCTGCCACATGGTCATCCATTGACAGCCGGGCATCAAGGAGGACGCCCAAATTGCGCGCCCGTTCCACAGGGGGCAATTGTTCGCCCCCTATGGCCAGCGATGGAATCAGCTGGCTGAACCAAGGTGCCGGTAGCCACAGCCACTCAGTCTTGGAGGGGTTGAGTTTGAGTCTGTTGTCCCCCATCCAGACCCCGACGGCTTCCAAACACCGGGACATCACTTCGACAGCCTCGTTGGGGTGGTTTGGGGTTGAAATGTACAGCTGAGTATCATCAGCGTACAGGTGGTACTCAACCCCAAAACCACGGATGATCTCACCCAGCGGCTTCACATATGTGTTGAACAGGAGAGGCGAGAGGACCGACCCCTGTGGCACCCCACAAGTGAGTGGCCTCAGGGTCGACCTCTGCCCCCCTGTCAGCACACATTGCTTCCGGTCGGAGAGGTAGGAGCCGAACCACCGCAAAACGGTACCTCCGTCTCCTATCCCCTCCAACCGGTGCAATAGGATACCATGGTCGATGGTATCAAAAGCCGCCAAGAGGTCTAATAGGACCAGGATAGAGGAACAACCTCTATCTCTGGCCCTCCAGAGATCATCGACCAACGCGACCAAGGCTGTCTCCGTGCTGTGCCCGGGTCGGAAGCCGGACTGGCGTGAGTCTAGATAATCGGATTCGTCGAGGTGTCGTGGAAACTGCTGCGCCACCACATTCTCGACAACCTTCGCTAGAAAGGGAAGGTTGGAGACTGGACGATAATTAGCTAGCTCCGTTGGGTCGAGTGAAGGCCTCTTAAGTAAGGGCCTCACCACCGCCTCCTTCAAGGCGGTTGGTAAGGATCCCTCACCCAATGAGGCATTCACCAGGCCCAGAAGCCAGCCTCGGGTCACCTCCCAAGATGCCAGTACCAACCAGGAGGGACACGGGTCCATTAAACATGTGGTGGGTCGCAGCCGTCCACGCAACCTGTCCAAATCCTCGGGGGCAACAGAATCAAACTCCTCCCAGAATGGTCTCACAAGACTCGGTGTTGGCGGCCCGTCCGGTCCACTGAAGGGGGCCCATCCGCTCCGGATCTGAGCGACTTTGTCCTGCAGATATTCCCCAAACTCCTCTGCTCTGCCCTGCAAGGGCGCCCCCTGCATCCTCTGTGATAAGAGGGAGCGGGTCACCCTAAACAGGGCGGCAGGGCGGTTATCAGCAGATGCAATAAGAGCGGCATAATATCTACGTTTGGCCGCTCTCAATGCCACAAGGTAGGTCCGTAAATAGGCTCTTACCTGTGTTCGATCAGATTCGGAGCGTGAGGACCTCCACCTGCTCTCTAGACGTCTCCTATGGCGCTTCATCAACCTCAACTCCTCGGTATACCAAGGAGCTCAGGTGGGTCGCCGCAGGAGAGGTCGCAAAGGCGCAACCCGGTCCAAGGCCCCAGCCGCCGCCCTATTCCAGGCGGCCGCTAGGTCCTCCGACCGAGCGCGGGTCAGGGCTACAGGTAATGGCCCAAGTTCCGTCTGGAACCTATCTGGCTCCATCAGGTGCTTGGGGCGGTACCAGCTTGGACCGTCTGGTCCCGCCTCCTCGCGGTGGGGGGTAGCGCCAGGGAAGTCCAGCCGGAGACATGAGTGATCTGACCATGACAGGGGTGTAACAGCTAAATCCCCTATTCCCAGATCACTCATCCACTGCCCAGATACAAAAACAAGGTCCAGTGTGTGGCCACCTTCGTGTGTGGGGCCCTGAATTAATTGGGTCAGGTCCATGGCTGTCATGGAAGCCATGAACTCCCGAGCCACCTCAGATGCTGCTCCCGTTGACGGCAGGTTGAAATCCCCCATAACCACAAGCTTGGGGATCTCAACCGCCGTCTCCGAGATCAGCTCGAGGAGCTCGGGCAGGGCCGCTGATGTATAGCGAGGAGCCAAGTATACAATCAGCAAACCCCACTGCCTCCCTGGGCCCCATTTCACACCAAGGGACTCACACCCGGGTATCTGAGGAACAGTGAACTCCCTCGGCTCTAGACTGATTGATTCAGTTAATCATTACATTTGGTCTGAATTCTACTTCCCTTTTTATCACATGTTGGGATTCAGAATAGTCTCATGAAATCTGGAATATCTGTATTATATAGCCCTTTCTTGGTTGATTTAAGCCACTGTGAGATTTACCAAGAGCTATCCTACTGAATCCTTTCTGATCTACAATGTATTAAATTGTCGGTTTATATACTTATTTGCCTTTAACTTTATTTTAGAGTACTTATTTTTATCAACTATGCAATTAAGGGAGTGTATAAATTATTTCCCATAGGTTTCTTTCTTAGCGCTATAAGTCATCACAACCCATATTTGAAAAATTAAATTACCCAGTTTTGTAGATAGATTTATCTGTTGCATTCTAAAAAAAAAGGTTGCCTTTTTATAGCATTTCTTTTTATGAGTGAGCTTTAAATAGATGAATGTGCATCAACAGCTTCATTGAACTGGCTAATGAAACGCATATGATGAGTTTTCAAGCAGATATAAGCAGAATATTTCTGGCGATCAGACTGTTCAGAATCTCAATTGAAATATTTGCACGTGTGCAGGAACACCTTATTCCAGTCTTTAAATTGTTACTTATATTGCACAGATGGAATATTTTCAGCTAGATAAATCTAACTAAAGTGTTCCCAGTGATGTTCTCTTTTCTGTCTAGGCACATTAGTTCACTAAAATTCAAATAATACATTTATTTGCATTACGTTACATTGCATGTGGGTTTACAATTTGAATTACCATGCTTTTTGTTTCAACATGAATTATTCCGGTCCTTCAGATGAAGTTTTTTGACCTGATAGGGGAAAAATTCAAATCCCAACTCTATTTAAATTGAGAAATAGTTTTGCTGTTTTATAGTTTGTACTTCTGAATGTACCATAGCCTCTTGAGGTCAGCAGTCTATTTGATAGTTCAAATCAAGAATTTTGGAAAGCAAAGGACAGCTTGGTGAGAAAGAAATAGATTTTTCTATCCTTCCTCTAATCCACTTGATTTCTATATTCTGTATATTATTACAGAGAAAGGCAAGGGTGTCAAACTCGTGGTGTTACGTGATGTATCACAACTCCCCCCCCCCTTCGCTAAACTGTGCGTGGATGTGGCCAGCATATGATGCATCCGGGCAGCGGGCTTGACAGCCCTGGAGTAAAGGAATTCAATTCCTTATTAGGCCTGTTTGCAGAATATAACTTCAAAAACTAATAAAAAATCTGACTTGTATTTCCATGCTAACCAAATAGAAGAGACCTGCTCTTTCTTTCAGCAGGCACAGACATGCAACATGGCATTTTTGTGGCAATGTTTAATGTGTGTACAATTGTGATTTTGTATTATTACTCACACACACCCTTTCCAAAACGAGTCAGTAGAAACAAAATATAGCACATTTACAATCTTCATTTTACGTGGGCGGGGGGGGGGGGAATGGTTTATTTTAGGAAGGTGCACTTATCAGTGTTCATTCTTGAAGCTGTTTATCTGCATCAAAACCTGCCTTTGAATAAACACATGCAGTGAAATACTACAAAACTGAAATAAACGGCAAAAGTAGATTTTTTAAAAAGTTACAGTATCTAGTTACAGTATTGTAGTTTTAGATAATTAGACCATTTGTTATGAAATATCTACAGAGCTTTTACTGTGTTTCTGAATTGAGATATGTTTGTAATATTTGAAATTTTGTATTTCTCTTTGAAATGAACAAACTTTTTGGAACTCATGAAATCCTACAGGTGCATAATTATATTAACTCTTAATTTTGTGCTCTGAATCCAATCCATGCTTAGAAATACATTACTTCTTGTGCCAGCTTTTAATTTTTCTTTCTTAATGAGTAGAAGGCATAACATCCATAAATATAATGGTTTGTGCTTTCAAAGATCCTTTATATTTCATCTTATTTAGCAACCAGATAGGTCTCATAATGTGGTTTAGGAAATTAATAAAGCATTTACATCTAGGTGAGAACTTTAGGGCTGTATTCTAGGACAACTGAGAAAGTACAAATTTATACAAGAATCTGAAAGTGGCAGTATGCAGAATATTCTCAAAAAAGTGTTTTTTTTCTTCTTGTTTAGGACCACCAATGGTGATTTGTGGAATACATTCTTTGACAAAATTCTGAATGCAAATGGGAAATCTACTGTGCTGCTTCTGCAAGATCTCAGAGAGGAGCTGAGCTTTGAACTATCATTTGATAGTTCTTTCTCCAAACGCCTTTGTGATTTCATACAAAGCTGGAAGACTTTCCTCATTGGAGACATGACTCTGACATAGAGAAAATGCCTCCCTTAATATTTCCCTGCTTTTCTACTTCCCTCTGTACCACCTAAGGCAAATGAAAGCTGATGCTTGATCTTGGTCCTGCTAGATGTGTAAACAATAGGAACATTTTTCACAATTATTTACTCATAGATTGTCAAATGAAGCTTAGCTGATGCCTTAAGAATCTCTATAGTTGCTATCCATTGGCAATGTTCTATGCCTGCTTCTCTATAAATGTCCAGAATTGACTGCTTTGTAGTATCTTAACTTTTTCATCCTTAAACTGTTGTAAATCCCTTACTTGTTTGTCTTCTTTCTGTGTAACTGCTGTTCAGTAAAACTGTTTTGTTGCCACCATGAAAATTTCAAGAATTATTGGATGACTGAAAAATGTTGACACTATTTCTAGTTTTTTGCAGCTATTTGGATTGCTAGGTTCTTTAAACAAAATTTGGTATCTGAACATGTTCGGAAACAGTACCAAAAAAAGTCCTGCAAGAGGCAAAATGCCAGCTCTTTGATGCGATGTTAGTTACATAATTGGCATTTCCCTACTTTTAGTGGAAGGGGGGAGGCGAAATTATTCCTTTGCGTCTGCATTAGTACTGCCCCCACTTCTGCCGCCTCTGGCTGCTATTTGGATCACGAAGAAAATTCTACTTTGGGCAGTAGCATTTACGTCAGTAGCAGCATTAGATCATTGATTGCCGTGGATATTTTTCTCAAATATTAATAAATTCATTTGGCAGTCTAAATTGTGTATAATTTGTACAGGTCATTCTGTACGTATAAAATGATAGGATATATTTCTACATTTGACAATAGATGGAAGCTGCAATCTGCTAGTAGAGAACATGCCAATCTTATGTAGTAATGCTGCCAACACCTACTCTGCAGCATCTTAATATCTCCTGTGGTGATTGCTCTAGAAGATTGTTTGGATCTCATCCCTGGATATTTTTCACTGAAATGTAGTTAATAACAATGAACTAAATTGATGGCAGAGGCCCAGTTTTCCCTTTCATAGTAGTTAATGACCATGTGGTAATGATTGGCCCCAGTGCATATTATTATAATACTTCCCAGTGGTGCAGATTATTTTTTGCTATAAGAATACTTGGGAAGTTGGTCAAGAGTGAATAACTTGATAATCCTTTAAAAAATGTCTTTGCACTTTCTGGTTCTTGTTTTTTAAAGTATGTTTTGGTTTTAGCACAGAGCTCACCAACCCCGGTAGAGTGGCCACATAGACATGTGGATGTAGAAGAATGGGTTCAATTTTGTACACTTGGTCTTTCAAAATATTTGACAAAGCCATGTCCTTTTATGGATTGCTAATTGGTTAAAGGAAAAATGTAAATATTTACTGGCTGTTTTCTTACTGGAGGGAAGTAGGAAATGGAGTCCTTGAAATTCTGTATAGAATATATAAACTGCTTCTTAGCTAGTTGTTTAGTTACCTTGAATTTAGGATAAGCAAGTAAGCAGGTTAGATTTGGCGATGACAGCAATCTATGCAAAGTGATTAAAAACAGGATGCTATGGAAACTTTAGAAAGAGTTCTGGGTTAATGGCCAACCAAATGACAAATATAATTCCATTTAATTAAGTGTAATATGTATTTTGGGCAAAAAAAATCCATAGGTTTCCATATATAGTAACTGATATGGGGCGTAAGCTATCTGTAACTAAAGAGGTCCTTATATATGGTACATATTGTGTCTGAAACAATGTGCGCACTTGGTCATTTGAAAAAAGTAGAAAAGAAAATGTATAAAAGTGGGCTACCAATATAATGGGAGCACAAATATCTGACTTTCTGTGATTTTATATACCTCAATGATCCCTCTCAGCTGACTTTTTAAAGCTAGAGTCCTAAACTTCACTACCACAAGATATTGTGTTGGCACTTCCGGTTCCGGCGGCTACGGCGACAGGCAAGCCTTTGCCTGCTCCCGCTCTCCCGGTGGGCTTCCCCCGCTTCTGGGGGGGCACAGGACGCCCCGGAGAGGCGTCCTGCCGAGGGAACGGCTCGCGGAGGGTCCTGGCGTCGGCGGCGGCTGGCGGGGGCTTCTCCGCTTCGTTCTAGGCACCGGGGAGCAGTTTCGGAGGGCGCCCATGTGTGCGCGTCTCGCTCCATGCCGATCGGAGAACGCACTCTTGAACGAAGCAGCGGCAGTATGGTGAGAGGCTTCCCTTCTTCACTCCCTCTTTCTTGAATTGATGGACTTTTCAGCATTTTTAAAAAAAGTTAAACTTTCGGATTCCTGCTAGAGGTGCGGCTAGAGGGAGGGGGATTTCCCCCCCTCCCTTGGACAAGCGGCTTGAGAAGATTTTGCTTTCACCCCCAGGGGAAGGAGGAGGGGGGAGAGCCAACTAATGATGTCTTACCCTCATAAAAGTGACTTTCATTGGACTTAGCTCTAGAACTTATGGGTGAACTGAGAACTTTCTGAACTTTTAAAATTTTATTATGCCTCTGAGCCCAAAGCTGGCAGGGCAAGATGGCACACTTCCGTTGTCTTTATGAACTGTGAAACCTGACTCCACCTTTAAAATTCAGGCTTCCGGTCTTTGTCTCCGAGTCACCCAGAGGAATCTCTTGTGGATTGTTATTTTCTGAACTCTTTGGAGAAAAAACTTTCATCTATCGCTAGAGTGACCAAAGAAACCCCCATCTGTTTGGATCCTCTACCTTCTGAATTCGCCTGCCTGCTCTACTTCTCCAGCTGCCCAGTTTCTACTTTGACTGATCTCCTTGCTTTATAAACCATGTCTCCAAAAAGACCACCTCCTGGAAAGCCTGGTTTTGCTACTTCTGCTCCAACGTCCGCAACGTCTAGTCCAGCTACACAGTCAAAGATAACAGAACTGATGCAACCCAAGACTACAGAGATAGACTTTCAACAAATGCTTCAACAAATTTTACAGGGCCAGGAGGAAATTAAGAAACAGTTAAGGGAAATGAAAGATGAAATTAAAGAGAATCAAGCCCAAATCTTTAAGAACTCACAGAGACTGGACCTTGTGGAGGGTGGGGTGGCGGAGGCGAGGGGGGGGGGGTGGAGGCTTTACAGAAGGGGAACAAAGAACTCGACATCCAACAAATGAAAACAGAGTTTGAGAGAATGTCCTTTTATCTTAGATTTCAAAATGTAATAGAAGCAGATGGGGAAAACATAAGGGACATTATGACTAATATTTTAGCTGAATACATACACAAAGATAAACAACAGATGGAATGGGAGATAGACCTAGCCTATAGAGTGAATTCAGCATATGCCAGAACACATAATGTACCCAGGGAGGTTCATATTAAATTCCTTAGGAAAACCACAAGAGATGAAATTCTGGGTGTACAAAGGGGGCAAACATTGACATACCATGACAGGGAGATAACCATTCTAAAGCAGATTCCCCAAAAAATTAGGGAAAAAAGGAAAAGCTATTCGCAATTGGCGAATAAATTATACCAGAAGGGGGTGTGGTTTAGATGGTTGATGCCTGAAGGTATGCTGATATTCTGGGAGGAGACAAGAATCAGAATTAACACACCCATAGAGGCACAGGCCTTTATGGGAAAAAATAAAGCCAACCTAGAAAAAACAGAAGACACTACAACGGTCATACAGGACACGGGAGGGGCCGGAGCTCTGCCAGCGGGGGGTGAAGGGGCAACACCAAGAAAGCTCAGATCACAAAAATAAATAAGAAAACCACAATGTTATAAACAGACCGAAAGTAATAATGAATTTATAACTAGACTATATATTATAACTATATAAACTGATTGAAAATTATCTTTTCTAGAATTAACATGCTGATTTTTTTTTGATTATGTATTATGGTTTGATATCTTGATGTAACCTAGGAGTCTGGAGGGAGGGGGCGTCTGCCACACTTGCAACTGCCAAAATTTGTAACCATTCCACTTACCCTTTTCCGCATAAATGTTTTTAAAAAAACCAATAAAACTTTTTGAAAAAAAAAAAAAAGATATTGTGTTGGCCACTAAATTCAATTACTTTAGAGAAGTTAATTTCATGGCGGACTGGTTTGCAGGGGCTATTATTTTTGAGAATGAAATATGATCTCCAGGTCATGGGCAACATGCTTCAATTACAGGTAGTCCTTGACTTATGGCTACAATTGACCCCAAAATTTCAATTGCTAAGTGAGACATTTATTATGTGACTTTTTCCCCCTTTTACAACCATTCCTGCCACAGTTGTTAAGTGAATCACTGCAATTAAGTTAGTAACACAGTTGTAAAGTGAATCCAGATTCCCCACTGACTTTTTTTTTGTCAGAAGATCGCAAAATATGATCACATGAGCCCAGGGCCCTGCAAACATAAATATGAACCAGTTACCGAATATCCAAATTTTGATCATGTGACCACAGAGATGCAATGGTTGTGTGGAAAGTGGTCATAAGTCACGTTTTTCAGTGCCATTGTAACTTCAAATGTTAGTAAATAAAAGTGTAAGTCAAGGAGTATTGGTACCAGTCACAGAGGAATAGTGGTTAGAAAGGGAAGACGGCTTTGTTTGCTCCCAAGAACCTTCAGCATCTGGCCACTGTAACCAAGTCCTAATTCAGGGATGTCAAACTGGCTGTCAGGCCTGTAATTATATTCTTTTTAGGATCTTTGGCCTGCCACACTTTTTAATAATTCTCTATGCTGTTTCATTAGTGTAGTAGTTGGGAGGGGGGAATAGAAAGGAGTAGGATTGTGGAATGTATGTTGACATTCTTTTATAGAAGCCAAGGTCATCTTTTGTCTCCGCATCTCGACACCTGGCCGGAAGAAGATGGGTGTACATGCCAGCGTGGAAGATGATGATTGGAACATGTGATGGATTTGTGGGTGTGGGGAGAGATCATGAACTTTCAACTGGGTGAACTTACAGGATGTAAATCCAGAGTTGGAATTTCCATAGCCGTGCTAACATGCCTGCGGAATAAATTGCACCTTTAAGGATGTTTTGCCTTGGACAATGATTTATTTCTGCATGGTATTTAGAACCCTAACATTATTCCAACTCTGGCTTCAAAATAATTCACTAGCACCCTCCCCCTCTCAAGGGGGAAGGGCTGGTGATGGAAGATCTGGTGATGGGGTCTCGGCATTCCCAATGCTGACCGGGACAGCGTAAATATCAGCGAAGAATAAATGAAAAGCTTTTGGTGATAAGCTGAGTGCGGAACTTCAAAGGCAATGGAATGCTGCTTCCAGTTTAATTGCATCAGGAGGAATGCAGGAGGAGACATGACAAGACGAAGGAAGGTCGCAGACGTACTTCTTCAGCAAAATGTGAGTGCATGCTCCCCCTCCTTCCCCCCAGCTTGGAAGCAAGGTTTGGGGGAAAAAAAACCTAGAAAAGAGGTTTGGGCTCCTTCCAGACGGCAATATATGAAATGGCTTATCACCCTGCAACTAGCTGGGAGAAAGATTCCCTTTCAAAATGGGAATTTCAAAGGAGGCAGGAAGAAGGGATTTTTCCAGCATCTGTCACTTGCAAGCCACCACAAATGGGGCTGCAACCAGTAAATGAAGCAAATTGGGCAGTAAATTGGGCTTTCCTCCCAGGACTTGGATGGAAGAGATGCTACTTACCACCTCCTTTGCCATCAGCATGGGGAAATGCTCCAAGCCAGCAGAGGGCACCTACTTGGCCCATAACTCCTCCAAGCCAGCAGGAGGGTCCTTGGCACATAAAACCCCCTAGCCAGCCATCATTGGTTGAGCTGCAACCTGTGAAGCAGGCAACCCCGGGATGGGTCTTAACCCCAGGTCATGGATGGGAGGGATGCCAGTGGGCACCTGCCCTCCCTCAGCAGATGGCACCATGGCAGAAAGCTGGGCAGTGGCCAACCGAGGGATTGACCTCCCCACCGGTTCCAGTCTCCCCTGCAAGGCCCAAAAAGGTTCTTACCAGACCTTCCTACAGAGAAGAAATCTCCATGGAAGAAGGGATTACCAAACAGAGGCCTGCATTGTGGATGGCGGGAAAATGTGCGCCTGCAAGGCCCCAAGTGGTTCTTACCCCACCTTCCTACAGAGTAGCAATTACCAACATGGAAGAAGGGATTACCAAAGCCAGGCCTGCAAGATGGGAAGCAGGACAAGGTGCATCTGCAATGCCCCAAAAGGTTCTTACTCCACCTTCCTACAGAGAAGCAATCTCCACCATGGAAGAAGGGTTTACCAAGGGGGCAGCTGCAAGTTGGAGAGCAAGGCAGTGTGATGAAACGGTTCCTAAGTTTAGAGATGTAACTAGGTTCCATTCCTCGTGGGGCCCAATTAAATGCCACCATTGTTGTCAACTTGGCCACAGAGCGTCAGAGTGCTTGGCTCCAGCCCCAATGCCACAAACGTGTGCACCAACCACCACGGCGGTAAAGAGAGGGTCCCAGATGCCACCACAGAAGAGTCATCTGGGCCAACAACCTCTGGAAGAGGATCCCCAACTTAAGGTGAGGAAGTGTCCTACCAAGGGGGAGGCCTCGGAAGAGGAAAAGGGCAAACAATCTCCGGAGGAGGATCCCCAACTGAAGGTGACAAAGAGTCCAACTAAGGGGGAGGCCTCGGAGGGGGAATTGCCCAACCGACCTCTGGAAGAGGATCCCCAACTTGTGACGAAGAGTCCTACCAAGGGGGAGGCCTCGGAGGAGGGAATTGCCGAAGAACAAATGTGTGTACCAATTGCCACGGTGGTTAAGAGAGGGCCCCAGATGCCCGCACAGAAAAGTCATCTGGGCCAACAGCCTCTGGAAGAGGATCCCCAACTTAAAGTAACGAAGTGTCCTACCAAGGGGGAGGCCTCGGAAGAGGAAAAGGGCAAACAATCTCCGGAGGAGGATCCCCAACTGAAGGTGACAAAGAGTCCAACTAAGGGGGAGGCCTCGGAGGGGGAAATGCCCAACCAACCTCTGGAAGAGGACCCCCAACTTCAGGTGACGAAGAGTCCTACCAAGGGGGAGGCCTCGGAGGAGGAACAAGGCCAGCCGTGGATGATTGAATCCAAGAGCCCAGAACCTACAGCACCTGCAGCAGAGAGCCCTAAACGGCCATGGGAGGAGGTCGCAATGGACTTCATCCTGGAACTCCCAGACAGCAGTGGGCATAAAGTAATTTGGACTGTGATTGATTTGTTTTCTAAGCAGGCACACTTCATTGCTTGCTCAGGATTGCCATCCGCAAACGAATTAGCGAAAATGTTTGTGAAACACATTTATCGCCTGCACGGAGTACCCAAGAGGATCGTTTCAGACCGCGGAGTCCAGTTCACAGCCAAGTTCTGGAGAGAGGTCCTGAGATCCATTGGGTCCACACAAGAACTGAGCTCAGAGATTCATCCCAGCATGAACGGCGCAGCAGAGGGAGCCAATGCGGTGGTGGAACAATACATCCGGTGTTTTGTGGACTATCAGGAGGACAACTGGTCGGACTTGCTACCCTTCGCCGAAGTGGCGTACAACGATGCGGTCCACAGCAGCAGAGGATTAGCGGGTTTCCAGATTACCAGTGGCATGGAAGTTGTTGCCATGCCTGAGTTGCCTAGAGAACCTCCTTCTTTCATGTCTTTGAGTGAATGGATGGACATGCTAAAGAAAGGATGAGAGAATACGAAGAAGGCTCTAGCAGTTGCGGCAGAAGCCTACCAGAAGCAAGATGATCAACGTCGCTCACTCCTAAACCCCTACCGTGTGGGGAACAATGTTTTTGTATCTACCAAATACATAAGATTAGAAATGCTTAGCAAGGAATTGGGTCCAAAATTTCTAGGTCCATTCCCAATAGTGAAGATAGTTAACTCAGTTACAGTTCAACTCAGTCTACCCAGAAGTCTAGGGGAAATTGACCCAGAATTTCATTGGAGCTTGTTGAAACCAGTAATTGGGTCTAACAGAAGAGCATCCACCCAAGCTCAATCTCCTCCTTTAGTGATGGAAGGGGAAACACAATCTGAGGTGGAAAAAATTGTAGATTTCAGGCTGAATAGGGGTTGCTTACAGTACTTAGTGCATTGGAAGGGTTACCCTTGGTCTGAAGCTAATTGGGTGAACAGTGGGAACCTAAAAGTGGAGAAGTTAGTAAAGCAATTCAATGGGAAGTTTCCCGAGAAGTCAAGGGGTTCCCCTGGGTGGAGAAGAGGTGGTTAATTTTGTTATGTTAACTTTTATGTTATTCTCTTTGCAGGAAACGTTTTTCTTTTGAGGAGAGGCCGCCTGTCAGGCCTGTAATTATATTCTTTTTAGGATCTTTGGCCTGCCACACTTTTTAATAATTCTCTATGCTGTTTCATTAGTGTAGTAGTTGGGAGGGGGGAATAGAAAGGAGTAGGATTGTGGAATGTATGTTGACATTCTTTTATAGAAGCCAAGGTCATCTTTTGTCTCCGCATCTCGACACCTGGCCGGAAGAAGATGGGTGTACATGCCAGCGTGGAAGATGATGATTGGAACATGTGATGGATTTGTGGGTGTGGGGAGAGATCATGAACTTTCAACTGGGTGAACTTACAGGATGTAAATCCAGAGTTGGAATTTCCATAGCCGTGCTAACATGCCTGCGGAATAAATTGCATCTTTAAGGATGTTTTGCCTTGGACAATGATTTATTTCTGCATGGTATTTAGAACCCTAACACTGGCAGCCCACAGGCTGGATGCATCACACTCAGGCCACACCCACCCTAGCTCCACAAGTGGAAAAAAAAAGTGATGTGGCGAGTTTGACACCTGTGTGTCCTAGATTAAGATATGCCTTGGCTTGATTTAGCAGGACATGTACCTGAATGATCCCACTTGGCATTCTGGATGGATTACAAACTGATTTCAAACTATTAACAAACAGGAATGCATTGATAGACAGCATAGGAAAATACATTAAAACAGATAAAAACAAATCTCCAGCAGTCAACCTCTTAAATTCAAAACTTACTCTACAAATATCTGGGAAGAAGTCCTGATACGATTTCAGTGGAGGCTCGGAATGCCTCCAGGTTATTCTATTTGTGGGGTCCCACAACAGAGAAGTTCTAACCACCTCTCTAATTTCATTTGCATGGGTAAGTATATATCCTACATTCAAATTTTATAAAAGATTCTTTACTAGCTCAAAGCTTGCCCTAGAGGTTCTTTTTTCCCCTCATGCAGTGACAAATTATGAATGTATGTTTCTTTTCAAAGCACATGTTTACGGACTTTAGAGGAAGAAAACACTATTTAAAACACTATTTAAAAAGTATTCATCTTCATAAATAGTAAAAGTAAAAAGTATTCATAAAAAGTATTCATCTTCATAAATAGTTGAGGATAGCTGATGAACCAGAATATATCCTAAACACATATGTAGTTTATTGCTGGCATTCAACCAATTGCTGTAGTGTTATGCATAATTTTTTTAAATACTACAGATTCATTTACTGTGTTCGGGCATGTAACAACCAAAGACTTGTACCATTTGCCTCAAACAATGATTAAAATCTAATTTATCATATATATATATATATATATATATATATATATATATATATATATATATATATATATATATATATATATATATATATATATATATATATATATATATATATATATATATATATATATATGTTGTATTTGTGCTGATAAATAAATAAAGGGAGACTAGTATAGATCTATTTCAAGCTATTTAGCTCTCGTCAACTAGCCATACCTTTACTGGGATTCGAACCAGGGCTGTATTACATATTAGGCAGTTGTATTAGCCACTAAGCCACAGGCTCTCCTCCTTATCAGCTGAGCCAGGGAAATAGGTATGCATTTGTGTTACAACCCCTGGTATGCCCAAATATGGGAGGGAGCTCACTACTCCCTCTTTCTGCCGTTCGGCTCGTTACAGAAGACCATCCAGGCAGAAAACCATATTTTTATTTTTAATGTTGCCTTTTTATATTTGTGTTGTATTTGTGCTGATAAATAAAGGGAGACTAGTATAGATCTATTCCAAGCTATTTAGCTCTCATCAGCTAGCCATACCCTTACTATGGGTAGCTGATGAGAGCTAAATAGCTTGAAATAGATCTATACTAGTCTCCCTTTATTTATTTATCAGCACAAATACAACACAAATATAAAAAGACAACATTAAAAATAAAAATATGGTTTTCTGCCTGGATGGTCTTCTGTAATGAGCCGAACTGCAGAAAGAGGGAGTAGTGAGCTCCCTCCCATATTTGGGCATACCAGGAGTTGTAACACAAATACATATATATCCATAACTATAGCATAACTCTGGGACACACCGAGCAATTTCAACCAAACTTAGTACACAGATGTCTTACTCTGGAGAAAAATACTGTAGGGGTAAGACACCCCTAATACCCCTGGGGAGGGCAGGTGTTCTGTTAAAATGCAGCCTTCTGTGTCTTAAAATGACCTCTACTGTACCGCTGTAAAATGGCTTCTACTGTACAGGGCAGTGGAGTTGCCATGGTAACAGCTTCACAGTACACCACAAGAGGGCTCCCTCTGGTAAGGGGGAAAATCCAACATTGGAAATTATGTTTCGTCCAGACATTTTCTCCCTATAAATAAATACCAGGGCAACACCAGGTTATCAGCTAGTGTTTTATAACCGTGATAAAGGGTCTATAGACTAAATTCTGTAACAAATGACTAAAGGAGCTAGATATATTTAGTCTTAGAAAGAGAAGACTGAGGGGAGGCATGATAGCTGTCTTCCAATACTTGAAGGTCTTCCAGGGAAGAGAGAATCGTTTTATTCTCCAAAGCACCTAATGGTTGCACAAGAAGCAATGGATGAAAGTTCATCAAAGGGAGAAACAACCTGGAAATATTTCCTCACAAAACTATTAAGTAGTAGAACAGCTTGCCTCCTGAGGTCAGTGCTCCATCATTGAAGATTTTTCAAGTAAAGGTTTGAATGATCATTTGTTAGAGTTGATATGAAGACTCCTGCCTTGGGCAGAGGTTTAAACTAGAAGGCCTCCAAGATTTTTTCCCATCCCTATGACCCAATCATTATCAAATGAAGGAATTTTTTAACAAATTCTCTCTGTTTGCCTTAATTCATGAATCATATATTTTAAAAAATGTTTGACACCTACAAAAGTTCTGTTTGTGTTTATAAATGTTCATATAGCTGTCTCTGGTCTTATATTCATTCCCCTATTAATAAATATTCAAGAATAGCCTTTGACTAAGTTGTGCTTGATGTGCACTGCTACTTACTAAAACATAGGAAAAACTACTTGAGCCTCCTGCATGGACTAATACTTGACTGTCTGTTTTAAGACAATTATATTTTTTGCTAGTTATCTAGACTCTTCCTTTCTGAAGGTTAAAATTATCATTTAGCTGTAGGCAGGGAGCACTGGAGAACTGCATAACACCAAGTATCTACTGACTCATAGATAAGATTATTTAGGAAACACTCTACTGTACTGTGGAAGGATTACCAACTTAAATGATTTCACTCTTTTCCTTTTCCTTTAGTTTCTCATGTTATGTGCTGATGCCTTTCTAGCTGTGCTGGAAAGACGGTGCTGATCAACTATTCCCCACCCACCCCTTCATTCAATCGTGCCCAATTCTTGGACTGCTGGACAAATCCCTGCTGTTTTCCTGGCTAGATTTTTCAGAAATAGTTTGCCATTTCCTTCTTCCTAGAGTGACTAGCCCATGGTCACTCAGCTGACTTTGTGCCTATGGCAGGATCTGAATCATAGCCTACCACTTTCTAACCTGACGCCTTAACCACTATATGAAACCAGTTCTGAAAATTTCAATAATTTTAGAACTGCAGTTAATTAGTTTCAATCATTATGATTAATCATTATAATCATTAACTGCCGATTCCTTGGCAAGATTTCAGAAGTGGCTTGCCATTGCCACCTTTCTAGGGTTGAGAGAGAGTGACTGGTTCAAGGTCGTTCAGTACTGGTTGAGGTCATTCGGTTGGCTTCATGCCTAAAATGGGACTAGAAGTCATGGTCTCCCAATTTCTAGTCTGCTGCCTTAACCACACACAAACTTGCAAGCTCTGCTAATATTAGATGGTGTTGGTCAACTATGGCTAAAGTTTATTGACAGATGTCAGGAAGTCAGAGACCAGATCATGAATGACATGAAACTAGATTTTTAAAAAATGCCCTTCCATTCATGTTCTGCTGGGCCAAATGCTAAACAAAAGTGTGATTAAGACTGACTGAAGGCAGATTCAGATCTGAAGGCAGAAACTACTATAGGAGGATCCACATCTCCATACCAACTTAAATTTTTAAAGGTAATTCATTAGTGGTAGAATATTTTGCAAATATTGTTCAAGTTGTCTTTTAGCTTGCAAAATACTGTGTACATTTTCAAATGCAGGGAAAAGCATAAGGAAAGGAAGGGGAAGGAGAAAGTGCCTAATATTCAAGCTACAATCTGTGTTTACTTACAGCATGGCTGGCTGGGGAATTCTGGGAGTTGAAGTCCACAAGTCTTAAAGTTCCCAAGTTTGGACACCTCTGACTTACAGTATCGTATGATGAAATATGGGAGTAGACTGCAGACATACAAATTGGGATCTGTAAGGCACCGAGACGATTTCAGGTTCCACCTAGATCTTTTCCAGGAACATTTAGGAGAAAGAAACAAATGGTTACTCACTGACTTTTCAAAATGTGTTTGCACATTTAAAAGTGACACCATCTTGGAATGTGATCAACAACATATAGAAAAACTAAGCTTAGCTTTTCAGCACTGGATATAATTCTGAGCAATGTGCCAAGTTCACAAAACAACAATGGAAGTAAAATTGGGTAGCATTCTATAGACCAGGGGTGTCCAAACTTGGGAACTTTAAGACTTGTGGACTTCAACTCCCAGAATTCCCCAGCCAGCATGGCTGGCTGGGGAATTCTGGGAATTGAAGTCCACAAGTCTTAAAGTTCCCAAGTTTGGACACCCCTGATATAGACATACTCTTCTTGTCTCAATGCTGAGATGGCATTGAAGACATGTCCTTCTGACAAGAGTTTCATCTTGGTGTCAGCCTACCACTCAGGAAGAATACTGGGGGAAGGCATATCACTATGTGTAAAGGTCCTAATGACTGAATTAGTTTTATCCCCAAAGTTTGAATTTCAGACACTGTAATGTCTATATTGGGAGTCTCCTTTATTTAAAAAATAATTTGTGATCTTGCTTTTCAAGCACAGAACTTAATCCCATGTCTTTCCCCCCACTTGCATCCTAACACTTGTTCACCGGACAAGATGAGTAAGGACACAAGAAAACAGCTACAGGTAGAGGGTGTGTGAAGTTCAATTATTTGTGAATGGTCAATAGTACTGGATGATACAACACTGCCTTCCATACTTTAAGGAAAGGTTCTAGAATCTTTCAAGGTTACTATTGGAAAAACACAGACTTAAGTAGATAAATATGCCTGAATAGTCTGCTAAATGATGCGCCCCCCACAACTTTCCATCCTTTGCTCTGATGAATCCAGAGCATTTCTTGACAAAATCCATCTCAGACAGGACTGAGGAAAATTACTGCTCCCTCTATGACAGCACTGAAAGAAGGAGGCTAGGGTAAGATGCTCTCTGTATAAATAGCCCTGTTCCTGTTGTATGTGTAAATTCAGTGCTTTTTGTGCTAATGACATCAACTTCTTTCCCATAGCAACTTCCCACGAGGTCAAAATTACCAGGCAACATTTAGAAAATGCAATGCTTTATCGATTGGTGATTAACTGAGAAATCAAACAATGAGGGCTAAGGTGTAGGAAGAGTCCTGGCAATGAACAACTGTCAAATTTGGAAAGGTTGATTCTGTTATTACAGTTTTCAGGAATCTTCTTTTTTTCCTCTGGTTGTTCTTTAATAACTATCTTGGTCAAAATGACGGATTAGGTGGGCATCTGTACTACCTTTCATGGGCTTGAAGAAAATATGCACAGGTGACTAAGCAGAAGGCTTGAGAATGACTTATTCTTAAGTTCTCCCTCATTAATTTATTGCCTTCAGTTCTATTTCTTTTTCTGCAATGTTATTTCTCTCTTTGTCATCTTTTACCCTCAGATTCTGATAATTATCAAACATCATTATAGGCCTAGGAAAATGTGCATTTATAGAAATGTAAATTAGGAAATTAGATTAAACAAAAAAAAAAACCAATGGAAACAGAAGTTTAATTTTATTTTATTTTTTGGAGATGATGCCTTTTCTGTATCAAATATTTGCTGATGCATTTCTTCCAAGAAAACATCAGAAATCTGAAAACACTTCCACATTTGTCACCATTTCCACTTCTGAATTCCTGAATCCCGAGGTTAAAGACTTGTGATCATATTCTCTTCCACTGATCTTACAAAGTCGATAGCTAGGAGCGTATTCCAGGGTTCTCCAAAGAGGTCAATATTGACCTCCAAGATTTGATGGGTCTATACAATGGGTCATAATTATCATTATAATTGTTATGATCATTATTATTATAGTACTATTAGATAAAGTGGTAGTTATCAAATTATTTTCATATGAGTGTTTGGCGGTTAATTAACTATCTGAAACTTTACAAAGGGGTTGATGAACTGAAGAATTTGTAGGTCCCTGGCTTATTCCCACTCTAGAGAAGTAGAGATACTTAGTAGCTTGCCATTCTTATTCTTACTATGTGCAGTATCCATTTGTCTCACTGCCGCAAGGGTGGGTTCCTGCCAGTTCTAACCTCTTCTATAGAAGAGGTTCCACAAATCTACAGTGCCATTTAGAACTGGTTTCAGCTCCCTCCGCCCGTCCGCCCGTCATCAAGATAAAGAGCGAGAGGAGGAATTCTGGGAGTTGAAGTCCACAAGTCTTAAAGCTATCAAGTATGAACACCCCTGGGGTTTTTTTTCTAAAGGGTTAGGGGTGCAAGGGTCTTGTAACTTGACAGTTTTAAGGCTTGCACACTTCAATGCCAGAGTTCCTGAGCCAACATGATTGGAGGAGGAATTCTGGGAGTTGAAGTCCACAAGTCTTAAAGCTGTCGTTTGAACACCCCTGGGGTTTTTTTTCCCTAAAGGGTTAGGGGTGCAAGGGTCTTGTAACTTGACAGCTTTAAGACTTGCGTGCTTGAAATGCCAGAGTTTCTGAGCCAACATTTTGGTTGCTAAGCAAGAGCATTGTTAAGTGAGTTTCACCACATTTTACAAGTTGGCCATGCCCACCCAGTCACATGACTGCCAAGCCACTCCCACCCAGTCACATGACTGCCAAGCCACTCCCACAAAGAAAGCCACACCTACAGAAGAGGTTTTAAAAAAAATTGAAACCCACCACTGCACTGCCGGTATATATTAAAAAAAATCAGAGCTCTGCCTCTGAGTGGAAACAGCAAAGTCATAAAATTTCTTTGAAAGAGAAGCTAGGATGGTTGAAGTCCTGGAGCAGAAGATGGGACGAGACAAGAGTTTCAGCAGGCTGGGCAGAAACTCCACACTCTAACATTGTTTCAAATACTAGTTTAATTGTGATTTCAAATACTGTATATTAAAGTTAAACCAGAAATAAGTTAATGTTTATGTCATGAGATTATTGAGGCTCAGGGGGATTCTGAAGTGTCGAAGTCCTTATGTGAAAGTATCCCACACAAAAATTGGTATTGTTGGTTGTAAATATTTTTGTGGACGAATGGGAAATAATTATTTCCTGGCATGTTTACTGAGTTTGACTTGACATGAGGACCCATTATTTTGGAATAATGCCTACATATATGTGCATGTACTTATTGTATATTCCACCTATGAACATACCTCCAAGCCTCCTGTTCAGTCCCTTGCAGCACTACATTAGCTCTAATTTTAGTATGTAATTAATGTGGCTCCCCTATTTCTACTTTAGGTTTGTAAGTCAGGGGAACAGAGTAATGTAGTGAGTAATGACAGAGATAACATATTTTTGCACAAGCTCCTCTCTCAATCTAAAAATCATAGGACAGGCTTTCCATGAAGTATCCAAATACCATAGGCAAGGGAATCCAAAGTTATGGGCTTTGGAGTGGATGTAACAATGTTAATTTCCAACTTCTATTTTCAATCTTTATGTATCCTAGAAAAAGGTGGGAAATTGACACGTAAGACTTTGTTTCTAGGTACCTAAATACCAAAGCTTTTTTCCTTGGATATGACTTTTTAGTTTAGACTAAAAGCCATGGCATTCCCTGGTAGCCTGCTGTCTTAAAACTAACCAGTCCAACGGTGCTTGGACTGGTTAGTTTAGGCCATAAAAGTTTATCTGTTGGGGATATTGCCTTTACATTAAATTGTTTCCACCAATGCAGAGCTAATCAATGAGAAATGTCATGTAGATGTAGCATGGTTTTTCACACAAGGAAAATTATTCCCTATGCATTTGTATGCACTTACCCTACTATGCATGTACATTCTGTTTATTCAGTATGACAGTACAAGACAATGTTTTCATGACAAAAGAAATATTCTTATCTTGAACCATATGAAAAATATTTGTGGCTGCTACAATAGCATTTTACAAAGTGTGTTAATCTTTGCAGTTCATAAATGGCTGCTGCTGCTGCTTTCATTTGATATCATAGGCACCAGAAGGGCCAAAGAGCTGCAAGTGATAGCACATGCAATGCAGCATAATCATGCAAACATGCAAACACTTAAGTATTTGTGTTCAAAGTCAGGATGCAGGCAATGAAGGGTGGGGTTTGTTTTGCACATATTGCAATGTTTTTGTCATCATAGTTAATAATGGAAGTCTATGTAATGACTTAGTCATTAGAGCTGATGGGGATTATGAAAGTTGTAATGTAAATCATCTGGAGAAGATCAGCAAGAAGGATTCATTCTTCCATTCTTCCTTTCATTCCTTGCTCTATTTTCTCTACAATATTAGTCCTCAATAAATGAAGGTGCCTTAGGGAGGTTGCAGAGAAGTCTTTCTCCAGTATGAATGCAAAATATAAAATAAATAATAGGAAATATGCAAGGAAATCTAGTCTTGTTCTCAGTAATAATTTATAGTTAACAAATCGAATATGGCCATTCCCCCTCTTGCAAGTATTGTGCACCCCTTCCAATTTCATCTCCAGCCAGGATTAACTTTAATTAATACCAGTATGTTACCTTCTTAATCCATACAGTCCAAAAGTACCCTCAAAGTGCATGAAATCTATTAGGTTTTGCACCTGTGACCATACAGGGAAGTCTAGCTGGCTATGAGAACTACAACAGAGACAATAGATAAAGGACAAGACTCTGCAATGGGACAAAACATTTCAAATGGGAAAACCTCTAAGGCTGGAAAAGATGGAAAGAAAGAAAAGAGGATGGCCAGTACTGAGATGAGCAGACTCAATTACAGTGGTGATGAGTGCAATGCTGGAAGACCTGAAGAATCAGGTTAGGGACAGATGATCATGGAGGAAACGTGTGAGGTTTCTAGGAGTCAAAAACAGTTTGGTAGCACAAAATCAAATCAAATCATTTTTAATTTTTGCTTAGTCAAGAATGGGTGGAGAGCATTTGAGCTCAGTAGTGGGCAAGGGCTCCAAACCATGTGAAAATGTTCCAACGTGGACAAAATTGATTAAAGGGAATCCTGCTTATTCTTCTATTTTGCCCATGAAAATCTATTAGGGTTTCTTTGGAAAGTAGTGAGAACATTTAACCAGGATGACTATGTGCAAAATCTAGGCAAAGTAAAGTGCACATTTACAAGGAGGTCTAGTTGTTCCCTGACTGGTGACTTGAAGCAACTCAAGTCACCGCTATTTGAACATACCACCTGCTTTCATATCTGTTAAATGGGCACAGAGACAATTGAATGGCACTATTGAATGACAGAGGGAGGAAAAGGGCTTAGTCGGAGTAAACAAGAACATCTGATGTATCACTCTGGTCCATCCTTCCCAAAGGAAACTTTGTGTTTTGTTTCTTTCCCCCCTTCCTTTCCCCCCACTTGCCTGGGAGAGGGGGCGTCTGGCATTTTTATAATGCCTCCCACACAGCAGCTGGCTGGTTGGCACAAGGGAATGCTGGTAGCAAGCAGCTGCAGCAAGTAGGATGCTCAGGGATGCGTGAGCCGTGGATAAAGCTGAACCAGAGTGTTTCCGAAGCTCAGGAGATGAAATCCTGGAGAATTTTTGCCTGAAGCAAAGGATGTTTCCCTCCTCCTAAAACAAGCAGCAGCCTGCAGTCCCGGGAGGAGGGACCAGCAGAGCAGCTCAGAAGCAGCTCCTCTTGTCTCTAAGGTAAGATCCTGGTTTTCTCCATGATGAGCTTAGCTGATTTCTGGTCTTACAGGTAGACCCATCCCCTCACCTGTCTATACCCAGACCTGTCTATACCTCGACCTGTGTGCTTCTTTGACCTAGGGTAAAGCACTTCTGTTACCTTTGGGAATCTCTTGCTCTGGTTGCTTTGAGGGGGGTAGGGCTTCTGCCCCAAATTCCTGCGTGATGGTTCTTCCCTCTCATGTTATACAAGCGGTGTCACTTCAGCTAATGAAGAGAGTTGCGGGAAGCAGGGGAATTTCATCAGGGACCATGCTGTGCGTGCACGTGTTTGTGTGTGAGACAGAGAAAGACAGACTAAGGGTTGAAATCATCTAACCTGCGAGCATTCCAGATGCATGAGGACGGTGCTCTAACACTTCCTCTTCAGATTAAGCATTTGAATTAGCCAATAGGAGCCGCATATTTTTTTCCAGTTTATAACTTCCAACGAGTGGAAGGAAAAGGTAAGGCTTTTAATGCCAGGAAACCTGGCGTAACTTTAACCAAACGGGAATAGGGATAGTTTCTGAAGAAACACCCTAAGCCCCAAACCATGGATGGGAATTTTAGATAAGAATTGTGATGTACCTAGATATATCGGGACTCACAAATGAGGTTTTCACAATTATCTATTGCAAATAGAGCAGCGTTTTTCAAACTTGCCAGCTGGAAGATGTGTAGGTTTTCATTAACAGAATTCCATGGCTGGGTACTATTGGGAATTGGAGTTGGCATCTTTAAGTAGCCAAGTTTTGGGGAAAAAAACCACACTTAGAGCGTGTTGATTTCTACATCAGAGAAGTAAATGGTGGGTGGCTGTGACTGCGAATTTGGCAGTTTCTGAAGCTTTACTATTATGCTTTGACTAAAGATTTAAACATGTATTTCTCCATAATGATTTTATTGAAAAGTGGGGGAGGGGGGTGTTTGCTGACGTACCTCCAGGTATTAGTAAATATGCTGAAATCTCAGTATCTATTCCAAACTCTCTCCCTCTTAGTTCTTAGATTTCCTTATTAAGTTCTTGTCAGGAAAAAGTAGTCTGTTTAGTGCAGGCAGGTGTGCAAAGGGAACAAGTCCCAAAGAATTTATGTTCTGAACACAAATAGCTTCATATAATTATTTAATTCTTATTTCCTATGTAGTACATTTGACAGATATTGATCTTAGTTGATTTGGGAAGGATTTTCTTTAAGAGCATGAATTAACACCTTTACTAATTTGTGCACTGAATTCTGAAATCTAAAGTGTTAATATTTGAAAAATGAAAAGTTGAGAACTATATTGTCGTCTTCTGTGTGAATATGCTGCTCAGTTTGAACTGTTCTGAAATGTATATTTATATAAAATACCTTGCAAAATTAGACCCTTCCTCAATGGAAAAAAGCATGTGGTTGTGTGGTTTGCCCTATATGTATACAACTATGATATTGTGAAAATATTACTGGTGGATAATTGTGAAAACTAGCTGTCAGATTCAGATATATAATAGTCCTCTATGATGTTTTTATAGAGAGTATGAATAGTTTTTTTAAATCATGTGGAAATAAAGATCACTTATTTGAATACAATATCTCTTTACAGCCTTAGGAATAATTAGAAATAGAAATTCCCTCCAATTTTACTTGTATCCAGTAGCACACTTTCAGATGTTAAGAGTTTTTCAAACCATCAGGATAAAGGAAAAGGAGACAAATATCTAATTTGTGTCTTTTTGTACTATAAACATATGCATGTAGCAAAACATTCCAGAATTCAGACTAATAAGAGTTGGAAGAGACCTTGGAAATCTTCTATCTAGTCCAACCCCCTGCTCAAGCAGGAGACACTATCTATACCATTCAGACAAATGTCTGTTCAATGTCTTCTTAAAAGCCTCCAATAGTGGAGTACTCCTAACTTCTGAAAGTAAGTTGTTCCACTGGTTAATTGTTCTCATTGTCAGGAAATTTCTCTTTAGTTTTAGATTGCTTCTCTCCTTTATTAGTTTCCATACATTGCTTCTTGCCTTGCCATCTGGTGCTTTGGAAATAGGTGGCCCCTCTCTTCTTTGTGGCAGCCCCTCAAATATTGGAACACTGTTATCATGTTGCCCCTAATTATTCTTTTCCATTGGTTTTCAGTTGTGTTTCTTTTAAGGTAAATTCTAAAAAAAATTGTATTGGGCTACAAATGAGTTTTGTAGCATGGTGAAATTTCATCCCCAGCAATTCCCAATTTGTTGAGTTACCTCATACTGTATATTGTAAGATCTGTGATCCACTGAAGGTGAGGAATCTCAAAAACTCTTAAGTACCTGAGAAGACAAAGCAGAATTGGAATGGCTAGCTCCTATATTTTTTTTTAAAACAAATATACAGAATAGGAAACTTTGGTGGTACAGCTTCTTAGGCAGAAAATCAAAAGATGTTCTTGAAATTCTCATGGCATAACTATTACATGTATATAAAATCTCCATCCCTGTTTTTGCAGCTGGAAATCAAAAAAGTAACTCAAAATATAAAATAGCTGAACTTGTCTAACATACATATTAAATGGTTTTTTTATATTTCTTCTCTATATTTCAGCACTTTCTCTGTTTATATGTCTTTACTTAATTAAAGCGAGCTGGCCAATTAACAGTGTTAATATTCTTCATGGACACAAACTTTTGATAAACAAAATGCAGGCATGTTTTAATTAATATTGATATTGCTTGCCAGTTACCGCACTATTAATATTAGATACTGGTGAAATACAGGAAATGAGATGTTACAGGAAGTTACCAGTACTGATGAAATATAGGAAATTAGAGCATGGATTATTAAAAGCCCTTCATATCAAGGAATGAGTAAGAGCAACATCTCCTGAAGGAGCCATGAATAATAACACCCAGAAGGTGTGAAAAACAGGTACACACATGAATATAACAATAAGGTGAGTTTGTAACTGACAGAAACAGCAAGAAAGTTTAAATGCAATTCAGGAAATAGAAATTCTTGAATTTTGATGAAATATGTCAAATGTTCATTGGTGATTTGTTTTTCCATTGAACCATTAACTTTGTTAGAGGGCTTCCACAAAAGCTACAAGATGAAGATTGTCGTCATAAACTGTCAAACATGAGGGAAGTATTAGGATATAGGTAGTCCTTGACTTACAAACATTCATTTAGTGACGTTTAAAGTTACAATGGCACTGAAAAAAGTGACATACAACTGGTCCTCACACTTACAGTCCCCACAGTCAGGTGCTCAAAATTCAGGTACTTGAATTCCGACATGTATTTACGATGGTTGCAACATCCCAGGGCTACATGGTCACCATTTGTAACTTTCCCAGCCAGCTTCTAACAGGCAAAGTCTCTTCCAAATCTTTGTTAGTCTGAATTCTGGAATGTTTTTCTACATTGGCTTAATGACAGAATGATTCGCTTAACTGCATTAAAGTGATTTGCTAAGTAACCAAGGCAAAAAAGTTGCAAAATCGGGTATGACTCACATAACAACTGCCCTGCTCAGCAACAGAATTTCTGATCTAAATTATGGTTGTAAAATTAGGACTATCTGTAATCTGGTTCCAGGGAGACCATAAGGCAATTTCATTTCTAGAATCAAAATCCTCCTACACTAACTTGCCCTTCCCAGTCTTCTTGTGTTTTTTGATGATGTCAAATTAAGAGATTCAAGAGTTTTCTAGGGTTCAGGGCACTCTGCCCAACTTTATTATCTGCTCTGGAATGGCTCAGCCAGTGACAGACTAGCAAATTATTCCCAATCATCAAGGATGCCAGTGTAGGATATTTTATAATCTTGTTATATAATACCCATGCAATATATTTTGAAAGTGCCCAAATAAAGTTACTTGCCAGAATTTCATCCAAAAGCAAAGAATATCTTTTAAAAACCCTTAAAACACAAAACCAACTCATGCAGCAAACAGAATTATAGTTTTTGAACGCTTAACAGATGGGCAGAGAAATTAGTGTAGTGGAGGAAACTGTGGGAAAAGAATCATCAAGTCTCATGATCATAGGATGTTTAAAGTGACAGGAACATTCTGGTTGGAAAAAACCTTAGAATTGTGAGTCAAGGCACCTATATGGTTTTCAAGAACAAATATTCTGAGATAAACTGTTGCCTTGGTGATATCAAATGTATGCATCCACCATAGCATGTGTTAGGATACGTATACTGGAATAAGACATGGTTGAAAATGATTTAATTTTCTACTAGTAGCTGCTAATAAGCAGAATTCCTCTGTGCAGTTATCAGATTTTTCCACTTCCCACCCCCTGCTGTAAATTTCTACTCCTATAAAGTTAACAACTGGTCTCCTCTGTCACAAATGTCTTGGGAACCATTAGTTCAGAAAGTAATCCCCATTCTCCTTAATAACAATTGTTTATGGGTAAATCTTTGGAAGCATTAATTATATTACAGATAACGGTGAGTAAGAAAAGCACAAAACTGGATTTTGTTTATACTTAGAAACTATTAAATACTTTTTCTTGTTAGCAGCTTTGTGCTTAGTCATTTTTGGCATTACCTAGGTTAATCATTGTTTATTTTATCACCCACACTAGATTTCTTGTTCTTTGTAAGTACTTGCCTTTAAGCAGTAAATGACCTGGATCTTAAATAGAGGCTGTCTCGCTTCATATGGACCAAGGCAGTCTCTAAGCCTTTCCATATCCTGCACTTCTTGAGTTGAAAGTTTACATTAAAGTGTAGCATTTAAATGGAACAACAGTATGTGTCACTTTATCCTGAGTGTACGCTATAAAATGGGATATGTTGCTACCTGGCCTAACTAATGGTCCATGAATTTGTTGAATGAGTTAGAACTTCAGCCACCAGCCAGTATATGTGTGTCTTCCGAAACAGCATTGACTCCTAGAGGCAAATCCCTGCAGTTTTCTTGGCACAATTTCATAAGAGGTTTGCCACTGCTTCCTTTCTAGGCACGAGAGAAAGTGACTGGCCAAAGTCACCCAGCTGTTTTCATGTCGAAGGCAGGACTAGAACACAAAATCTCCCCATTTTTAGCCTGGTGCTTTAACCACTACACCAAACTGTAGCCATCAGCCAAACTCATTACTTTTTTCTTTTCTTTTTTAGGTTAGCTCGCTGGAACCATAGCATACAAATTCACACGAGGGCAGTAGGGTTAATTAGTGGTATTCCCTCTTCCTAGATCTGGATATAAAATCAGGCAAGAGCGCATCTCGTAACAGTTCACTTGGCCAATAAAAAATTCAGTTCCTATTTTATCCTATCCTATTCTGTCCTGTCCTGTTCTGTTCTGCTCTACTCTACTCTCTACAGGTAGTCCTTGATTTACAACAGTTTATTTAGTGACCATTTGAAGTTACAATGGCACTGAAAAAACTGACTTCTGACCATTTTTCATACTTACAACATTGCAGCATTCCCATGGTCACATGATCAAAATTTGGACACTTGACAACTGACTCACATTTATGACGGTTGCAGTGTCCTGGGATCGTGTGATCTCTTTTTGTGACCTTCTGACAAGCAAAGTCAACGGTGAAGCCAGATTCATTTAACAACCATGTTACTAACTTAACAACTGCAGTTATTCACTTGTGGTCATAAAATGGGGCAAAACTCAATAAATGTCTCACTTAGCAACAGAGATTTTGCGTTCCATTACGGTTTTAAGTTGAGGACTACTTCTACATTGAGCTGAAATACCTGTTGGGGAGGAGCAGAAGTAGAAAATCAGTGCAGCAGTTTTCTTGTCATATGTAATGCAAACACACCCACGGTTAAGGTGCCAAATATTCAAGACTAAGTATGCTTTTTAAGGACCTATGATGCAGAATTCCACAAGCAACTTTTTCCTTCCTTCTAAGTAAAAATATAAGTCCTTGCTTAGAGATTGTAGCGGAAATTTATGGATTTAAATTAGACATAACTTTCAATGCAAAGGTTACATTGAGTCTATGAATGAATCTGGATCTAATCCAGCAATATTGTGATGTCTTTTTATGACATACTAAGCTGCTGCAGCAGGCTGTTTCTTCATTCTGCCTCTGATAAAACTGACCAGTATCTGAGGTCAACAGTACTGTATTATAACAAAACTACAAGGAAAAATAGAAATCAGTTACAAGTAATTGTCAGCACCTATGCAAATATCAACTCCCTTTGAAAAGTTGGAAGGGTTTGAAGAGGAGCGATTTTACTTTTACATGCTCTCATTTCAGGATTTGTTATTTGGTTTGTCTCACATGATGATACAAGCTGTCACCATTTAACAATTTATTTTTGACCTGACATTAGATGATGATGATTGGTAATCTGTAAATGGCTATTTTGCACATTTAAGTTAAGAACTGAACATGACAACCTGTGATGAACTATGCCCCAAATCTAAGTATAATTTACAAAACTATTAGGTGAGATAAGCACATATTTTCTTAGCCTTTAAATTAGCAACTTAATTACAATTTTAATAAGGTGTTTTATATTTCTTTTTTCATCCAATTTTAACAAGTGATTATATCATAGGCAAAATATTCAAGAATAAAATCTTGAATATTTTGCTTATGATATAATCCCTTGTTAAAAATTGGATGAAATTGTGATGCATGTTTTAAGGTTAAATCAGAGGCAGTATTTAATGGGCTATGCATGGCATTTTAATTACTGTAGGCTAAGTAAGTTTTCTCTAGATATTCTATCTTATTAAGTAGGAATTAATTTCCCAGGAATGCTTTATTACAGCCATGTTCTTATTTTGATTTTTTACTTTTTAAAGTTGCAAAATAACAAAAACAGTGTAATTCATCTATACAGTAATCATCACTGGGATAAAGGGTATAGAGTTATGGATTAATTTAAAGATTTAGAATAATTCAAAGATGTAATTTGAATAAATGGCTCCTTTGATAATTCTAGGATCTATATGTGCAAGGAAAAAAAAACCCTTTTAAAGTTTGCATTTATTTAAGGTCAGTCATAACAGGCTTTTCTCTCATAATATGCAAAGCCACTTCTGTGCAGTTTCTCTAACATGGATACCAGCAAGTAACAATACTGGATTAGTGAGTTGTTTCCAGTGTTCAGGAGGGAGATATAGGAGTTCTCAAACTCTCTTCATGAGTCATATGTCTATTCTCCTTTTTCTCAAATTAAGGCTGTACATTTGTTTGTAACCTTATATTTTCATAAATAAAGCATGCAAAAAAGCACCACGTAACCTACTAAATCCAGCATTTTGTGACAGAACTTTTGCTTAGGCCTGTGGAGTTCCCCTTTCCCTCCTTTTAATCAGCTAGTTCCCTGGTGCACACCAAGGGCTTTTCCCCACTGCTGAAGTGACATGCTATCCACCCATCCTTGAGTCAATAAAAAACTATTGCAGCAGGACATCTGCTTTCCGCATTGCCAGTCCTTATCCTGGTTCTATTGTTTCTATCACAGCATTGTCTGACTTCCTCCAAGGCAATGGGAGACAAATCCTATCAGTCTTCATAGACATTGAAGCTGCCCTCATTGGAAAAGGAAGAAATACCACTTTAACAGTAAAACAGTTATTAATCATTTAAGGCTGTTTCTCTGATCCAAAGGCTGAGGGTGAGATGAAGGCAACATGATAGGGACAGACGACCAAAAAAAAGCATGCTTGAGCCATGGTTATGTGCACATATTGAAGGGCCCCAAAAATGCACCAGCCCCTCCTCTGTCAACAGATCCAAACATACAAACGAGATACAAATGGAAGAGGGAATTTAACCAGCTAGTCACTTTAACATTCTAACACCTTATATTGTATATGCACTCAAAGGCCAAATTCCGATTTAAAAGGTATTACTTTAATAAGAAGCCTTGATGACACAGTAGCTAGAATGCAGGATTGCAGACTAACTCTGCTGTCTGCCAGCAGTTTGATTCTGACCAGCAAAAGGTTGACTCAGCCTTTCATTCTTCCAAGGTTGGTAAAATGAGGACCCAGATTGTTGGGGGCAAGTTGCTGACTCTGTAAATAGAAGAGTAGAAACTGATGCAAACTTAAAAGAACAAAAACACACACAAATAGAATATGTAGAAAAGAAAAACAGAAGAGAGAGAGAAAAAGCAAAACTATGGTAGAGAAAAAGAATATATAAAGAAATAACTCCCCATTTATCACAATAAGTACAAACAATTTTAGTAATTTACCACTTTCACTTAAAATTCAACAAATGTCTCTTCTTCCCATATCCCATATCTTATCTATAAACAAATCCTTAAAATGTCAGTCCTTTGGTCAGCAGAAATCCATAAAGGGTTACCAGATAACAAAAAAAAAATTAACCTTGATTAAATTAATAATAAATAAAATTATTTAAAGGTTTACTAAGTCTTTTTTGTAAATCCAGTTTGAGAAAATTGTTCAGGTACATATTGGTTTGCTATTTGTATCATCCTTTTAATTATTAAAATGTCAGCTGGTTTCTTTTGTATGATTAGTGTAAAATCTTTTTCAATATTTCTTGTAGCATGTACTTTTAAAATTACTTTCAAAGCAGTTTCAATCTTGTCAAGTGAAATATATTGTTTTTCCATAACATCTTTTAAACACAGTCTATCCATAGAGGCTTAAAATTAATTCCTGGTCACTGTTCAAAAATATCCTTCAATGTGTGTAATGTTTAAATACTTTGCTTCATTTTATATTTGTAAGTCAAGTTTGAGCATTCTTCTCCTTTACATTCTTTTAGTTCCCTCTATTGTCCAATTTTTAAAGTCTTATCTTAATGTTGTTTTTTAAACAATTCAAAATGATATGGTAGTCAGTAATTAGAATGCAGTATTGCAGGCTCACTCTGCCCAAAGCCTGGAGTTTGATCCTGACCGAAGGTTGCCTCATCCTTTCCATCCTTCCAAGCTTGGTGAAATGAGGGCCCAGATTGTTGTGGGCAACATTCTGATACTGTAAACTATTCAGAGAGTATCTGAACTGGCATATAAGCCTAAGTGCTATTGCTATTTTCCCATGGGAAGGATTTTTTTTTAATAATTCCAAAATTTATTTGGATCCTTAGTCTGTTTGTAATTTTCTAAAACCCAAGTTATAAGCTTTTGCTGTTTATTAAAACGTTTTTAAGTCCTTAAACCTATCTTTAAAAACATATTTCACTAAAGTTTGATGAAAGCTCACAAGGGCTATAGAATACCTTGATCCAAAAGTTCCTAATAGTGGAAAAGCAGTTAACAAACAATTTCTAAAAGTGAGTGAGAAAGAAATATGCAAATCTAATATCCTTTCAAAGGTGCTGAGTACAATTTGAGCAAGGTGCTATTCAGGGGTAGGTTCCAGCAGGCACTACTGCTAGTTTGCTCGTGTGCGCACTTCGCATATATTGACGTGCTTGATGCGCGCTGTGCGTGCATGCACAGTGCAATTAAAATTGGTCTGCACGTGCACAGAACTGAAAAAAGAAGATGGTGGTGTCAATGGCGCCGCCCAGGGAACTGGTTTGGGGGCATGCTAGGCCTGGGTGGCTGCCGGTTCCAGTGACCTGGGCCACCAAATCACTACTGGTTCAGCCGAACCGGTCCAAACTGGTAGGAACCCACCACTGGTGCGGTTCCCCCATCTGTCAGAGCTCTAAACTCACTGAAAACTCCTCTCTTGCAGTCTCCTTTTAAGGAGCAACTGTCTGGAGCACTTGTGGGTGATCTCAAGTCCTCGTCTTGTCTAGAGAAGAATTATCAAAGAGTTGGACTATTCATCTCACTTTTCACAGCTGATTTCCTTTTCAATCCAATATTTCTTCCCATATTGTAAACGTTTGATGGAATACACAACATTTTATTTCAGACGTCACATCAAGACAGTGAACAATATTTGTGGTCTCCAAAGCAATCTAGACAGTTGATGGAATTTACAAGATTTGCATCAGTTATATAAACTGAACTTTTGAACCTCATTCACACCAATATATATGATGAAGAAACATAATTAACATAAATATGCAATAAATAAAATTATGTAACTGACATAAATACTTCAATAACATATGTCCAGATTTGGTGGACAATTTGATTTAGGGGATAACCTTTCCCTCCATAATTAAACTGAGGTTTTTCTGTATCTGAAAATTGGTGTATTAAAACATGGCATATGAAAAACGGCTCCTGTCATATTTTGGAATATTCCTTGCCGTCTCCATTTGCAAAGAAAGTCTGAGGAAAGTAATACGAAGAAATTGTTGACACCAGCATATTAAGAGATGGATTATACAAGTTGGAACAATTCAGTGAACGACTTGTTTTTGTGCTAATTCAACACCCAATTGCCTATTTATTTTAGCAACACATTGAAAGATGACATAGAACTGGCATTTGACCAAGATGGGACAATATTAGTAACAGAAAACATTGCCAAATATTTGGATAACTTTGACTGCAAGTCTTGGGATTGTTTTCTGCCCCTCCTCTGCTTCACCTAAATTAGGACACACAGAAAAAAATTATATGGCATTCTGTGGTTTTCTTGCAAGGTTTTCTAATAGAAACTTTTTCAACATTTTTTTCTGAAGGGCTGTTCTGTTCTTACACCTCACGTATAAGTTTTGACATTTTTTCTCCAGAGCCCATTTCTGTAGAAGGAAGTTGCTGAAGATTTACTCTGTAATGTTTCTCTGGAAAAAAAACAACAAGAAAACTCTACCACATTGAGGGAGAATAGCAAGTGCTCTGAATGGTCAATCAGCATAGCTTTGCTTATGAGTTAAGACCCAATTTACTGCCCGCTCATCATTCAGAATAATCATTTAATTGTTTCTAATGTATGTCTGCTGTGTAACACATTTTCCAGAATCTGTGGTTTCTATCTGCACTAGAAATCACTGCTCTCACCTTACCATACCATGTGTTGCTGTGAGGATCAGTGCAATGTTTGTACAGTAGCTATTTGACTGGCAAGGCAGAAGGTGAATAGATTGCAAAAACATTGGAGCAGAGAATATGAGAAGCATGAAACAAGGAAAAGTTGAAATGTTGAAGAGGAAATAGAAGATTCTGTATTGAATGTTTTGAATAAGCAAATGTGTGTGGATGGAAGAGCCATCCACTGGTTTGAGAATCAGTTTGATCTAGTGGTTATGGCACCAGCTTAGAAGCCAGAAGACTGTGAACGTTAGTCCCACTTTAGGCATGAAAGCCTGACCACTTACTCTCAGCCCATAACATCAGGCTTGGGTATCAAGTTGGTTGGGTAACAAGCTGTCACAACCAATGATTCAACACTTATTAGTTGATAAAAAAAAGCAGAAGTTGCTCTTGCAAAAAGAAAATTAGGAAGAAAAAAAGTGGGTGAAATGGTCAGTTTAAATCAGATAAGTGTGATATAGTGCTTAATAAACAAAACATACTGATTAACTTTTGGTCAGTTACTCACTCACTCTCAGTCCAACCTACCATATGAGGTTATTATTGTGAGATAAAATAAAGATGTCCCCAGCAAGTTGCCTTGACACGAGGTATATTCAGAATGAATGAGATAAATGGATGGATTTCTGTCTATCTCAGACCATGGTTCCATACAAGGAAATGAAGCAGCAAGGATTATCAAAAAGCACATTTTGTTCTATAGCCAGGTTTGCCATCGACTATAGCCAATAAGCCTATATGAACATATTCTTAGAATGGATATCTATTGAACATCAGAGTCATACAAGGATAGCTACCTACTTCAGAGCTGTCAAGGAAGGATGCAATGCCACTAATGGACAATTGGAATGTAGACACCGGTAAAATGAGGGAATTTTGAATTACAAAAAGGCTTGGGAAATGAAATAATGCAAAGATGCATCAATAATTGATGTACTCAGTATTTGGATTGGAAGGAGGCAAGGCTGCTTCATATGACATTTATGTATCTATACCTATCAGCTGATCTTAAAAGAATTGCATTTTTCCTAAATATCAATATTGGGTCCTGGAAAATACAAATTTAAGGAGGCATTAAGGAGACAGTGACAAGGATTGCAACATGTTATACAGTATCAGCAGTATTTAACCAAGAGGACATGCAGTAAGAATGTAAGTTCACTGAAAGGAACAGATTCCATATACTTAAGAAATCCAAGCAGCTTTCAGAAGAAGCTATCATGGTAGACATAGAAAATGAAGGAAAGCCTTGGAATTGACTTATCAGTAATTTCAATGGCAAGCAAAACAAACCAAACAAACAAAAACAAAGGATCTCAATCAAGAAAGTCAGCAAAAAGAGGGAAAGAACAAAAAACAACAACAAATGGTTTTAGGAAGAACAGAGAAATCACAGCAGGAAATAAGAATATTCAAAGGTAGTATACAACACAACAGAGGAAAATATGATTAAGGAAGTTAGGAAGCTTATAGTGAAAACCCTTTGTAAACAGAATTATAGAATTCTTTTTAGAAAGAGGCATCAAATATATTCAGGAATGACTAGCTGGCAATTAGGAAAGCACAAATGACCTATTGAACTGTTTCAAGATGAAGGAGAAACAGCAGTTAAAGTATAACAGCTCTGTGTTAACAAATGAGAAACAAGACTGTGTGCCCTAGAGACTGGAGAATATTGAACAATATATCTATACTGAAGACAACATAGGCGAATGTGCCTATTTCTGAAACTTTCTGCAAGTTGCCTCTATTTGACTGATATAACAAGTGAACTATAACAATAGCAGATTTGGAAGAGATGAATTCAGAATGAAAATTAGAAATGAATCCTAAGAAAGAAAGCAATGACGACTTTAAAAAGATTGTGTGGCATATGGATATTTCCAAGATATATACAGCCAATGAAGTTGGACCCTGAGAACAAGACAATAGACAATTTTAAATAATGGCTCTGGAGATGATTCCTAAAAATACCATGGACTGCAAGAACCAATCAACCCAGGCCCCAAAAAAGATTAAGTGCTCAAGGAAATACTCAGTAAGCAATAACTCACTTACATTGATCATGTGATACAAACAGCTGAGGGATTAGAGAAAAAAAACCTCTGCTTGACAAGGTTAAGGAAATCAAAGGGAATGGTAATGAATAAAGTGCCTAGACAGGATCAAGGAGATTACTGGAAACCAATCAGATTGTTAAGCATCAGTCCATTCATCATCTGAAATCAGATGTGAATTGTTGACATTTAATAATTAGCAATATTTAAATGTTCATCTATACTTATAAATTAGCATATAGTTCTTTAATGTAAATAGCTTCCCTCTTTTGTACTTTTTGGAAGGAACAGATTTCAACTTTTTTTTGGTGGGGGGAGCAAGGTGTTACCATGATACACATTCCAACTTTATGGATTAAAAGGATTTCTTCACCAAGAAAAATACTTGAATGAATAATCTAGCCCAGTGATGGCGAACCTATGGCACGCGTGCCACAGATGGCACGCGGAGCCATTTGTCAGGGCACACGAGGTGTTGCCCTATCAGTTGGCCAGCGTGCATGCGTGCGCTGGCCAACTGCGTTCACCCTTTTTTAAAGCCATTTTTCGCTCTCCCCAGGCTAAAAGAGCCTCCCCCACCCCACCCCCGGAGGCTGTATACACTCTCCCCAGGCTCCTATAAAGCCTCTGGAGCCTGGGGAGGGAGAAAAAAGCATGTAAAAATGCGGGGAGTGCCTGTAGTGCGTGTATGCGCACTGGGGGGTCGCACATTGCATTATGGGTGCGGCACGCCCGCACACGACCCCGCTGCACACCCCCCACTTATGGCACGCGAGCTAAAAAAGGTTCGCCATCGCTGATCTAGCCTCTACCACACCACAGTACATCTCATTCCTTCCCTTTCCCTAAACAAAAATAATGTGAATCTATATTCATATTCCAGTAATTATTCAAGATAAATACCTCCTAGAGCTATTTGTAAGTAGGGATGCAGTGGCTCTGTAGCTAAGACACTGAGCTTGTTGATCAGAAATGTCAGCAGTTTGGTGGTTCGAATCCCTAGTGCCGTGTAACGGAGTGAACTCCTGTTGCTTGTTCCAGCTTCTGCCAACCTAGCAGTTTGAAAGCACATGAAAATTCAAGTAATAAAATAGGGACCACTTTGGTGGGAAGGTAACAGCGTTCCATGCACCTTTGGCATTTAGTCATGCCAGCCACATGAACATGATGTCTTCGGACAGCGCTGGCTCTTTGGCTTTGAAACAGAGATGGGCATTGCCCCCTAGAGTTGGGAATGACTAGCACATATGTGCGAGGGAAACCTTTACCTTTATTAGTAAGTACCTTGTTTGATCAAACACACTTTAGCAAACCATACTATAACAAAATGTGTTTTCCTAGTAACCCTGGACAGGTGGTGAGACATATTTAAAATACAAAGCCTCTTTAAATTTATTTTGATCTTTGGAATTTTCCATTTTTTAAATTCTTCATAAACTCTTGGTCCTTCTATCCTGGATGGCTTGTACATAGTGATGGACTCTGTGGCATTCACAAAATCATTTGATAAAGAACAATACATGTGGAGAAATAAAAAGGATAAAAATTGAGATTTTGTTTTTTGTAGTTATTGTTTTTTAATGGAGGACTTAATTTAGTTTTCCCTATGTGGTGCTCCTCGGGTGCATTAGTTTTACAATGCTCAAAAATGTTCTGGTTGAGAATTGTAATTTTCACACATCTGAAGAATGCCCAGCTAGGGAAAGACTGATTTAACTAAAGTGAATGTTTTGATTCCCAGCAACTCAGGTAAAAAGACAGGATGACACTTTTATCTTAGCTGTTGGGATAGAGTCTTGATGTTTAACATTCATTGTTTGCTTCTGATCTTTCTAAATAAACCCAGCCTATTTTTATTTGTGAACAGCTTAGCAAGCCATTAAACTGTGACTTATTTTTATTTTATAAATGTCCTTAGTAGCAAAATCTTTTAGATATGTCCAGTTAGCTGGCATACAAAAAAGATGCATTTTTAGTAGTCAGTATGTTGTGAGCAATAGCATACTTGTAGCTAAGGGGCAAGGTGGGAATACAGTACTATTGATTCGATTGGCTCATGTAGATTTTATCTGCATATTTGTAACACTCACACTTATTAATGATAACACTCTCTTCATAGTCCCAAAGGTGCTTTTTCCAAAAGGCAACTGGGGTTTTCCCCCCACTTTGAAAAGGTTTTGGCTTCTCATTCAGGAAAGCTTCTTTAGTTGACATTGAACTAAAGCAGCTTTTCTTGGATGAGAAGGGAAACGTTTTCAAAGGAAAATAATCCAAGAAAAGGGAAGAGGGGGGGAGAAGCACCTTTGGGACAACCATGACCCGGATGATTGAGAATCGCCACAGACGTTCATCTTTGGTATGTCTGTTCCTGTCTAGACAAAGTGAACAAACTGCTTCTGCAAGACATAAGTAAGAAGTCAGCGCTGCTTCTCAATTAGGTGAAGGGTTATCAAGAGCTTTTGGCCTTGAGGCTCGGAGATCAGCTTTTGCTTTGCTCTGCCTCGCCTAAACTTCGTCTCCTGCAGCCACATGGGCCGGCTGTTTCGGCCAGCCAGGAGTGACGAGCCTTGTGGTCCAACGCTTTCTGGAAGGCGCCAGGTCTGAAAGGAGGCGGTTCTTTCCGCAGGTGAGTTCGTGAAGAGGGCTGGGTGGGGGGGACGGGCTCACCGCTGCACCGCAAGTTTGAGATTCCCACCCACACAAGGCCGCCTTGTGCTACAGGGAGGAGGGTGGGGGCGCGACCCCAAGGCTGCTTGAAGCCCCAGCGCCACCTTTTCTGCTGCGGTCTGTCGCAATCCCGAGCTGCGCCTTCCCGGGCGGGTGTTTGCTGTAGGTCTGCCTCGGCACCACGCCCTGAAGTCAAAACTCCCAGGGTCAGGTGAACGTAGCTCCTGCACGGACATGTCAGGTCGGCCTCCGCCCCCTTCCCCGCGCTCCCTTGAGCTCTCGCGCTTGGCGGAGGCTCGGCGGCTCGGCACGCGCGCTAACTAACGCTTCCTTCCCACCCACCCCCCAAAAGGGGGCTGCTTGATTAAGGATGCCGGTAAGCTGGAGCCTGGCGGGCTCGTCGGTTTATTTATGAGGGAGGCCGCCGCCTTCGCTCTTCTCCGGGCGTTGGATTTGTCCGCTTCCAACTAACGTCTCCGCTCCCGAGGATTTAACTCTTTTTCTGCGGAGCTGCACTTGAAAAGCGCACACGCCCAGACAATAAAAGCACCCCCTGGCACTGTGGATGGGCTAAGCCGGGCATTGAATAGGCTCGCAGGGAGAAAGGGAGCTACTTGCCAGGATACCTAGCTTTTGATTCCCCCCCCCCTTAAGGGCTTATTGGGGGGGGGGGGAAGGGGAAGGGAAGAGTCTTTCCTCGGGGGAGGCCTTCATTCCATCTTCATTCTTGTAACCCAGCAACAACCCGTCCTCCAATCAGCTTTGCTCAATGGCAGGAGTGCAATTTGTTCGCAATCCTTTCTTCCTTCTCCCCTGGAACTGCCTTCCCTAGCATCTTTTTTGGGGGTGGGGATGGGGTGGGGGATGCCGGGATCTCCTCTCTCAGCCTGCCAGCTTCAACTCTTGCAGGAGGCAGAGGAGCTGGAAAACAAACAAACAAACCCAGACCTGGGAGGAGGCAACGTGGCATCTCTTTGAGGGAGTGGCTCTCTCTGAATTCTGTCAAATTGTGCAGTGTGTGGAATGAAAAAAAAGGGGGGACAGCTGGAACTGTCACTGCAGACTGGAAGGAGTTAAAAGATGGCCCAACTGATGCTTCAGAAAGCAGGCTGCATGTAGGCAACATGTCTGCTGGATGTGTGCAAGGTATTATTACCATTTGCCTAGCCAAGGACCTTTGAATGTTTGGAGAAATCCCTGACCACGCCTATTTCAGATTTACAATATTAATAAAGCATTGTGGAAATGATTAGATTGGTGGGGTTAGGGGGGGGGCACCCAGTTTTATACCAAGCAGTTGCAAATGTTGTTCTAGTGATAAAATGGAAAGATAAATTCTTATTTCCTCTACTCAGAAAGGTAATTGTGGGTGTGTTTAGTTCCTTGTCCTCTGTGGGAATTCTTAACTAATGTTTGTTGACTGCTGTGTATTCTTGTTTGCCAGGCTATTAAGGACCTACAGTAGTGTGCTGTGAGGCTGAATACTGAAGAGACTGCAGCAGGCTGTAAACTGGTGAGAACTTCAAAATGTACTGTCAGCATTGAAGAGAATCAAGAAAGATTGGCAACCTGCAAACCCACAGGTGGTCTTACTGTCCCTCTAGGCCCTGAGGCTGGAGCTTTGGGAAGCGCTGCCTGTTTTCCTTTGACATCTAACTGACCAACCATTGATTAGGTGTTAAGGAACAGATTACTGCTAATGATATTTGAGAATCAGCTGCTCTCAGGTGGACCTCACCAAAATGGAAAGGGGGTGAGGCTTCCCACCTCTCCTAGTGGTCCAATAGCAGTAAGTAACTGCAATCTTAAGCAGGTTCATTGGTTGGAGGGAAGGAAAACTTTTTTGGGTTTCTTCTTTCCAGGCAGCCTTCTTGTTCTCCACTGGTTGGCTGCTGCTTGCAACAATGGGGAAGCAGTGCTCCTGAGAAGGTCTCTGGGTGGGCCTGGAAATTGGGAAGATGAGTGTGTCTATTTACCATGTGTAGGGCTCTTAACCTATAATCAAATTCCCAGCCATGTAATAAGTGTAATGCAAAGCTATTTGAGTAACTATTTGATCTACAGATTTGTGTATTTGAAAATGTTACATTAAATACATATAATATAATGTTGGATGCAAAGTGGTAGATAGGTCAGTCTAATGAGATAAAGAGGGGGAAATGTTATAAATGGTGATGCACATTTCTCTGTCTCTGCAGATTTGTTGTTTATTGCTTAGAAGGACATGGCTAGATCTTATCAGGTACAAATGGCAAGGAGAAGATTTGGGGTGGACTTTGGCATACATTTTAAAGGTTTATAGTTACTTTACAGCAGAACAGTTTGCTGCATGAAGTCTTTGGAGTTGTTTTGTTTTCTGTATGTAGCTGAGGCTGGATGACTATCTTGTGAGCTACATTCTTATGTTAGTAGAGAATTGGCCTAGATGAGCACCCAAACCTTTTTCCAACTCTTTTTAGATGGATTATGAATATGATGTAACAGGTATTGCTTAATAGGTATGATAGAAAGGGCAGCAGATAAAAAATTCAGAGGCGATCTATAGTCCACTTTAGAGTAGAAATCTGACCCTAAATATACTATAACTCCAACCATCTCCCCTTTGTTATTCCTGAATGTTTCAAAGTATGTGTGTGGTTGCAATTATCAGTCTATGTTTGGTTCAATTTCTATGATTTACAGGTAGAAAGCGTGCCTTAAAATCCAGCTTGATTTTGCTAAAGAAGGTGTCTAGTTGTACAAATCTGTCTTGGTACGGATTGTCTTCTCTTTCCTATCAAAACATTCTACAGGTTTTTGTGAGTCTTAGTATTCGTAGGAATACCTTTTGGAAATGAGGGAATAAATGGGGAACTCATCAAATTTGCAGATGATACCAAGCTGGCAGGAATAGCCAACACTCCAGAAGATAGGCTTAAGATACAGAAGGATCTTGACAAACTTGAACATTGGGCACTATCTAATAAAATGAAATTCAATGGTGAAAAGAGTAAGGTTCTACATTTAGGCAACAAAAACGGAATGCACAGGTACAGTATAGGTGATACCATACTCAGTAGTAGTAACTGTGAAAGGGATCTTGGAGTCCTAGTGGACAACCATTTAAATATGAGCCAGCAGTGTGCAGCAGCTGCCAAAAAAGCCAACACAGTTCTAGGCTGCATCAACAGAGGGATAGAATCAAGATCACGTGAAGTGTTAATACCACTTTATAATGCCTTGGTAAGGCCACACTTGGAATACTGCATTCAGTTCTGGTCGCCACGATGTAAAAAAGATGTGGAGACTCTAGAAAGAGTGCAGAGAAGAGCAACAAAGATGATTAGGGGACTGGAGACTAAAACATATGAAGAACGGTTGCAGGAACTGGGTATGTTTAGCTTAAGAGAAAGAAGGACTAGGGGAGACATGATAGCATTATTCCAATATCTCAGAGGTTGCCACAAAGAAGAGGGAGTCAAACTATTCTCCAAAGCACCTGAGGGTAGAAGAAGAAGCAATGGGTGGAAACTAATCAAGGAGAGAAGCAATTTAGAACTGAGGAGGAATTTCCTGACAGTGAGAACAATTAATCAGTGGAACAGCTTGCCTCCAGAAGTTGTGAATGCCCCAACACTGGAAGTCTTTAAGAAGATGTTGGATAGCTATTTGTCTGAAACGGTATAGGGTTTCCTGCCTAGGCAGGGGGTTGGACTAGAAGACCTCCAAGGTCCCTTCCAACTCTACTATTGTATTGTATTGTATTATTGTAAAGTTGTGCTAAATTGAAGATGTTTCCACTTTAATCAATGAATATTTCTGCAAGGTTGCTAGTGTAATTGTAGCCCCATTTTACTTTATGTCATATGCCCTTGAAATGTAAACCTGCCTTCTGGAACAATGTCCCTCTGCCCCCATGAGATTCATATGTCTTCCCTTATTTAAGTGAGCATTTAAAACCTGTCTGTTCCTTCAGGCCTTGAGCTAGAGTAAGAGACAGCCCTTTTGTGATAATTCATCTGTTGGAGTTTGTGTTATTTTTCCAGGTGTTGGTTTTTCTATCACTTTCTAGCAGTTTATTTTAAACTGTTTCATGTTGTATGCCATCTAGAGCTATTATCCTTAGACTTAATCACATTTGAAGCACACCTCATATTCGTTAAGGTTCATTAGGAATGGAAGGTTATTTCCTTTAATAATATAATGAACCAGTGTTTGTGGAACTGCCCAAAAAGGGAGTTAATACTTAAGCACTAAACCACAAAAATATAACACTCCCTATGTTAACACAAATTATTAATATATATCTAATGAAATTTGTAATGAACTAACACTTGTGACAAAACCTGGGTATAAAATTACTGATGAATCCCCATTGCATTTAAGATAATTGTTAAGCATCTGTTCATCTATTGAACCTTTCAGACTTCAGATTTTATGGGGGGGAAACATGGTCTGTAACCATGTGGAAGGATTAAGTGGCTGTTCTACAGTGTACTCATTGCTCATCACTTTTCATTTGAAGGGTTGCTTGAATTTGTGAAGTGCTTATACAATGGATAACATACTACTTTGTCCATTCTGAAACAAGTTCCATTATATCTAATGGCACCAATTTCCAGATATTGCCAATGTGTAGGTAAAGTGAAAGCTTTTTCTTGTCCAGTGGTGTCCGACATTAGGCAGTGGTGCTCATCTCCATTTCTTAGCCGAGGGAGCCAGCATTATCCAAAGATACTTCCATAGTCATATGACTAACATGACTATACGCCGAAGTGCACAGAACACTATTATGATCATGAATTATCACTTGTTACTTGTACAGAGAGCTTATACACCAGAGACAAAGTCCTTAGGTGTTAAATCACACTTGGCCAATAAAGAGTTCTGTTCTGTTCTGTATTCTATTCCAATCCATTTGATTCCATTTCATTCTTACTTTCCCACTGAAGTGGTACCTATTTAACTACTCTCATTTGCATGTTTTCAAACTGCTAGGTGGGCAGCAGCTGGGGTAAGTAATCATGCTGCATTCAGGTCTCAAAGCCTGGCTGTCAGCTTTCTAGCTGACAAGTTCAGCATCTTTGACTGCTGAACCATCATGCTCCCTTAGTAAGTATGTATAGTTGCCAGAATTCCCAAAATATTTTGGCCGTTGTAGATTGGAAGAGGTTTCTGTATAGGACTGCAATCAAAGTGTTAATTTACCTTTTTTCTTATAGTAAAGGAAACGTCTGTGTCTAGTACTATTTAACAGTAAATAAGACTGGATATTTCATGGTATGTTAAAGAGATCTTGTAATGGCTCAATCACAATGGATTTCTGCCATCAACAAGTTATATTTAGAAGCACTTTGGTATATTTTTGTAAAGATGAACCATCAGTTCAGTTTATACACTAATACCCCATAACAGAGAGTTCCTCTGCTTGGAGGAATCTGAAGGAATCACCATATGAGTTGGCTTTAATATACAGTTTCATACAAGACAGAATCAATGCAATATTTAAGCATAAAGTAAACAAGCTACAGCTTAGGGCCCCACTATCTGCAGGGCCTAACAAAAATTCAGATTGTTTTGGTTTTAGAATTTTGTGGTTGTATTGTATTGTAGTTTTTTAAACTCTTGTGTAGCAAACTTTTAGGCATTATTTTAAAATAATTTATATGTAAATTACAAGGCATATACTGTATATGTTTTCATTTTTTGGTATGGTGACCCAAAGTCCTGTTTTGGTACATAACTTTGTGAAACTTTGTGGTGTAACTTTTAAAAGGAGTCCCCAAAACTTTATATAGCTTAGGGAGTCACCAAATCTAAATCCATCACTATTCAGAATGGCAAAACATGTTGCTATGTTGATGTGATATATATGGGAAGCTGTGTGTGGTCCTACCTTGCGAGTGGTAATCGTATGACCTTTTCCCCATGATTTTATTCAGTGTTACGTATCTAAAACTCACATTTCACCAAGAATAAATGTAATTGGAATTGTTGGCTTCACAAGACAGTGTATTTTATTAGATTGGAAGTGATATGCATACTTTATGCTATAGTGCAACTTTCCCCAGCGTTGTGCCCTGAAGGTACATTAGGGCTCCATTTCCTAGAATTTCAACCAACCTCCCATGATGCCTGAGAACAGTAGAAATTGGAGTTTCTATATATCATAGAGAAGATTGGTTTACTGTTTCATCATTGAGAACTGTTTCATTGTCACTTGCTGTTATAGTAACTGAATTATGAATATTCATGGAGAAATGCTATATACCTCATTACTTAATTCAGACCCTCTATAAGTGTTGGATTATAACTTCCATCATTTTCTAGCAGCATGGTCATTAATTCTACATGGAAATGAAAGGAATTGTCGCCCAATAGATCTGGAGGGTATGAGATTGGGAGGATTTACTCATCTTAATATAGTATGCTGATTCATATGTTGCCTGAAGCTTTGATTTACATAATCATTGGAAAGACAATTGCAGTAGATAAACCTTTGTTTGCAAACAATGTAGCAACACATTCAATAGCCAAAATTAAAGAAACCACAATATCACATGGGCATTATGTGGACCAGGTCAGTATGTTAGGAGGGAGCCAATCTTATAACCATGTTGACTTCCAGATGGCATCTATAATTCATGTTCTCAGGGATGTAAAGGCCGGTGTGTTTGTTATGGGTTAGATATTATTTTTAATTTGAGAAAGAAACAAAAGCAAATAAAAGTTAATGGCTTCATTTTATGTTTCCTTTTCCATTCCTTGAAATTACTTTAGATAAAATAATTGGGTTCTTGTAATTTATTTCTCATTTGTACCTAGATATACCCAGTAAAATAATATTTAGTTCTCTGAGACTTGTTTCTAATAGAATAAAACTGGTATTCACAGAAGCATTCATTCAGGCATACTAGTTCTAGGAAAGTAGCAGGGTTTTGTTTCTAAGAAAATCAAGAAGAATCTGACATATAAAAATGTCTGCAGAAAAGGATTGGGGAGGGGAAGCAGAACAAGATATATGTTACCTACCAAAACATTAGTAGATGTCAAGTTGGGGAACAGTGGTCAGCTTGGCAGATACCATGGCTAATATCGATATCTCTTCTTATTGCTAAATTTTTATACTGGGCAAAATTCAGTTGAGTTGATTAAATTGATCTGAGAAATGAGTTATAAGTTTCGTATTTGTAAAATGCCATGAACATGTGTGTTTAGATATTTTAAAACTTAAACACAAGAATTCTACGTGATATCATGGTCCACGTGATAACTGCAATCCACAATAGTTACAAGTCAATGTTGTAAAAAAGAACTATAGTGTAATTGAAATTTAATAGTTTCCCAGATTTTCAGCTATCAGTTTTTGCAGTCTATGCTGTATATGCTGTGGTTTGGCTGCATCATCCTTTACTTTCCCATTTTGGGTGAGGAAATTTGCACTTCTTATATTGAAGCCAGTGTGAACATAGATAGTCCTCAAATTGCAGCCATAATTGAACTTACCCATCACAGTTGTAACTTGTATGACTGAACCAGTTTTCTGACCTTTTTTGTGGCAGTTGTTAAGCTAATGCCATTGTCATTAAGTTGCTGCTATGGGCCAAAACAGTAATAAAACATGGTTATATAATCACAAGACACTGCAAACAGTCATAAATGCAACCTGGTTGCCAAGTGCTTCCTTCCCTGGAGGGAGGGGTAGGGAATCATCAGAACTTCGAATCTGGGTCATACCCTCAGGAGGTCCATCGTAACTTCAAATGGCCATTAAGCGACCAGTCATTGGACAAGAACTACTATCTTTTCAGTGACCATGAAACCTGAAAAAGAACAATTCCAGATCAGGTAGAAGCTTTTATTTGATTTTCAATGGAAGTGAATGGTATTCTTCCTATTCAGACCAGAGTCATTGGGTATTGGGTGACATACACATTTAATAAACAAATGAAAAAAACAACAACCCAAATACAGTATTGGGGAAGGGAAAGCTGCCTTATTTGGACTTCTTTTAATTTATGTCAGATCACCTTATAGAAATTATTAGATTATCAGAAATACTCTGTATGCACTTGGTGAATATAGCAGCAGTTGGACATTCTTCTAGTAGTATTATATATTCAGTAGTATCCCTTGGGAGCTGATACAAGTGGTCTCAGACTCCACTTTGTTTCCCCAGTGATCATTATGGATAGGAATATTGAGGCATCTGGCTCCAGTACAGCAGAATTTCATTCTGCCATGAGTTTTTCCAATGTGTCTCTGACTCAATACTTACAGTAAGATGTATGGTAGAATTTGGTTTTCTTTACAGTAATGACTGGAAGTAAAGACTTCCAGCAGCAACTTTTTAGTTATCCTTTCTTAGGATCAGGTTTTCCTGTTTAATTTTAACCACAACTCTCTTACTTTGCAAGGGTAATGGGGACTGCTTGTAGAATATGCTGACTATATAGCTGATGGATTCTGAATATTTTTTTTTCCTGCTGGTATTACTTGTGCTTTTGTTAAATCCCTGATCCATTTTCAGCATTAGACATGGTTCAAGTACTTGACATAATCAGTTTGTTTGCTCCTGAGCGGAAGGCATTGAAGCGCATAGAGCCATTCAGATCACCATTGGAAGAAATTCAAAGTGAATATATTTTGTTTTCCCCAATAACACCCTAATTTTTCACATCATCTTCCTTTTTTTTTTGCAACAACCCCCCCCCCCCCAAAAAAAATGAAACCACACATTTCAAGTATGGTCAAAAGGTGGATAGTAACAGCACTAGCATAGAACCACAGAGTTCATATAAGATTCTAGGATAAAACAAGAAAAATAAAAAGCAGTCTTCTCCTTCTATGGAACTCTGGATTAAAATCTCAATAACAAAAATGGCAATAGAAGGTAAGGAAGAAGAAAAAGGGAAAAAGTAGTATGCATATCAGCAGTTGCAACTTTTTAGGGCTTACTACATTCCAAGTGGAGATGAGGACCTGGGATCAAACAAAGGACCAGTGAAATGAATCACATGGAGTAATTAGATCAAACCTGCAGTCAAGTATTTGTGGAATTGCATTTAATTTGGAGGGCTTTTCACCCATGCCTGCTTAATCTAGTTGAAAAATATATGATCTAAAAATGAATGATGCATGTCGGATCTATTGCTGCTTATATGAATGTCAAGACATCATGGATGCTGAGTCCCTTATGTAGTTTCTACCTATTTTGGTTAACAAAGACCTATTGTCAGCAATAGGATTGGTTTACATTTCTAAATTTCTCAGTTCCGAAGCAGTGGCAATTCCCCCCTCCCCTTTGAAAGGAAGTAAAAAAATAAACAATAGCTCTTTGTTGCTGTCTCCATACTACCCCTTGCTGTCACGTTTGCCATTTTGGAAATTTCCTACCTGGCGGCAGCTCTTCCTTGTGAGAAAAAAAAATCTCTTTTCCCCTTGTCTTCCCCTGACCCTTTTTTCTTGTCTCGCTCCTCCTCTCAGCTAATCCCTCCCTCTGCTCTGAATCTGCCAGTTTGGAGGTGGTGGGGGGAGACCCTCATACCTATTGGGAGATGTGACAGCCTTTGGAATTACATTATCTATGAAAAGGCTAGATCTGGAGTTGAAAAATAGGATGTGGCTCCCTGGCAGCAGGGATTGATCATGGAGAGAATTTCAGTTTCCAGCGGCTTTTGCTTCATGGCAGTGACTGATTATTTATGCTTGTGGCATTTCAGTGCAAATGTAAATGCAGAACTGGAAAGACTACAGACTAGTAAGATTCTTCAAGCATCAGCATCTTGGGGTGCAAGCCATTTGACAAAATAGGATCTTATCTGATTGCTTAAGCTTCAGGTATGCAGTTTTCCATTTACTTAGTAGGTCCATATACATATAATTCCATATTCTAGGAATTAAAATCATATTATGTATTAACTCATTGCTTAAAAGTGCTTGTTTCATGTTTTGTTCTAACAAAGGGAGAGACGCAAATGTTAGATACTTGCTCTAACTACAGTGGTTTCCACCAAGGTCCTCTGTTCCGGCGGGAACAGAGGTTTAATCCTATTGGTTGAAGGGTCTGACAGCTCCCTATAAAAGGGCTGCTGTCAGACTCAACCTTCACTGGATTATTCTCACTTGTTGTACTTAATAAAGAGCTGTTGTTACCGTTAAACCTGTGTGTGCCTATCCATTACCCAATCTAACAGCAAATATATTCTACCAATATTGAAACCTAGTACTTAATGAATAAGAAACAAAAGCTGTAAGTGGCTGGTTCGATGCAGTTGCTCAGGGATCTTGAAATGCAACCCCTCTGCTTATTAAATTGGAAAGGTTTTAAAATTTATAGTTTCTGCATTTTTATGAAACCTTATACTTTATGATTTAAAATTATGCTCGATTATCTGGCATTAGCTATTGTTAAAATAGTTTTGGGAGGTGCAAAACAACTGTCATTTATTATATTTTGTCAAATGGATGGTACTGATAGATCTATGAACACATTTGAAGTGTGTGTATCTTTCTAAATCAAGTAGGTGCTGTATCTACAGGTGCAGTTGTCTTATTTGAGAAGTCACTGAATGAGTGATTTGTCTCTGGTAAGCTTTTTTTGGATGCAAACTTGAAAGTTGGCTAATTTTAACCCACAAATGAAATCCTAAACCTTAGTCCACAAATCAATTAGATTTGAGTCAGAGGGAAATATCACTGCTAATTACAACCACTAAATTCTTCATTAATTCATCTTCAAAGAATCCAAAATTAAGAAAGTGCTCTTTCTGGTGGAAGGGAAAGCAAGATAAAACAAATGGGTCAGGAGCCAAAAATAAACTACTTGAATCCAAGGGAATTGCAAATTTTAAACTGTGCGTACCACCATGCCTAAATTCTTCTACATACTACAGGTAGTCCTCGACTTAGAACAGTTTGTTTACTGACCTTTCGAAGTTACAATGGCACTGAAAAAAGTGACATGACTATTTTTCATATGTACAACTATTGCAACATCCCCATGGTCATATGATCAAAATTCAACTGCTTGGCAACTGAGTCATTCACATTCTCCCAAGGTCATGTAATCATGTGACCTTCTGACAAGCAAAATCAATGGAGAAGCCAGATTCACTTAACAACTGTGTTACTAACAACTGCAGTGATTCACTTAACAATTGTGGCAAGAAAGGTGGTAAAATGGGTCAAAATTCACTTAACATATGTCTCACTTAACAACAGAAATTTCGGGTTCAATTGTGGTCTTAAGTTGAGGACTATGTGTAAAAGATTTTTTTTTTGACTCTCAAAACCATAATAGTGAGTTGTTTAAAAAAAACAACTTTTTTCGACGGTAGTACAAATTACTCTGGACAAACCAAAGTTCTGCTGAATTTTAAAAGTCTTATTCCAAAGTCAGTAGGTCTGAAAATTCTTCTATATAGACAAGGGCTATGTAGACTTAAGATTCAATCACAGAAAACACAATGGAAACAGATTTGCTGTCTGGTGGGTAGCTTCCCACTGGTGGGAACTGTCTTCTCCTTTCTGTCTCCAAATGTGTGGGGAATTCCCTTTCTCTCCTGAAATGAAAGGGCTCTTACTGCTATTGTTTTCTTGCTTTCTGGTTGTTTGCATGGTCAGTGTTGTTGCTGTGCCAAGGCTATTTTTTGTTTGGGACAGCTGGTTTTCCCCCCTATTCTCAGCAAAAACCTCTCCCTTCATTAGTCAATTAAACTCAGTTTATCATGAAAGCTTGCATATTGTTTTGTAAATTGGTGTGCTTCTTCCAGATGCCCTGAGATATGTTAAATTGGACCAGAAATTATGGGAATTGGAACTTTAACATACCTGGAAGTTACTAAATTTGGGGGAAAAATGTTGCAGTGCAGTTAGAGAACATTATTTTAATCTGGGCTTTGCTATTCACACTGGCACTGTTAAATGATTAATGCCTGCATTTTATAAGTGAATATATTCCCTGATGTTTTCTTATGAATTCTTGGTCACTTTCAACAATTTAGTCATGGAAATTAAGTAAAAATACTGCTATTGTCATTTTGTTCTTACTGTTACTACAGAAGTCCATATTTAGGCTGACTTCAATGCTGGTCGGTCTCTCTCTCTCTCTCTCTCTCTCTCTCTCTCTCTCTCTCTCTCTCTCTCTCTCTCTCTCTCTCTCTCTCTCTCACACACACACACACACACACACACACACTCACTCACTCACTCACTCACTCACTCACTCAAACTAAAAAGAAACATTTCTTTACATATTTATTTTAAAAAAATACAGCCCAATCATGTGTGATCCCAAGTAGCTGCTGTGTGCCAATTACCTTCAGGTAGTGTTCTCTTTCCATTCACAGGCCCCTGCGGCCTACCTAGATCTTGAAGTGGCGTCTGAGAACATTCTTCCATGGCTTCTACAGCATCTGAAAATAGCGCAAAAGTGTTTTCTGCTCACACACATTTTTTCAGAGGCTCCAGAGGCTGCACGAGAGCATAACCCAGGGTTGTCCAAACTTGGGAACTTTAAGACTTGTGGACTTCAACTGCCAGAATTCCCCAGCCAGCATGCTGGCTGGGGAATTCTGGCGGTTGAAGTCCACAAGTCTTAAAGTTCCCAAATTTGGACACCCCTGGCATAACCCATTCTCAAATAGTCTCCAAAACTCATGCTAGGATATGCTTTCAATAATAGTTGTTTTGGGGTGTTGGCAAACATTAGCCTGTCTCCCAAAACTTGTGGCATGTCACCTTTGACATGGGTACCATAGGTTCGCCATCACTGCTCTAGACAAAGTAGTCCTTTGCATCATGGTACTGTAGTGTTAGCCTTTTCGATTTGAACGAATCAGTTGCCAGAATTTCTTCTACTAAGCTCCTGTAGGCAAGATCTGGATGGTCTCACTACTTCATATATGTTAGAATGCCTTCATATCCTTGACTGCATTTCATTAATAAGGTGATATGTCACGGAAGGTGAGACAAGGAAGATTTAACATGTTGATATTTATTTGCTAAGTTTATATCTTGCCTTCCCTCCAGAAGCTAATATTTACTTACGGTAGCTCACAGTTGCTAAAGTTCAGTCAGCTGTTAAAAGTTATATAATACTGGCTGTTTTATTATTAGGAATTCAGGCTTTTCTTAATACAACCCTCGGTTGTAACTCTAGTCTAAGATATTGGATAGAGTTATATGATAACAAAATATGCTATTTGAAGAGGAGCATAGTGATTAATGTGCCTTGGACTTCACTAAAGTAATTTTAATATGCTATATAAGCTCAGCCTTCTCCAACCTAACACCTTCCAGATATTTGGGATTACAATTCTTAGAAATCTTAGCTGGCTGAGAATTTTAGCAGCTGTAATCCTGTGCATCTGGCAGATGTTGGATGATGCAAAACAACTACCCAATGAAGTAGTATTAGCCAAATGAGCTTGTAATTTTGCCAGTCAAAAAGGAGCTCACTACTCATAACTGCTTTGTTACTTCAGCAGTTTTCTTTTAAGAATATTGGACAGGATTTGATAGTTCTTTCTGTCAGGGTTTGCCTTCAATGAACTCTTACCATTTGGATATTTCTTTGTCAGATTTCCTCAGGTGTAGGATTTATTTTTTTAAAAAAAGGATAACTCTACCCTTAAAAAGTAAATTGTGTGTGTCTCTTTAATAGAGTAGTTATTACATTTGAGATCTTAGGTGAACAGGTAATTCACTCAGTTATTTTAGATGTTTCTGGCCTCAGAAAATAGGACAGTGGAGAGTATTTTACTTGAATGCACTCCTTTTGATTACAATAGAGAATGTAGTTCTGTTGGTAAGCATGGCACTGAAGTGTGAGAGGAGATATTGTTAATATTGCTAAAACAAGCCTGTAACTGCTGCAGTACAAATTATTCCTACTAAATTCAGCTATACCTCTGACCCAAATTTAGAGCAAGAATATCTATGCTCTAGTAGTGTGCGCAGGCTCAAGAGAGCTTCTTGTGAAGTTGAAAAGCTGGGCAGGCAGCTAAAATCTGCTAAATGCGGAAAAGCTCTGCAAGAAGCTGCTGGTTGTTTGGCTAGAGGATAAATCATCAAATGTTTTTATAGCACAATGTTAACCTAAGGCTTTGTTGTATATAAACATCTATACTGAAGCCCAAATTTAGACAGCCTTCAAAATTCAGCTCATCTAAATTTTGAAAAGATGTTCTGTGATTAAAAGATGGATGGCACAGTGAGGTTTACCTAATTACAAAATGGCTACTGTGGTCAAACTTTGAGCATTTCTTTATCTCCCCAATTTCTCTTTTTCCCAGGACAAGTGAAAAAAATTCCTTTAAAAGATCAGAGATCTCTTCTTCCTCCTTCTCTTTCATAGTATTATCTTACCATATTTGTAGACTGCCAGAATTGTGAGATACTGGGCAGTGTAGAACAAAGCAGGAATAATACACACACATTAGAACAGCGAGGCGAACCTTTTTTGGCTCGCGTGCCATAAGTGGGGGGAGGGCAGGGGGGGCGTGTGTGGGCGTGCCGCACCCACAATGCAATGCGTGACCCCCCCAGCGCATGTGTGCACTAGAGGCGCTCCCCCCATTTTTACATGCTTTTTTCGCCCTCCCCAGGCTACAGAGGCTTTATAGGAACATGAGGAGGGCGAAAACAGCCCCCCCGCCCCCCGGATGCCCCCCGGGAGGCTTCAGGGACCGTCAGGAGGCTTCCCTGACGCCTTTGGAGCGCTCAAAATGACCCTCCGAGCAAACCAGAAGTCACTTCCGGTTTGCTTGAAGGGTCGTTTTAAGCGTTCCGAAGGCTTCAGGAAGCTTCCCTGAAGCCTCCGGAGCAGTCAAAACGACCCTCTGAGCAAACCGGAAGTCCGTTCCCGAACATGCGGTTTGCCCGTAGGGCCGGTTTTTTGCGCTCCGGAGGCTTCATGGACGCTCATGAAGCCTCCAGAGGGCCTCAGGGGCGGGCGGGGGAGGCTCTTCACCCTCCCCAGGCTCCTATAAAGCCTCTGGAGCCTGGGGAGGGCAAAAAATGGCTTTTAAAAAGGGTGAACTCAGCTGGCCAGTGCGCGCATGTGCGCTGGCCAGCTGACAGCAGTGCCTCATGTGCCCTGACATATGGCTTCGCGTGAGGTTCGCCATCACTGCATTAGAACAACATAAGACATGCATACGAAGGGCGGATGTCCAGAGTCAGTCAATTACAGTTAAAGTGCAATGAAATTAAAATATTATAGCTGTTTTGTGGAAAGTATTTTCATTTTGTAAGAATCCTATATGGGGCCCTAGGGAAACCAAAGGCCTATTACAGCTAGAAGGTGGCGCTTTTTTTTTCTACAATCACCATCACATTTATTAAGTTTATAATTACATTTCAGGTAGAGACCTATAGGCACCAAGCACCTGTTGACACACTGGTACCATAGGCACTGTGTCTCTTACTCATGTTCCAACCAGTGGTGGGTTTCAATTTTTTTTAGAACCTCTTTTGAAGGTGTGACCTGTTTTGTGGGAGTGGCTCGGTGGTCATGTGACCGGGTGGGAGTGGCTTGGCGGTCATGTGACATGGGCATGGCCAACTTGGGAAATGTGGTGAAACTCACTTAACGACGCTCTTGCTTAGCAACCAAAATTTTGGGCTCAATTGTGGTCATATCTCTTTCTTTCTTTCTCTTTCTTTCTCTCTCTTTCTCTTTCTATCTTTGTCTCTCTCTTTTTTTCTCTCCCTCTCCCTCCATTCCTTCCTTCCTTTCTTGCGTTTATCTCTCCCACTTTCTTTCTTTCTCTCTTCCCTCCCTCCTTCGTTCCTTCTTTCTCTCTTTCTTTCTAAATCACTCTAAGGCAGTGTTTCTCAACCTTGGTGACTTTAAGTCCTGTGGACTTCAACTCCCAGAATTGGGAGGGATTGTGGGATTCTGGGAGTTGAAGTCCACGGGACTTAAAGTCGCCAAGTTTGATAAACACTGCTCTAAGGTTTGATGAAAGCAGTCACAAGTTTAGGGTGAAATAAGTCTTTCTCCAAAACTTGAACCAGGATTTCAACAAAAACCTCTAGGTCAGCATCAAGCTCAGGTTTTGACTTTTATCCAGAGCCTACCAACTTCAAATGTTCGGGACAGACCAGGTCTCTCAGGCTTAAATTTTCCAAATAGTCCTGGCAATCAGGAAACCATGGGTGTGTGCCACCTCTGAACCCTCAGCCATCCTTGATTCTACAAGAAGACTTATTGATGCTTAACTATCATGGGCTTTGAGAGAGTGGCCACCACAAGGGATGGAAGGCAAGCAAGGCTAGGAGGCATCAGAAAGCTAGGATGAGGGATGTCTATGGAGATTCTTGGTCATCCAGGATGTCCCAAAGATGCTTTTTTTCCCAAGAGGCAGCTGGACTTTCTGCTTTTTCTTTGAAGACCTTTCATGTCTCCTCCAAGAAGCTTCTTCAGCTCCTCCAGAAGCTTCCTCAGAGCTGAAGAAGCTTCCTGGAGGAGAAGCAAAACATTTTCAAAGAAAAACCAGAAAGTCCAGTTGCCTCTTGGAGGAAAAAAAGCACCTTTGGGAAAAACAGATGAAGGCACCTGGTCCTAGCCTGTGCCCCTCGTGTATGGGCATCCATCCCAAGGAAGGACTCAATCCGGCTTCAAAAAGGGCCCATGCTCCACAGCCAGCCAATCTGCAAAAGCATGGAGGTGGGCGGGGGAGGGGACATGCATTCAAGACCAGTCATGCCCAAGTTCCCCCAACGTAGTGTCCGGACATGCAGGGGGGTGTAGGTGAGTGGGAAAGGGATCAAAGTTGCGGGTATGGTATCCCTCCTCCCCTGCAAAAAGCAACGCAGCTCCAGCAGTAGCAGTAGTTTTCCCCTTCCTCCACACAGCTCTCCACCTCCTCCTTTGCTTATGCTCCCTCACCGCCCCGAGTCCCTTCTGGGAGAGGGCGCGGTTTATAAATTTAATAAAAGTTAAAAGTTAAGTTAAGTTAAAAGTGGCTCTGATGCTGCACGCAACCAGGGAATTGAGGGGGGGAAATGCTGGCCATATGCCCCCCCTCCCAAAGCAACCTCGCAAGTTTTCAAGATCCTCTGGAGAGGCTTTTTTAAAAGAAACCCCCGAAAAAGCCACAAAATCTGGAGAGTCGGGCGGTTGGTCTTTTGGGGGGGATCCCCAGAACCAGGTTGCCCAGCACCCTGAAGAGGTCCGTGTGGGGCTCCGGAGGCTGCAAAGTGTGGCACGAGGGGGCAGAAGCCTCAGAACCCAGCGGGGAGCGTAAGCAAAGAGGAGGTGGAGAGCTGGATGGAGGAAGGGGAAAACTACTGCTACTGCTGGAGCTGCATTGCCCCACTGGGTTCGGGGACTTCTGCCCCCCCATGCTATGCTTTGCTGCCGCTGGAGCAAGAGGTCCATGCAGGGCTCTGGTGGCTGCAAAGCACGGCACAAGGGGCAGAAGTCCCTGAACCCAGCGGGGCAATGCAGCTCCAGCAGTAGCAGTAGTTTTCCCCTTCCTTCACCCAACTCTCCACCTCCTCCTTTGCTTACGCTCCCTGCTGGCTCTGAGGCTACAGGTGCCCAGGAAAGGGGGGGAAATGCTGGCCATCTACCCCCCCCTCCCAAAGCAACCTCGCAAGTTTTCAAGATCCTCTGGAGAGGCTTTTTAAAAAAGAAACCCACAAAAAGCCGCAAAATCTGGAGAGATGAGCGGGCGGTCTTTTTGGGGGAGGGAATCCCCAGAACCAGTTTGCCCAGTACTCTGAAGAGGTCCGCCACATGACTGCAAAGTGTGATACGAGGGGCAGAAGTCCCCAAACCCAGGGGGCAATGAGCCCCAGCAGTTTCCCACTTCCTCCACCCAGCTCACTCGCCTTTCACCTGGAGGCTCTGCCAGCGGCGCACCTGCCATTTCACCTCCCGAGAGAAGCTTGGGAGAGATGAGCAAACGGCCGCAACTCAAGGCTCCCGAGGAGGACGCTGGACACTGGGGGTGGCGGTGTCACCCACTGCGGCTCCTTCTGCTGCTTCCAGTAATGCAGGCTTCTTGGAGAGCATTAAGTTGCAGGCACAGTGGTGCACCGATTCCAGCAGCTGCATTTTCCCTTGAAATTTGCTGTCCCGGCAACCCAAAGGGGACATTCTCCCAGCGGTGTCTCAGGCGCTCCCACCCTTAGCCGGAAGGTGCCAAACTGCAGCCAGCTATCCTCACTCCCCCCCCAGCTAAGGGTGGGAGTGCCTGAGATGCCGTTGGGAGAATGTCCCCTTTGGGTTGCTGGGACAGCAAATTTCAAGAAAAAAACGCAGCTACTGGAATCGGTGTACCACCAAAAGTTCTCTAGTCCGGCTGCACCCAAGCCTTTCTGAGCATGGGAAAACAGATGGCGCAAACTACCGTCTGTCTCCCAGTGCAAGTCCTTTGCTAGCAGGCAAGTTCTAGGACACCTCTGGGGAGGTCCTTTGGTGGCGGCAGGTGTCCTAGAACCTGCCTGCTAGCAAAGGATTTACCCAGGCTTCCTTTTCTGAGCATGGGGAGAAAGATGGTAGTTTGCGTGGTGCGGCTGGCACCTAGGAGGTCCTAGGAGACCGGCCGCGCCGCATAAGCTCCCGCCACCGTCCCCACCCTGCGCTGTCCGTGCTTTCTGGCGGCCAGGCATCTTAGGCAAGTCTGGGGCCCTTGCAAAGGCCTTGCGAGGTCCCCGAACTTGTCAAGGACGCTGGCCGTGCCTCATAAGCTCCCGCCACCATTCCCATCCCCACCTCCGCGCCCGTGCTTTCTGGCGGCCAGGCATCTTAGGCAAGTCCGGGGACCTTGCAAAGGCCTTGCAAGGTCCTCAAACTTGTCAAAGACGCCAGCCGCACCATGTAAGCTCCCGCCACCATCCTTACCCCTGCGCCCGTCCTTGCTGATGGCCAGGCATCTTAGGCAAGTCCGGGGACCTTGCAAAGGCCTTGCAAGGTCCTCAAACTTGTCAAAGACGCCAGCCGCACCATGTAAGCTCCCACCACCATCCTTACCCCTGCGCCCATCCTTGCTGATGGCCATGCGGCCCTGCGCTATAAGCGAGCCCGGGATCCTTGCAAGGCCGCAAAAGGTCACTGGACTCGCTTATAGTGCAGGGCCACTGCAGGCCGCTCAAAATGGCCTGCCATCCCCCCGCCCCGCAGTTAGTTGCAGCTTACCTCCTCGGAGTCGGCAGGCAGCAATAGAGAGCTAAGCAGGAAAAAAGTTAAGTGGATTTAGATATGGTTCTTAGAGGCGGGCGGGGCGATTGGTGAGCCAGCCAATCAGTGAGCAGTGGGCAGGGCTAGGATAGTGCAGATGGGCAGGGGGAGCAAACTATGGAGCAGCTTCCGGACGGGTGGGGGTGAGCGAGTGAATGAGCGGCTTCTGGACAGGCGGGGGTGAGCGAGCGAGCGACAGGGCCAGAGTAGAAGTTCCGGAACTTACTTCTGGGTCCAGTGGTGGAACCTCTTCTAACCGGTTCAGTAGATTTGATGAACCGGTTCTATTGAACTGGTGTGAACCGGTAGGAACCTACGTCTGGTTCCAACCCAAGTATTATTAACAGAAAATTAGATTTGGGGCCTTTTCAAATAATTAATATATTGGGCAGCAAAATATTGAATTATTCTTGCAATATAACCAAATGCAGTTCATTTCTACTAGGGAAATCTCATATCTTTGCTAGGTGAGGCAAAGCTCTTAGTATTGTGATATAGGAAAAGAAACAAGAATATCAGAAAATGCTTCTGGATTATTGCAGTTCTGCAATTTACAGCTGTCTTTGAGTAAAAACAAATGGACTGGCTTATTACCTTGACAGAGTGGTAGTAGAGGAATTAATATTATAACATGCATCAATAATCATAATGATAATAGCAACAATGTAGTAATCATTAACAAGTGAATTTATTCCTCTCCAGGCCTTTATTCATTCACACTTACAAAACAAAGGATTTTTTCCCCTAAAGGATGGATGGCGGAAGTTATTTTTTTGATTGGTTATAGAAATAACCAAAATCATAGCAGGATAAATCCTTTCTCACTCACATAAACATAGCATCGAATACTTGAAGATAGTGTGGTTCAAGGAAAACACCATGCATTTCTAGACAGGCATTAAACAGTGAGTGACTCAATTAATACTTGAAGGAATTTGTAACATATTCAGACAGTCACTTTATTTGCACCCTAATAGCAAAAGACAGTGTTTACTAATCCATAAGACTGATGTTAAATTCTAATCTGCAGAAGAAAGCAACCGGAAGATGGTGCTGGATGCTGTTTTTACAAGATTCATAAACCTGAGTATGAAAACATAAATATCAGTAACATGATTGCTTAGAGTACCTTACTCTTCTGTTTTTCTATACTGGCAGCCATAGTGAGACTATTACTGTGATTCATTGTCTGCAACGGATCGAAATCTAATAAGCATCAGTAGTCCAAATAAGAAAATATTTTATTACGTGGACATTTTTTGAGCCATCTTCATTCTCTGATTCTAGGCCCAAATAAGCTTAATAATTATTATTCTTAAACATTGCTTTTTTCTTGGGTTTTTTTTTCCAGAAAAAAATTAAGGCTTTTTTATTTTTCAGTCTTTTTTATTCTTTTAAGCTATATTTATTCTCCCTACTCTGCAGTTCTTTAAATTGGTAAAAGGAATCCAAATTATGTAGAAAGAGAAAGTCATCTGGAAAGCAATTGTACTAGTTAAATCTTGTCATATTCATGGCCATTAAAACTACCAAATTAAAAGTTTTCAGTCTATTTTAGCAAGGAGGAACCATGGATGCAGGGTGCTGTGATGCTGCTTTGCTTTCTGCTGAACTAGACGAACAACTTTTAATGGATGTGGTTCTCAAGATGGGGTTACTAAATGTCTCATGGTGTAAATTGCTTGCAACTGATGCTGGGTAAAGTCCAATAAACACTCCAGTGCATTTGTTCTCTCTCATTCAGGCACAATGTTTCGCAAGAAGAAAAAGAAGCGACCTGAAATCTCTGCTCCTCAGAATTTTGAGCATCGTGTACACACATCATTTGATCCAAAGGAAGGGAAGTTTATTGGCTTGCCACCTCAATGGCAGAATATTTTGGACACTCTGAAACGTCCCAAACCTGTTGTAGACCCTTCAAGGATTACACGGGTACAGCTCCAGCCTATGAAGGTAAGAAGAAAATATTAGCACTCCCCACTTTCTAATTTTCTAGTTCGCGTATGTATCTTTCCTTCCCTCCAATCAAGGTATTCCTTGGAGCTTAGTATTCATGATAAAAAAGTACAGGTATGAATAAGAGTTGAAGAATTGGAAAAAAATTGCTGGAGAGGCAAATCAGAACTTTATCAATCTTCAATATGATTCATTAAGTATATTGTTTGGGGACGTTTCTGGCAAATATTTTCCAGTGGTAAATCTCTGTCTTAGTATGTTATAGCAAACCTGGAAAAAGCTGTGTATTGCCTGCAAACTAACATGTTGATTATATTAGTTTTTCCCATGTGGCATCTTTCAGGTATGTTGGGGCTACAACTCCCCAGAATTGGTACTCTTGCCTAAATAGTGGGAATCTTGAAAGTTGTAGTTTCAGTACATCAGCAGGTTGAATTATGGCATTGACTAGAATTCACTTCATCGCGTGTCAAATGTGATAGTCTAGCTTTAGTGTGGATTTATCCACATAATATATTATGCTTTTACTAGACATATTTAAAAAGACTCAACTCATTTTTTGCTGTGTAGAAAGAGCAGTAGAATCTATGCAGTCTCTGCATTCAATATGGGTGAATATGCTTCGTTTAATTTCCACTTCTCGGGATATTGGGAAGGGTATACTACGGGTCTCCCAACCAGACAGAGGAAAAAGTTAAACATTTTGGTATTCAGTAAAATAAGATGTGCAGGAAGCACACTACTGTAATAATGGGGTACCTTAACTACCCTGACATAAACTGGGAGACAAACTCTGAAGCAATTGGAAGATCAAAAAGATTCCAGGGTCAGCTACATTGGACATAATTCTTACTAATAGGGATGAAATGATAGAAGGGATGGAAGTCATAGGAACTTTCAGGTAGAGTGACCATATCATACTAGAATTCATCATAATGCAGGCACAGATAATTGAACAAAGTCAGACTAGTGTTTTAGATTTTAATAGAGCTGATTTCAACAAAGTAAGAAACAGGAAGTATTCCATGGACAGAAAACCTAAAGGGAAAAATAACCCAAGTTACTTGGGAAACTGAAAAATCAGATTTTAAAGCCTAATCAAACACAATACCACAGAAAAAGGGAAAAAGGGAATCCCAGATGAAACCAGCATGGTTGAATAAAGTCTGTAACAAACTGAGGGACAAAAATGATAAATGTAAAAAATTGGAAAGGGGTTCATAACTAGAGCACAATATCAGAAAATAGCCCAAATCTGCAAGGATTTAAGGAAAGCTAAGGCTCAGAATGAGGTAAGACTTGCAGAAATAACGAAAAAAAAGTTTCTTATTCCTTTTGAGGAATAAGAAAAAATTCAAGGAAATGCTAGGTCCACTGATAGGAGAAGATGGAAAAACTGTGACAGGCAGCAGGGAAAAAGCAGAACTGCTTAATTTCTTCTTTGCATCTGTCTTCATATAGAAGGGGAAAAAAATGTCCAATCTATCAAAAGTACCACTGTGGGAGTCAGATCAGGAAAACAGGTCAAAAAAGCAAACAAACAAACAAAAGGAATAAAATGGAATCAGGAAACTACAGAATAATCAGTTTGTCATCAATACCTTGGAAAATCCTAGAACAGATAAGTAAGCAATACGTTTGTAAGCAATTAATAGAAGCCACTATGGGTTTGTTAAAAACAAATTGTGCTATATAAACTTTATTGCCTTCTTTGATAAAGTGATTAAGTAGATCAAGGATGTGATAGTGGATGGTAGATCAAACATCCAGTGTTGTGGATATAGTATACTGCATTTTTCAGAGTATAAAATGCACCGGATTATAAAATGCACCAAGATTTTGAAGAGGCAAATTAAAAAAAAAAGTTTTGTACTCTGCAGACGGGCCATTTTTTTTTCTAAAAAAGGGCAAGGAATAGCCTTCAGGAGGCTTGTAGAGTGCTCCTGGGGGGTGCCCCCCCCAAAATGAGCAAAACAATTGACACATTTTTTGTGAAAGCAGGCACGTTTTTTGTCAAAAAAAGGGCATGCATAGCCTTTAGGAGGCTTATAGAGTGCTCCTGGGGGCTGGGGGGGGCACAATTGAGCAAAAAACAGCTTGTTTTTCACTCATTTCTTCCCTCCCCAGCCCCCAGGAGCACTCTGAAAGCCTCCTAAAGGCTATGCACGGCCATTTTGGT